>NW_027507791.1:124461438-124866438 GCF_037356315.1 Lithobates pipiens
TTGTACAGGACATAGACTGGATACTCTGAGACCCTGGGATTTTCTCAAGCAATGAATAGGAAACATGGTCAACAAATAAGTCAAACAGAACAGTGACAACAGGCACATTAACAAAAGGCTTCAACAGACCCAACTTTCAAAGTGCCACTTCAAGAACCTTGCAGCCAGAAGTTATATCAACAGAAGATCAGATTACCACCTTGTAAAACTTTGAAAAGGTATATACAGATGTCCAGGTGGCAGCCTTACAAAGTTGAGCAACAGAGGCTTGATATCTAAATACCCAGGAGACATAGATCTAGTAGAGTGAGCATGAAGTAGATTTTCACTTTAAAGCACAAGCTCCAGAGATGAGTTGTCTTAGCCACCTGACGATGGATGATTTTAAAGCAGGCTCTCCCTGCCGAGATCCTGAGGGTAGGGCAAATAAGGTATCTGTATGAAAGAAGCCTACTTTGACGTAGATTCTGATGGCTCTGACAATATCCAGGCAGCAAAGATGACTTTCCTTTGGGTGCTTAGGTTTAGGGCACAAAGATGGAAGTATGAGGTCTTCATTGAGGTGGAATACTGATACCACCATAGGGTATGCTTTTGGCATACCTGGTCTTTGTCAAGGATGAGAAATGGTTCCTTACAGGAGAGGGCTGCTAGCTCAGAGACACGTCTAACAGACGTGCTAGCAACCAAGAGTGCTAGTTTGCTGGAGAGTTCATCTACGGGGATTTCCCTGATGGGTTCACAAATTGGGGTTTCTGTAGGGCAGAAAGAACCAGATTACAGTCCCAAGGAGGTGCAAAGTGCTCTGCAAAAGGGGCCCAAACACGAAACAAAAAAAAAAAAACTTGGATAAAGGTTTAGACAATGGACAGTGAAAACAAAGACTTTTGGAAAAGTCAGGGCTGAAAAATGTCCTTTCAGAGTATTTCCAGCAAAGTTCTGGTCAAACCCTGAATGTAAGGAGGCCAGAATGCAAGGCACTGAGTATTCTCTGGGGTTGAAGTGCCTTGGTTCACACCGGGCAAAGAAGAATTTCCAGGTACGATAGATCTTTCTAGAAGTGGCTTTTCTTACTTTTAGCAAGGTAGGAATCGCAGACTTGGAGACACCTCTGTCTTTAAAGACCCAGGCTTCAACAGCCATGACATTAAACTGAGAAGCAGGATAGAATAGAGGGATTTAAGACAGTAGGTCTGACCTGTTGGCAAGAGGACAGGGGTAGTCTCCTAGCAGTCTGAGTATACCGGTGTGCCAGTTTGGTCCAATAAGAATCACCAGTTTCTTCTCATCTCTTTTGCAAAACAGTCGAGGTAGAAGGTGCACTGGAGAAAAGGCATAGATTAGCGTGAACTGAGCCCAGGGAATTACCAGAGCATACAATGCTACTGCTACCTCTGATCTGGGTAGCACACAGGTAATTTGGTGTTGAATCTGAAGACCAGGATGTCCACATCCAAAGTCCCCCATCCCTGTAAACTCATACTGAAGATGCTGGGGTAAATTAACTATTACTCTTAGTCCAGGCAGTGGCAGCAGAGGTAATCTCCCTTTCAGTTGTCCACTCTTGTGATGTAAACAGCTGAGATTGCTGGACAATGTTCTGTTTTATGTGTTGATCTTGCTTGCTTTTCTTGAAGGCTGCATGACCCCTGGTACACCCTTGGTGATTGATGTAGACTACAGCTGTGACAGCAGCCTAATTGGGTGTCCCGATATTAGGGGGTCAGTGATGGAATAATAATAAAAAGTACGCATTGACCAACTGATAATAAAAATACCGTATTTACCAGCGTATAACACGCACTTTTTTCCCCTTAAAATCAGGGGAAGATCGCGGGTGCATGTTATAAGCCGACCCCCCGCCGTTGTGAGCCTCTATGTGGCTTTCAGCCGCCTTCGGCTCTTCTCGGCAGCCGAAAGCTGTTGAGAACGGCCGAAATCGGCCGAGAACGAACGAAGTTGGCCGAAATCTGCCGAGATTGGCCGAAGGCAGCTGAAAGCCACAGAGAATTACCGAGCACCGCCGAGATGCACAGGACATCTGGCTCTGTATCGGCGGCGCCATTTTTAAAAGGAAAAGCTGCACAAAAAACTGACAAGGCTGCAAATGACACTGGCAAGGGTGCAACGATGGGCATGGCTGCATGACAATGCTGCAAATGATTGACAAGGCTGCATGACAATGCTGCAACTGATGGACAAGGCTGCAAATTACACTGACAAGTGTGCAATGATGGACAAGGCTGCAGATGGACACTGATAAGGCTGCATTGATGGGCTTTTAAATGTACGTTTTTTTTTTTCCTCTTAAACTTCCCTCCTAAACCTGGGGTGTGTGTTATACGCCGATAAATACGATAGTTTTCAACAATTTTCATTATTATGTCGATTAGTGGGGTGTGCAATTTAGGTAATATGTAAAGTTTAAAAAAAAAAAAAATTATTCTTGGATATCTATATGCAATGGTAAATATAAATAACCAGCTATATGGAAAGAAAGGGAAAAAAAAAATGTAAAAAAGACCTAACACACGGTTTTGCAAATATGGAGGACTCACAAGCTTGCCAGTATCCAATCTGAAGTTAAGTTATTTTTTTGTTATAAACAATGAAATATTTTTTACCTACTTGGCCCTAAAAATTGTTTTGTTCTTGCAAAATCCCCAATAATCATATCAGTTAAGTGACAGCTTGCTGTGAGTGACAGGTGATTTACATATCTTGTGTACTAGCCTAAGAGACATGCATTATTTTTTAATTCCCTTCCACTCCTTTCTTCTGCTGCTCTGCAAGGATTGGCTGTTCCACACCTCAGCATGATTGGCATGCTGAAGTCATGTGGGGACTTTTCTGGGTTTTGACTGGATGTTAGATAGCAGAATTTCAGTGTAAGAAATACACAGGAGAGAATACATGTTGATAAAAGGAGTGTAGAGGTGGGCAGGGATTCTACTGACATCACGACTTCACCCACTGAGCCCTGGAAAACAGACCCACCCACAATATCTGCAGTTATTCGGGTCTCATATCAGACAGAGGGGAGACATTTGACAGATAAGTATACATGCAGGAGGCATGTATATCCTTCTAGATAACCAATATTGCAGTAGTTTAGAAAGGATGAGAGTGGGTTTACATCCACTTTAAGCAACCACATCAGTGAACATTGTACTTACTATACTAGTAAAATGTAGCACTTACTTTTCTTACTACTGTGAGGCGTGGATGCAGATTGGAGAGTCCTCCGGGAGGCAATGTAGAGCACCCAGTTGTAAACTGTAGAAAAGCCTTCCTCTCATCTGATGACATACCACAGAGGACCCGCACAAACCGAAGGAAGCCCGGGCTGTAAAAGTCCAAAATATATTGATGATATTATTCTATAATTGTTTTTAATCACCATTATTTCAACCCACTTTAACTCATCTAAAAGCATTAAAATGAAAAGGATTACATTGGTTGTGAAAAATCTGATCAATCATTGAAACCAATTTTGGACCACTAACTGTATTCTTTGCACTCAAACAAACCAATCAAATGAAGCAGAGAAAGATTGTTTTCACTTTGGAAACTGCCTGCCAACTTTCTTAATTTAAAGCGATACAATTTTCTTTTACTTTTTTTTTTTTAGGGTTGACATAACAATGAGAAAATGTAAGAAGCACAAAAAAAACCGAGAAACATAATTTCAGTACAATTTCTCCAATTGTTTTTTTGTGTGCACCTCAATAATTCAAAACATTCCCATGTTTTTTGATTATGGCAGATGACACAATGTGAACAGATCTTTGGATAAGATGCTGTATATGTTTGAGGTCTTTATGAATGTATATGAATTATAGTTACGCACCTCTCTCTTGTGTATCCTAATTTGGGCTCTGTGTAGTTGATGACGTCTTCAGCTGACCAGGAAGGTGATTGGTTTCCACAGAGTATCATTTGGACTTCCTCTGGGCTAAAAGATCCCAGTTTCTCCATAGGGAATACTTTATTAAAGCCACCTAGAGAAAACCACCAAGTAAAATTAAAGTTATTCAGCAAATTATTTGGCCTATCCTAAATCCTATGCACTTTACATTCTGTGGACATCTGAAAGTACACCCCTCAGTAAACACGAGTGTTTCAGTTTAGATCCTGATCTGTCTAGGACACACAGGTGAAGATGAAGGCAGGCTAGGATATGATCATGTAAACCTTTTCCAGCTGTTATCAGTTCCATTACCAAGGCTTAAAATGATTACATCTAGTTCCCGAAATGTACTGAATATTTCTAGCATAAATCTGTATGTTGTACTTGAAGCTTTTCTATAAAGAAATTTTTGTGTAGTGGTCTCTGACGTGGATCAATGTGACACTTACTTCTAAATGCTTCCATCTGTTTTTGCACACCACCAGTCTGCATGCAAAAATCGAACATAAGGTCTACATATTCTTCAGCGTTGTCTATAGTCACCATCTGCAAGAAATGGAAAGTAAATAATGCGGTTTACAACAAATCTGGACCCAAAACCATGTTCTAGATATAAATGACCTTTAGCTTATAATGTGCCAAACAAGCAGCTTTGCAAACATTACTGATCAACATAGGTTCACTTTAAACCTAAGAGGATTTTTCTAGTCACAGTACCTGGGGGACACAGGAAATCTATCAAGTATAACTGAAGGCAAAACTTTGGATAGCGTAGAGAGGGATTAGAACACCTCTAAGGTTTTTATTGCAGTCTATGCCCCCATCAGGGAGACTGAACACTGAACTTCTCAGTGAACGCTGAGCAGCAGGGGTGTGCCAGGACAAGTCTTATCATTGGAAGAGAGTACACCAAGTTCCCAGCATAGCTAGGGAATGGACCACGGTGTGCTCTCCTGCTCAGTGTGGTCAGTTTTTAATAGAAAAGCAGAGGGACTAGCACAAACACCAGGGATTTCACACAAAGGAAGCAATACAGAGAGACCAGGATCCTTTCTCATGGTACAGCAAGCACATATCAGGAATATGAATGTTGGGGTAACAAACACTTTAAATACAGTCAGGTGTATGTGTGAATTTAAAAAGTTCATCATAAAGTCCATAAAAAGGGGACGAGGGCTGAAGTTACACTCTACAGAGCTTACAGTCACATCTCTCATTTTTCTTTTGGTGTCAGGAAAACTTGTCAGCAGTGACTCCTGTTGATAGCAGAGGAACGAAGTAGCAGACAGAAATGATACATAGAGCTCTGAATTGAGACACGTACACACTATAGAGATGTCTGACATTTACAACCACTTTAATATGCATTTAAATATATATATATATATATATATATATATATATATATATATATATATATATATATATATTACACATATACACACACACAGGTTTACGGAGTGCCGAGTATACAACTATTGCTATACTTCCAGTACTGGACCTTCAGATCCTCCTTACAGTAGCTGCAGCCACTTGCAGAAGTGCTCCTCCCCCACTCCTACTAGGGGAGGGTCGTACAGCCAAATGGAGGGGGGGGGACAGCCAAGGGGAGAGACGGACAGCCAAGGGGAGAGACGGACAGCCAAGGGGAGAGACGGACAGCCAAGGGGAGAGACGGATAGACCAGCTGCTGTGTAGCAGAGCACATCTTTCCTGTCATTGCACTGAGGGTATATAAATATCTGTTCTCCCAGCACGCAATAAAAATTTAATGATAAAAGAGATAAGTCCACATGGTGGCACCCACCTCAGACTTAATGCCCTCTAAACCAGCAGATTTTTAAAAGTGCTTTAACCACTTCAGCCCCGGGAAATATTTGGCTGCTGAATGACTAGGCCATTTTTTGCGATTCGGCTCTGCGTCGAGTTAACTGACAATTGCACGGTTTTGCAACTGCAACGTTGCACCCAAACAAAATGGAGGTCCTTTTTTTCGAACAAATAGAGCTTTCTTTTATTGTTATTTGATCATCTCTGCGGTTTTTATTTTTTGCACTATAAACAAAAAAAAGGACGACAATTGTGAAAAACACACAATATTTTGTACTTTTTGCTATAATAAATATCCCCATTTAAAAAAAAAAAAAAAAAAAAAAAGCTAAATTTTTCCTCAGTTCATGTCGATATGTATTCTTCTACATATTTTTGGTAATAAAAATAGCAATAAGCGTATATTGATTGGATTGTGCAAAAGTTATAGTGTCTACAAAATAGGAGAAAGATTTATTGCATTTTTATTATTATTATTATTTATTTTACTGGTAATGGTGGTGATCTGTGATTACACATCGGACACTTTTCACACATTTTTGGGACCATTGCCATTTATACAGCGATCAGTGCTATAAAAATGCAGCGATTCCTGTAAACGTGTCATTGGTAGGGTAGGGGTTAACACTAGGGGGCGGTCAAGGGGTTAACTGTGTTCCCTCTCTGGGTTCTAACTGAAGGGGAGATGGGACAGTCTAGGGGTGATGACAGATCGCTGTTCATACTTTATATGAACACACAATCAGTCTCTTCTCCCCTTGGAGAACTGGGGTCTGTGTGTTTACACACACAGATCCCGGTACTCGGTGTGTCACAAGTGATCGCAGGAGCTCGGTGGTCATTGCGACCGCCGGGCACTTGCATCGGCTCTGGGGGCGAGCAGCAGTTGCCACAGGGCGAAGCAACATAACATTGTTTCACCCAGTCGTGCCATTCTGCGGCTGGTCGGCAAGTGGATAATTCTTGGAGTTTTGCTTTTGGATTATACCGCAAAGCAGTAGAGAGCATTATCATAAAAATGGAGGTGGGACCTTTGCCCCTCAATGGACTCTTTAAAAAGGGATTTTATATTGCTCCTGTTGAACAGTTTTCTAAACGTTTTACTTATGTCTGAAAGCATGCTGATCTCTTGGAACATACGGGGCCTTAAAGCGGTAGTAAACCCAATTTTTTTTTTTTTTTTTTAAACCTGCAAAGCAAAATGCATAATGAGCTAGTATGCACCGCATACTAGCTCATTATGAAATACTTGCCTTAGAATGAGGCCCCGACATCTGGCCCGATCCACGCCAAGGGAGCTGACATGCTCCCTCTGCGTTTCTTCCGGGTATCGTGGCTCCGGCGCTGTGAGTGTCACTCCCGCGCATGTGCGCGGGAGATTTCATTCCGGCCGGCCACTGCCGGATTTTCAGGCCGAGAATCCCCTTGTGCGCATGTGCTGCTGCAGTCAGCGGCGCATACCGAGGGGAATATCTCCTAAACCGTACAGGTTTAGGAGATATTTTTGGGTATACAACCACTTTAACAATAAATGTAAACGTTCCTTAATGTTTAAGTATCTGCACTCTCATAAGTCCCATATTTTGTTTCTACAAGAGACACATTTGACTGGAAGCGGTGTCCTGGCTTTGCGCAGGGCATGGGTTTGGCAAGCCTTCCACGCAACCTACTCCACATACACGCCAGTGGTGAGGGTAATAACAGACCCTGGAGGAAGGAATATCATATTAGTCCTAGAAATGCATGCAGTTCTGTGGGCATTGGTAAATATCTGAAAGAGAAGAAGAAGGGGGCGCCCCCTTCTTCTTCTCTTTCTCTGTAACAGTCTAGGAGCCTGGTTTCAGCTCCCTGTGGTGGCAGGCCTGCATGTTGAAAGTCCCACTCAAAGAATGAAAGACACTTTCCTGGGACTTGAGAACTAAAAGTTCTTATATGCATTATCGTCCTATATAACTTTATACAGACAGCCCTCTTAGAGTATATTATTATATGATTTTTTGCGCCTCTACTTGTGTAATTGGTAAATATCTACCTACCCTCCCAATAGACATCTCTGTGCGGTTTATGAAAAACTAGCTCTCTACCAATCCACTCATGCTTTAATTGGTTGGGACTTTAATGCCATTCTAGATGCTATACTAGACACCACTAACCCACAATGGAAGGCAAACCCTGACATAGGGCAGTGGGCTGATACTTTTGCATTAATGGAACCTTGGAGATGGAAGCACGCTTTTGCCAAACCTTCTTACATCTGCCCTTGTCTCATAAGTCCACCTTAAGGATTGACCTGGCATTAAACTGGCTCTACATGCCGATTCAATACTTTTTCTAAATTGTTCTGGACCCTCTCTTCAAGAAGCTCTCAACATCTTTTCTCATTTCACAGTCCTATCTGGACAAAGTTAATTGTGAAAAATCAGGCTTAAAGCTACAAAACACTCAGGTGTGAATTGGGCCTTATAGCAAAATAAATCTATTTAAAATTAAGTGATCCCTTTTTTTTAAATATATATTTCATACAACACACCCCCAATCTGGATACCACAATTTTTTTTTTTTTTTACAATATTAGATGCCATTATTTTTCCCTTCCTATGGAAATCTAAAACTCCCAGGTATAGGCAAATCAATCATCCAGAGGCCCTGGACAGAAGGGGGGTTAGCCTGCTCAGATCTTCCCCAAATTTTTGCACTATACAGAGGCCCTCAAGCACCTTTTGCTCTGACACACTGTATGAAATCTGTGATAAGGGTGTGGCAAACACAAATGTGTAAACATAAAGCAGAATCAAATAGATGGTCTGCGGCTACCCCCCTATGGTTAAATCCACTTCTTGCGGAATTTCATTCCATCTCTGAACCGAGAACAAGGGTCATTTAGGTAACTGAACATATTTTTTTTTTCTAACCTCACCTACTATGTAACTATTACTGTAAGAGCGGTAAGGAAGTGGAATTCCTTTACCGACCACAACATACAGGGATATACAAGGGAAAACTGACATATAATCACACACATAGGTTGGACTTGATGGACTTGTGTCTTTTTTCAACCTCACCTACTATGTAACGAAGATGGGGCTATCCTTCCCTTTAATGATCTCAAACAGAAATTCAAGTTACCCAATCATTATTTCTTTAGGCATCTTCAGCTCGGACATGCTTTTCCTAACCAATTTGGGTCTCAGTGAATAGTAATCCTACATTCCAACCTGGAAACAGTACTCTGATATAATGAACTGGAAAACCCCTCATCTAACATATATAACACACTACTGCCATCAATGCATTTTGTTCTTGAAACTCTAGAGGCTAAATGGCGTGCAGACTTTCCTGAACTAGATATGGAAGATAGGGAAGACACGTGGGAATACCCCTTTCTTCAATCAGTAGCTGTAAAAGGACCGCTCAATCCAATTTAAGCTTCTACATCAGGTTTATCTAACTCCGCAACGGCTGAATAAAATTTATCTGGGGGCCTATCCTAGCTGTTGGAAATGTGGTCATTTGGAGGCAGGTTTCTGTCATGGTCTTGTCTCAAACTGCACTCTTTCTGGGAGGAAGTAGTGCAGTTTATAGCCTCGCTATTAACAATGACAATCCCACGGACTATATTGGTTTGTTTGTTGGGCTAACAAAACCCTTAAAGGACTGCTGCTCTTTTATGCCCGTAAGGCAATACTATTAACATGGAAACAACCAGAGACTCCCTCCCTGAATTTTTGGAAAACTCTGATTAATTCTGCAATTCCATTGTTTAAAGCTACATACCACTCTTGTGGATGTATTGCTAAATTCGACAAAGTATGTAAAATGGAAAATATGGCTGGAATACTCTTCCACAAATGCTGCTGAACAATAGGGGCTGAATCTGTTGATCTCTAATTCCTCTCTTTATACTATTACCATCTAAAACTCTTTATTATTCATATTTACATTATTCCTCTGTTTTAAACCTACAGTATACTAAGCCTAGTACACAAGCGCCCTCCTGGGATATTTCATTCCTATTGAAGTGTAGCACATTTTAATCTCACTCCTTTATCAAATTTAAAGACTGAGCAACTGAATTTTAGGTTGTCTACTGTCCTGTGTAGTAGCTAACCTGTTGATAAGTACCGGTTTATAAATTTGTATTTCTCTAACCCTGGGAATGCCCAAAGGATCTGTTTTGTAACAATTTTTTTTTGAAAATATCAAGAATTACAAAATAAAAATAAAAAGGGATTTTACAGTGAGCACATGTACATTCAGGGACACAGGATGTCTTAAATATTTAGCACGTCTAAAGCAGTCCAAAAGTGATGGGCAACACAGCAAACATTTCCTAAGAAGCCCATGAAAACCAAAAATGGTTCAACCCAAGACAGACCATTAGCTTGATTGATCGCCTCTGTGAACCATTTAGAGATGTTGGAATGAGAAATAAATGCAACCTTACAGGATCCATCAGGGATTACAAAATGTGAAACTGTCATACTGAATGAAGCAGTGGCTAAGAGAAGGACTTTGGCAGCACAAACCACATCCAGACAATGGAGAGAAATTTCTTTTAGGTGAATTGGAACCAGACGAGGAGTGAGAAAAAAAGGCATGTACTGATCCCATAGAGCCACCAGAGCAACCAATGAGGAGTCCTCTTGTCTGGAGACAAACCTGTTCAGTTTGAACCTGCAAGCTAGGAGGTCCACATCTAACTAGAATGTGAAGTTCTGCCCAGTACAGGATCCAAACTGCTTCTCTTGCCATGGTGATAGTTGTCCGTTTCTTGATGTACATCACCACCGTGGTGTCATTTAAAGAGGGATTCCGCCAAAAAAAAAAAATATTAAAAGCCAGCAGCTATAAATACTACAGCTGCTGACTTTTAATAAATGGACACTCACCTGTCCCGGGTTCCAGCGATGCCGGCACCCGAGGCCGATCGACCGCTCGGGCCTCGGCTGCTGCCGCCGCCATTCTAGGTGAGGGAATCAGGAAGTGAAGCGAATCAGCTTCACTTCCCGGTTCCCTACTGCGCATGCGCGAGCCGCGCAATAGGAAATCTCCGCGCTGTCACTGGGACCCGTGTGTGTCCCAGCAGACAGCGCGGCAGGGCAGGAAATGGCGTAGACTCCCGTGGGAGTCTATGCCCGGAAGTGGGTGAAAATACCTGTCTTTGACAGGTATCTCCACCCCCCTCCCCCCTGAAAGGTGTCAATTGTGACACCGGAGTGGGGGGGGGTTCCGATCAGCGGAGGTTCCACTTTAGGGTGGAATCCCGCTTTAAATTAACTCAGATCAGATAACTCTCTAATAGGATGAACCTATTCTTCGAAGCCAGCCAAATCACTTTAAGTTCCAGAATGTTGGTTAAGGTTGGGAATCCCACAACCAAGTCCTCTGCACTGACAGGGTGCCCAGGACTACTCAGCAGGCCTTCCCAGACCCACATGCTCCAAAGAATGAGTCTGTGCCAACAACGATTTCTAAAAGTTCAGGATTCATATGAAGGTTGGAAAAGAGAAACCAAGGAATCGGCAGGGAGAAAAACTAATTCATAGTTCTGGAATATGCTTTATTTGAAAAATGCTACAAATGTTTGTAGAGATTCCTGTTGCCATTGAATACTCCGCCGTAGTTTTTTATAAGATTGTATGCGAACAACTTGACCATCCAGAAGATAGCACACATCGATTTTATTACCAATCCTGAATCCAATAACAATCATTACAGTATATACTCAAGTACAAGTCAAGTTTATCAGCACATTTTTTTAGGCTGACAACCCCCCCCCCTGACACTCGAGTGAGGAGATGCCCATCTGCAGCTGTGTCATGCAGTCTGTTTGGCGGCCGTCCATTGTAACAAAGCCCCGCCTCCTTCTCTTCTGTGATAGACGGAACACTGATACAATGCTGGGAAACTGTATCAGTGTTAGTTATCAAAGGTGGCACAGTGAGGCTGCACATGGACACTGTTCACCCAGTAGCTGCTGAATTTCCCACCCTAGGCTTATACTCGAGTCAATTAGTGTTCCCAGTTTTTTGTGGTAAAATTGCCTTGGCTTATATTCGGGTTGGCCTATACTCGAGTATATACAGTACATTCTAAATATAAAAGATAGAAAATGCTACCACTGTGTAAATTCCCTGCATCTAAGAAAGCAAAAATGTTTGCATACCTCATCTTCACCATTTGGTTTCAGATCAACTGCACTGAAGCCGTAAACACGAGAGGAAGGGCAGAACTGGAAATTAAGTCTGAAAAAAAAAAAAATAATCAACATATAGATAACAGTATAGCCGAAGACTTTTTTTTTTCTAATAGTTTTGTACAGTGCCTTGAAAAAGTATTCATACCCCTTGACATTTTTCACATTTTGTCATGTTAAACCAAAAACTTAAATGTATTTTATTGGGATTTTATATGATAGACCAACACAAAGTGGCACATAATTGTGAAGTGAAAGGAAAATTATAAATAGTTTTAAATTTTTTTTTTTACAAATCAATATGTTAAAGCAGAGGTCCACCGTAAAGTGGACCCTCCGCTCATTGGAACCCCCCCCCCCCCCCTCCGGCGCCACAATCGGCACCTTTCAGGGGGGAGGGGGGTGCAGGCACCCACTTCCGGCATAGATTCTGCAGAAGCTATGCCCCTTTCCGCAGAAACACATGGATCCCAGAGACAGCGGGGACCATCCTTATTGCGCAGCGCGACTCGCGCATGCGCAGTAGGGAACCGGGAAATGAAGCCGAAAGGCTCCACTTCCCGATTCCTATAACCAAGATGGCGGCGGCAGCACCCGAGAGACGATCGAGAGATCGGCTTCGGGGGCTGACATCGTGGGCGCGCTGGGCGGGTAAGTGTCATTATTTAAAAGTCAGCAGCTGCAGGATTTGTAGCTGCTGGCTTTTAAAAAAAAAAAAATACGGCGGACTTCAGCTTTAAAAATGTTCTTTGTAAAGCCACCTTTGGCTACAATTACAGCTGAAAGTCTTTATCTAGAGAGCAAAATTCTTGCCCAATTTTCTTTGCAAAATTCGCTCAAGCTCTGTCAGATTGGATGGAGAGCGTCTGTGAACCACAATTTTCAAGTCTTGGTATATTAACAAAATTAAAAAATAACATTTAAACAGATTGCATAATGTTGCTTCACCCACATTAGTGACTGTCCCAACTAGGTGATAAACAGTACTCGTGTTGAGTAGTAGTATATCCGTGCTGCTAGGTGCTCAAACAAGGTGCCTCCACATGGATCTAAACTCACCCCTCCGTATGGACCAACTATCGCTAGTATAGTCAAAAAGACATGTTGCGAGAACCCTGGAGATATTCCTTGTACTGACGATTCCTGAAGTGGAGAAGCCTCATGTAAGCATGAAGAAAAGGACCTCATTGCGCAATATCATTGTACAAGGTTTATTTAAAAAGTTAAAATAATATAATTACACTCACATGAATGGGTGCCTGTACCCTGGCACCCAGTGTGAATATCAGGCTTATCCACTTCAGGAATCGTCAGTACGAGGATATCTCCAGGGGTCTCCCCACATGCCTGTCGGACCATACGGAGGGGTGAGTTTACATCCATGTGGGGGCACCTTGTCTGAGCACCTAGCAGCACGGATATAATACCGCTCAACGTGAGCACTGTTTATCACTTATTTGGGACAGTCACTAATGTGGTTGAAGCAACATAATGCAATCTGTTTAATACATTTTTAAAATTTTGATAATATACCATTTAGCACGGTGTATTGATTTTTCATAAGTATATTTGCACAGCAAGTTTTTCCACTGCAGCTGTTAACTGGATTATTGTTAATAATTATCTTTGGCGCTTTGGTTATTTATCTGTCCATTTTCAAGTCTTGCCACAGATTATCAATTTGATTTAGGTCTGGACTTTTACTGGGTCATTCTAACACATGAATATGTTTTGATCTAAACCATTCCATTGTAGCTCTGGCTGTATGTTTAGGGTTGTTGTCCTGCTGGAAGGTGAACCGTCACCCCAGTCTTAAGTCTTTTGCAGACTCCAACAGGTTTTCTTCTAGGTTTGCCCTGTATTTGGCTCCATCCATCTTCCCATCAACTCTGACCATCTTCCCATCAACTCTGACCAGCTTCCCTGTCACTGCTGAAAAAAAGAATCCCCACAACATGATACTGCCACCACCATGTTTCACAGTGGAAATGGTGTATTCAGGGTGATGTGCAGTGTTTATTTTCCGCCACACATAGCGTTTTGCTTTTAGGCCAAAAAGTTCTCAACAGATCTGACCAGAGCACCTTCTTCCACATATTTGCTGTGTCCCCCACATGGCTTCTTGCAAACTGCAAATGGGACTTCTTATGTCTTACTTTCATCAATGGCTTTCTTCTCGCCACTCTCCATTAAGGCCAGATTTGTGGAGAGCACGACTAATAGTTATCCTGTGGACAGATTCTCCCACCTGAGCTCCTCCAGTTACCATGGGCCTCTTGGCTGCTTCTCTGATTAATGCTCTCCTTGCACAGCCTGTCAATTTAGGTGGATGGATGGCCATGTCTTGGTAGGTTTGCAGTTGTGCCATACTTTTTCCATTTTTGGATGATGGATTGAACACGTGCTCCATGAGATATTCAAAGCTTGGGATATTTTTGATAACCTAATCCTGCTTTTAACTTCTCCACAACTTTATCCCTGACCTGCCCTGTTTGTTCCTTGGCCTTCATGATGTTGTTTGTTCACTAAGGTTCTCTAACACACCTATGAGGGCTTCACAGAACAGTTGTATTTATACTGAGGTTCAATTACACACAGGTGGACTCAATTTACTAATTAGGCGACTTCTGGCAATTGGTTTCACTAGATTTTAAATGTTAAGGGTATATCAGCGCTAGGGACTAAAGTTAATGAGCAGCTGTGCATTATAACCCAAACACAGATAATATATGTAAAAAGAGTGCAGCGCTTAAAGAGGAAGTAAAGACAATAAAAAATTAAATAAAAAAATGATGCAACCTGCAAGGCAAAGGCATAATGAGCTAGTATGCATAACATACTAGTTCATTATGAATAACTTACCTAAAAACGAAGCCCCCGAAGCGGTTCTCAGTCTTCATCTTCGCCGCTGCCATGTATCCCGGAGTGACTTTCAGGTCTCGCTGCTCCGGCACTGTGATTCGCCGGAGCCGCGATGACGTCACTATCGCGCATGCGCGCGGGAGCCGACACGAGCGGCATATCGCAGTGATATGCCTGTGCGCCGTAGACAGCGGTGCCTGTCTTTGTAAATATCACCTAAACCGTATAGGTTTAGGAGATATTTCTTGGACCTACAGGTAAGCCTTAATCTAGGCTTACCTGTAGGTCAAAGTGGTTTGTAAGGGTTTACAACCACTTTAACAAAAGTGCATTCATGCAAATACTGACAAATATCACAATATACTAATGTGAAGATAACCAACAGTAAATAAACAATAATAACTGTGAATAAAGTTTAAAGACACGTATGCTAAACTGCATCACATGTGAATAAAGTGCAATTATGCAGACAAAAATTTCATATAAAGCTGGATTCCTTCATGGAAGAGGAGAGCGTTTGGAAATGACAATCATACACCTGACAGCGTGACACCCATCACCATAACAAAAATGGAGGATTACCAGAAAGCCAGTGACCCCTCTGACTCAGAGAGGTCACACAGCACCTGGTTGGATCTCTGATCCACTGAGAAAGAAATCCGGGCGTTCCTCTCCTATGGTCGCGGATGGTATACACCTGGAGGTTCAAAGCAACTCAGGATGCAAGATGGAGTGTAGGAAGCCTCGATATCAGAATGTCATTTATGATGAAACGATCGTCGGGATAGCTATGTACAGATGCTGATACACTTGCACGATCACTGCTTGAAACTCACAAGGATTTTATCGGTTGATTGTGACATGATCATAGCTTGGACTTTTATGTATGTGTACTGCTTAACCATTCCCCGCTGCGCTATAGCCGAAAGATGGCTATAGCGCGGGCCTATTTGCTAGGAGGGTGCCCACGGACATCCTCCTGTTTACCTGTTCCCCGAGGGGGCACATCGAGGGAAATTTGTGTTGGCCGTGTCCCTTGGACACAGCCAATAACAGATTGTGAAATTTAGCACTCAATTGACGTGTCCAATGAGAGATCATCTCAAATGTAAAAATACGAGATCATCGCTAATTGACTTCTCTCCCTACTCCCACACAGACCGCGTGTGAGGAGGGAGAGCTTCTGTGCTGCAGATTTTGTGAGTGCCAACACAAATTACAGTTAAAACACAGTAAATACAGTGCCCACTGGTGTCACAGTACCTATCAGTGCCATCTGTCAGTGTCACGAGTCACCAGTGCCACGTCATCAGTGCCTACCAACAATGTCTAGAAAATAAATTTCAGATTTTGTGAAGCTGTATAAGTTGTGCGACCGAGCTACAGGGTATACATATGCCTTCATGGTATATGAAGGGAAGGACACCCAGCTGCATCCCCCTAATTGCCCAGACTACATGGAATCAAGCGGGAAAGTCGTTTGGGAACTCATAAACCCACTCCTGGAGAAAGGCTACCATTTGTACATAAATAATACGAGTTTGCCCCTGTTCCGCAACCTTCACAGGAAGAACACTCCAGCATGTGGCACCGTAAGGACGAACCGGAAGGGCTTTCCTCAAAGCCTCGTCAATAAGAAGTTAAGAACAGGGGAGAATGCAAGCTTGCAGAATGAGGAAATTCTGGCTGTGAAGTGGAGGGACAGAAGGGATATCTACATGCATTCTTCGATCCACAATAATACCGTCATGGAGATCACCAGGAGGAATGGCCCAATCTAAAAGCCAACATGTATCCACAAATACAATATGTTCATGGGGGTGTCGACTTCAAAGACCAAATGCTCAAACCCTACAATACCACAAGACGAACATACCAGTGGTATACAAAATTATCAATTTATTTGTTTAATTTGCCATATACAACACCTACTAACTCCACTGAAAGCCCCAAACCCTTCCTTGGCTACCAGAAGGAAATCACCACTGCCCTTATATTCTTGAATAGCCCACCAGAAAACATTTGATCCAATGTGATTAGCAGACTCTCCGAATGCCACATTCCCAATAAAATCCTTCCTAGACCAACAGGCCAAAAACGTCAGAAAAAATGCTGGGTGTGCACCAGAGGAGGAGTTAGAAGAGACACCACTTATTATTGTCCCCAATGTCCTTCCCAACCAGGCCTCTGCATAGTTGACTGTTTCCACATTACCATACTTCAGAAAATTATTAGTGAAGTAGGGTAAACATAACCCTCACTTCCCGTAAAGATGGGGGTGGGGGACCCATGGACCCTACCACTATGGCCAGACCTTCTCTCTCAAGGTTTACTGATCTAGACGTTCCAGGAGGGAACGCCTAGATCAGTAAAAAAAAAAACGGATCCCACGGAAAAAATCAAGGCATCTGTTTCGTATGCCATCGGATCCCTTGTCCTTGACACAAAGTTCCACATTTGGAACTCCCCCATCTTCTGGTATATCAACAGAAACATGTCAGTGTGAGAAGGACCATTCTCCCAGGAACAATTGTTGGCGACTCCAGTAGTCTGCCTGTCAATTCCTATTCCCGGAATGAAAATTGTAAATAGGCAAGGAATGTAGTTTTCTGCCAAGATAGAATATGATTCAGCTGTACAACTTCTCGTGCCCCCTTCGTGAATGAAAAAAGCCACAGCTGTGGCACTGTCAGATTGGATCCTGATAGGACAATTCCGTAGTTTGAGCATCCAGGCCTCGAGGACCAGGTGTACTGCCCAAATCTTTAGAATAATGATGGCCAAGGTCATTACAGATCTGGACCATTTCCTTACGACATGCTTCTTCCAGGAATGCTCCTCAGCCCAGAAGGCTGGTGTCTGTTAACACCTTCCAGGTAACTGGTAGAAATGATTCCCCTTTTTGAAGATTCTTGGATATCAACCACCAATTGGGGCTCTGACGGACATTCTGGGATAAATGCATTAGGAAGCCCAGAGCTTGGGCCTTCTTGTTGCCAGTTGACAGGATACTGTTTTGCAGCAGTCTTAAACTGTGCATAAGGAACGGCCTCAAAAGAAGCCAACATCTTTTTCCAAAAATTCATGCAAAGCCGAATAGAAGGATTCTTCTTTGACTTGAGTAACTTAATCAGCTCCCTTATGGAACTGATCCTTTCCTGGGGGAAAAAAAACATCCTCTTCTGAGCTGTATCAATGATCAGTCCCAAATACTGCAATTAATGGATTTAAGGAGGCTTTCTCTAGTCTGAGAATCCAACCTAGGTATTCCTGGTAGCTAACTGCGGTGACCAAAGTTTAGATTAAGTGGGCCACCGAATTGATCTATGAAGAGAAGATCTAAATAGGCTAGTATTGTTATACCTTGAGCCATTACCCTGTAAACACTTGAGGTGGAGTAGCTAGACCAAAAGGCAGAGCTACAAACTGAAAATAAAGCCAGATTGACGCCAGAAGTTCTCCCCCTTGTGGAGGAGAATGGATATTCAAACCCGGTTTAGCTCTGAGATCCAAAATGTGTCTGACATCCCCGTACTGTTTTAGAACTGTAAAAAAAAAGGTTTGAAAAACCCTAATCCTTGCTCTACCAAGGGGACCACTGATATCACTCTTTGAGACAAGAGATGATGATCCAAGCTAGAAAAACTTCTTTTCACTGGATCTCTGGGAACTTTTTGATCTGAGAAAACTAGGAGACAGGAACTCCGACATTGTTCCTGCCAGACCATTGAAAGCTGTAGAAGTCTTCCTCCCCACTCGAGCAAGCGGGGGCGCCCTTTCATAAGGCTTTAGTATTTTGTTTTGTGGGTTACCTCCCTCAGGTCCTCTTTTGACCCTGGGACTGATCCTCAGGTTTACCTCTTGAATCCTGACGATGGAGGCCGTCGTGACTGCCTGGAGGCAGATGCCCCTGGCACTGGAGAAGAAGCACATTTAAAAGAAAAATACATAAACTTCTTAACCAGAAAAAAAGGGAACTTTTCCCATTTGAAATTCTTTGGATATACTTATCCAGATTGTCTCCAAATAACCATAAAAAGGGAAACTGGCCAAGAACTTTTTGTATGGTGCTTCGGCTGACCATCTTTCAACCATAGGATTCTATGCACATGTACCAGCCTTAGCATGAGCCGTGAGGCCTGGAGAATAGAATTTTTCATAGCGTCAACTGTAAAACAAAACGCTTCTGATATGCCAGCCAAACCCTGGGCCTGCTAACCAGGAATAACTTTGGAATACCTTTATAAACTGGTTCTAGAAGCTTACGGCACATGGAATTCCCAAGCGGTCTCCCATGCAGGTACTAACCAGGCCTGACCCTGCTTAGCCTCCAAGATCAGATGAGATCGGGCACTTTCAGTATGATGTGGCCATAGGCCTCTGAATGCCAGCGCAGGTTTGAATGACTGAACCTGCAGGAGAAATATAGTAGTTATTTTTTTTAAAGGAACTCCAACTTATCTGTTGGATCTTTTAGGATATGAGCATTGTCTACTGGACAAGTCAGGTTTTTGTTTACAGAGGATATAGCAGCGTTAATCGCTGGAACACCCCATAAAACCCTTCCTCCATAGAATAAAGTATTGAGAACTTTTTCAGAGGCAAAAAAATGTTTATCTGGGTGCTCCCACTTACATAAGCTTTCTGAGCCATAAATGGATAGAAAATGCATGAACAGATTTGGGGGGGGGGGGGGGGGGCTTTTAGTGAACTCAAAGCAGAAGTGGGCTCAGCGACTGACTGCGTTACTGGCAGTAAAAATGTGGAGCGGACCAATTCAGTGAGTGACTGAAAACAACCTTTTCTGCAAGCTTGATACTTCGCATCAGGTTCTACAGAAGAGGAAACATCATCCTTTTCCTGGTCCTAGAGAGAAAATTCGCCATCTCTTGCTCCTTGTTCCTCAATATGAGGGTCCTGAGCAATGGACGGGGACCTGTTACGCTTAGTCTCACTCTGGGATGCGATTAAAGCATCAAACTTTTACTTTAATCTTAAACCTTCTTAGTAATATACACAGGGCCTGTAGTGTTTAAGAGCAGCTGCAACACTAGCCCCTCCTGACGGTTGACCAGCCATATTACTCTCAGGAAAGGATGCCATCTTACTGGGATGGCTCCAGACTTCCGTGTGACTAAATAAGTCTTTTTAGAGCTTTATTGAGGTGTTTTTAACCCCCTTCTACCATAGCCCAATGCACAAAGCAGAGGTACTACAAGAATGCCCAGCCCGATGCAGCAGTAAAAATGTGTCAAAAGAAATGCCTGTGTCACCAAACCTGTTAATGCCACCTCTTGTGTCCCTCCACAGCCTGCAGTAACAAACAATGTGGTTTTAAAAACTTGCCCCCTCGTGTTTGGGCATCGTAGAATGCCGATGCTGCTAAGTCCCCGCTGTCTACAGCACCTTTTTTAAAGAAAGGGTTTTACCGCGCGAGCTGCAGACTACAGGTCCTCTCGGACAGAGAGACAGCATGGCGCGGGGAGGGTGCACTGATCGCACTTGTTCCTATTTTTTTTTTTTTAAAAAGACTTAGCGCTCTTTCCCCACAAAGGGGAGATTATCAGAACACAGGGTTCGCGCCATTACGGAGACTGGAACCCGCGTCACTGGCGCTTGATGACGACGTCGTATGCCCCGGAAGTGAACTTCTCTAGGTACTTCCTGTGGGCCAGCTTGGAACACAGAAGCTCCGCTTCCCTCAAGCGACACGGGTTCTGCCTTTCCCTCACACAAACCAGCCACGCTGTCGACAGGGAAAGGACACTGCCGCTCTGGGGAGCTGACATCACCCTGGTCCTGGCCCTCTCCAGGCACTGAGAACAGGAGACAGCAGCATAGACCAACTCCCCCAGCGGAGGCGCTGCTTCTGGTAGAGGAAAAAAGTTTAGTGACATGCCCCAAACAGCCTACATACAGTGGTGACATATAGGCATGACAACATTTTACAGACTCTTAAAGGAGACATTCGTAAGAAAATTCAAAACAATTTCTTAGAAAACTCCACTTACCTTTTCCGCTGCTGGGTTTTCTGTGGTAAACTAACAGACCCAAACTTCACCCTTCATGGTGGGTTCTGTTAACCTTCAGGAGCTGGGGATCCTAGAGGAAACCCACAACCCTGGACCTGCAACAGCACCCTGCCAGTAAAATTTTATGGCCTTACTACCAAAAGTATCGGAAAAGGGTCCAGCTCTCTAGAAAGAGAAGCATTCACAGGCAAAAAACTTGTTTCTTCGGATACGAGGCCTCGGTACCATTCAATTTGGCCAAAAGAGACACTTTGAATGGATCCGGTCAGCATGGCTATCCCCAGCAAGGATTGCTCTAGTGGAGCTCAGCACATGTTTACTCGTGACCAACACCTTAGACACTGGCGAAAAAACGGAGGCACTCTCACCAGTGGAAGGGGTTATATAGGGAGTGCACTTTTTAATTCGGGGCGTGCCAGTGTCCATCACCTGAAGGTGGCCTATAACCCACATAGTAACTACTATGGCTCTGTGTCCCGTGATGTACGAAAAATTGCAAAAACTTCTGGAAAAAAATTAACCATTCAAAAGACTTATTATGCCTCATAGATTATACGTTTGGGTGTTAACTTTCCAAAATGGGGTCATCTCCAACTTTCACACAGACCAAATAATATCCACTAATTTAGGTTATTTTTTTACCAAAGATATGTAGCAGTATAAATTGTGGCCAAAATTTATGAATAAAAATGAACAATTTGCAAAATTTTATCATTGAAACAAAGACAATTTTTTTCCCCCAAGATTTTCGGCCTTTTTCATTTATAGCGCAAAAATTAAAAACCCATTGGTGATCAAATACCACCAAAAGAAAGCTATATTTGTATGAAAAAAGACACAAAACTTATTTGGGTACAGTATTACATGACTGGGTAATTGTCATTCAAAGTGTGAGAGCACTGAAAGCTGAAAATTGGTCTGGGCAGGAAGGGGATTTAAGTGCCCAGTAGGCAAGTGGTTAATAAACCAGATGTTGAGACAGTATCACATACTATGTGGAGTTCTTTTGTTTCCTAAACATTCTGAAATTGAGGCGTCCTACACTGCACACACACAAACAATAGCTCAGTGGGGAGATCGCTGTACTAACATTGCAGTTAGTACATTAAGTTCATCCCAAGCTATTTTTTTTCTTTTCATTCAACCCAGTGTGCTGTGCTGAAAATAGGATTTTTTGTACTCACCGTAAAATCCTTTTCTCTGTAATTCACCGACACAGCTCCTCTCTTAGCCATTGGGTTGTAACGCCATCTTTAGGAGAAGACTAGGATTAACATGTTATGAAAAACACAGAACTTTTAGGGGGCGGTCCCTTAGGTAACAACCCCCCAGCCTGCCATGCAGCCATCAGTACGTCAACAAGCAGTAGAACGTAAAGAAAGTTAGGAGGAGCGAGTGCTGTGTCAGTCGGCGAATTACAGAGAAAAGGATATTATGGTGAGTACAAAAAATCCTATTTTCTCTTATATTCAGCAGCTGACACAGCTCCTTGCCAAGCCATTAGGACGTCCCCAAGCAGTGCAAAAAACGAGGGGTGGGAAAAAAGCATAAAAACTTCATCCACCATTGCAAGTGGGAACTAGTATAAACTTTACCCACAAAAACGACAGTGTGTGGAAAAACCACCACAAACCCAGGGTGCTCCTCAACAGAGAGACACTACCCTCAAACCGCACCAAAACTGCGGTAACAAATGCAACAGTGCATTAACTTAAAAGGTACTGCGTTTTTAACCAAAAAAAAAAATGAAAAAAGGAAAAATTGTACCGTATATACTCGAGTATAAGCCGAGATTTTCAGCCTCTTTTTTGAGGCTGAAAGTGCCCCCTCGGCTTATACTCGAGTCACCGCTGTCTGACTGCTCGATCAGCGTATCGAGCAGACAGACGGCGGACATTAAAATTCAAAAGCCGCGCCTCCTTCTCCGCCTCCGCCTGTGATAGGCGGAACACTGAATTTCCCAGCAGTCAGTGTTCCGCCTATCACGGACATCCGTTCATTCTCATACTACGGACGAGTATGAGAGGATGTCCGTGATAGGCGGAACACAGGCTGCTGGGAAATTGAGTGTTCCGCCTATCACAGGCGGAGGACGGAGGCGCAGCTTTTGAATCGTAGAATGGCCGCCGAGAAGAGCGGCGATCCATCGGCACGACACGGGACGGAGGAGGCACGGGACGGAGGAGGCACGGGACAGAGGAGGCACGGGACAGAGGAGGCACGGGACAGAGGAGGCACGGGACAGAGGAGGCACGGGACAGAGGAGGCTCGGGACGACGGCGGCTCGGGACGGAGGCTTGGGACACAGGTAGGCTGGACACACACACAAGGCTGCACGGACACACACACACACACACACACACACACACACAGGGATGGATGGATGGATGGATGGATACACACACACACACACAGGGATGGATGGATGGATGGATGAATACACACACACACACACACACACACACACACAGGGATGGATGGACGGACACACAGGGATGGATGGATGGATGGACACACACACAGGGATGGATGGACGGACACACACACAGGGATGGACGGACACACAGGGATGGACAGCCATGTCTCACCCTCGGCTTATACACGAGTCAATAAGTTTTCCAGTTTTTTGGGGGTAAATTGGGGGCCTCGGCTTATATTCGGGTCGGCCTATACTCGAGTATATACGGTATATGCAATTGCAACTACACAGCCGCCTGAAAACTTTGCGGCAAAAACAGGCATCAGCCGATGAACGTCTACCTTGCAGAATTTTGTAAAGGTGTGAACAGACGACCAGGTCGCCGCTTTACACATTTGAGCAACAAACGCTTGATGTAGGAAGGCCCAAGACGTTCCGATTGCCCTTGTGGAGTGGGCCGTGACTGGAAAGAGAGGCACCTGCCCCTTCAAGGCGTAGGCTTGTACTACAATCTACCTAATCCACTGGAAATGGTGGCCGATGAGACCGCCATGCCTTTCTTCAGACCAGCCACCAAAAAACAGTGAGTCTGACTTCCAGAAGGGAGCCGTGGCCGACAAATACATCTTCAGAGCCCAAACCACATCCAGGGCATGAAGGGCCACCTCCTTAGGATGTGTCGGCTTAGGACACAGAGATGGCAACACAATGTCCTCATTGATGTGAAACGTCAAGACCACCTTTGCCAGAAAAGAAGGTTGCAGACGCAACACCACCTTATCCAACTTGCAGGACAAGGCCGCCAGTTCCGAAACCCTCCTGGCTGATGTGATGGCCACTAGAAAGACCACTTTCTGGGAAAGAGTCAACAGAGGGATCTCTCTGATGGCGGATTTTGCAGCGCTAACAACACCGATTCAGATCCCACGGAGGTAATGGTGGATGCACTGGAGGAACTACACGATGGACCCCTGGACAAAAGTGCTCACTAGAGAGTGAGATGCCAGAGGTCGCTGAAAAAAGACAGTCAAGGCTGATAATTGTCCTTTAATGGTGCTCAAAGCTAATTTCTGGTCTACTCCTTGCTGAGGAAACATCAGGATCCTGGATATAGAAAAGGAGCGTGGATGCCATCCTTTCTCCTCACACATGGAGATGTAAGCCTTCCAGGTACGATGATATATCTTCCGAGAAGAAGATTTCCAAGCTCTCAATATAGTCAGGATCACAGAGTCCGACAGACCCCGGTTCATCAACACCTGGCTCTCAACAGCCACGCCGTTAAAGCAGGATGGAGAATCGGACCTTGAGACAGAAGGTATTCTTGCAACGGCAATCTCTGGGGAGCGTCTACCACCAGGTGCAATAGGTCTGCATACCAGGGACGCTAGGGCCAATCAGTATTACTGGGATCCCCTCAGCCTCCACTCTGCGAAGCAGACGTGGTAACCAATTTCAGTGGAGGAAAGGCATAGATCAGCTGGGTATTGATCCCACGGAGCCACCAGCGTGTCTGACGCGTCTGCCCACAGATCTCTTGTCCTGGACACGAATCTTGGCACCTTCCGATTGAGACGGGAGGCCAGAAGATCCACGTCTGGTGTGCCCCACCGCAGGCACAGTAGACTGAATACCTCCAGATGCAATGCCCATTCTCCCGGGTACAGCATCTGGCAGCTTAGATAGCCTGCCTGCCAGTTCTTCACTCCCAGGATGTAAATGAGCGACCTCCTGTGCGGCGGCCAAGCTTCTTGTTTCTCCTTGGTGATTGACGTGTCCCACAGCCGTGGCGTTATCTGACTGGATCCAGATCGGACACCCTCAGTCTCATGGACCATGTGGAGAGGCATAGCCTGATCGCTCTCAGTTCGAGTAGATTGATCGGCAACTTGGATTCTTCCGTCGACCAGAGGCCCTGAATCAACTGAACTCCCACTTCTCCACCCCAGCCAGATAGGCTGGCGTCCGTTGTGATCACCATCCATTTCAGAGGTAGGAACGACTTCCCGAACTGAAGTACCGGAGACCTCAGCCACCAAATCAGAGAATCCCTGGCTAACTGGCTCACCTAGATCTGTCGATCCAGGGACAACGGAGATTTGTCCCACTTTGTCAAAATCTCTTACTGCAGAACTCTGGTGTGGAACTGGGCATACGGTACTGCCTCAAAGGAGGCCACCATGAGTTCCAGGACTCGCATGCAGAAGCGTAACGACGACCACTTGCGGTTCATCAGCAGTTTTACCGCGGCTCTGAGAGTCTGCAGCTTGTCTGAAGGGAGAAAAACTCTTGCTTCCATGGAGTCCAGCAGCAAGCCTAGGTACTCCAAACGCTACGTACGATCACCGACTTTTTTAGGTTCAACAGCCGCCAAAATTCCTGCAGGGTTTGCATGGTGATCGCCACATCCTCTTCTAACTCTGAGGAGGAAGATGCTCTCAGGAGGAGATCGTCTAGGTAACCCACGATCTCAAGCCTGTGTTGCCGTAGCAATGCCAGAACAGGAGCCAATACCTTAGTAAAGATTCGGGGGGATGATGCCAAACCAAAAGGGAGAGCCACAAGCTGGTAGTGGTCTTCCCCGATTGCAAATCACAGAACCTTTTGATGCCGGAGGCATATGGGTTTGTGCAGGTAAGCATCCTGGATGTCTAAGGAAGTCAGGGAGTTCCCTAGATGGAGTGCAGCAACTACTGAGCAAACTGATTCCATTCTGAACCTCTGTACTTTTACAAAGTAATTGAGGGCTTTTAGATCCAAGATTGGACATACCCATTCCTTCTTGGGAACTACAAACAGGTTTGATTAGAAACCCTGGAAACGTTCTGATTCCCGAACAGGTACTATCACCCCACGATTCAGCAGGTCCCTTACCGACCCCAAGAGGGCCTCCCGGCGAGCCGGGAGTACGGGTATGTTGGAGGGGAAGAATCTGTTTTGCGGCCAAGAGAGGAACTCTATCTTGTAGCTGGAGGAAATCAGATCACAGACCCATTGGTCGGACAGCCAAGAGGTCCACCGGGCTGCAAACTCCCGAAGGTGACCCCCCACCTGAGTTGCGGGTGGGGGCAAACCTTCATACGGTAGCACTTTTGCTCGCAGTTCCAGGGACGCTTTTGTCCTTCAGAAGTCGCCCTGTCGGGCTGGGGACATTTGGCCGAAGCTCCGGGCGGACGAAAAAGCTGTTTGTGGGCGGAAAATGAGGGTCCTTGCCTACGATGTGGCTCCTTAGCCTTCCTGGCCTGTGGGAGTAGTATACTCTTACCACCTGTGGCATTTTTAATAATGTCATCCAAAGAGGCTCCAAAGAGCCAGTCGCCAAGGAAGAGAAGATCCATCAGGGCTTTCTTGGATGCCTGGTCAGCTGACCAGCATTTTAACCAAATCAGGCGCCTCAGCACCACTGCTTACACTGAAGCTCCGGATAACAGGGGAAGAGTATCCAGGACCACGTCACAAACATACTTAAGGCCTTGCAGTAGTTGGTCTGCTAGTTCCACGCAGACAGGAGAAGCCTGTTCTCCCAATTTGCGGTGCAACAGTTTTGCCCACTCAGTGTCTGCAAAGCAAGTTCGGATGCCAGTACTGGTCGCATGGTTGACCCCACAACCGTAAACAAGGAACGAGCCACTGCCTCGGCCTTCCTGTCCGTGGGATCCTTAAATGCAGAAGTAACCTTGTGGTTACTTTGTTTAAACTGGATACTGGGGGGTCCATGACCGGAGGAGCCAACCACTTTTTGAGAAGGCTCTCCACAAAGGGGTAACACCCCGAAAAGCTGGCTCCTGAATCTTCAGGGTATCATGCACAGCTATGATAAGTGCTCCAACAAGCGCTTTACTACGCATGGACCCGGACGGGGACTCATCCTCACTGTCCATACGGTCCTGGTCAGCGTCATCTGAAAAAACAGAGCAAGGGTCACCAGCCTCAGCAGGGCCCGAGTCTGCGTCAGAGCTCTCCCTAGAGGACGGGGGGGACGGGGACGGGCAGGGGCAGCTTTATAGCACCCATGCGCATGCCGCGGGTGAACCGGTTGCAATTGCCTGGCTTTCGGGGGAAGAAACAACAGTTTCTGAAGCCATGCTAACCCTACCATGTCTGCCACCTGAAGGGGACTTAGGACAGTGATGGTCCCACCCTCCTAACTGCTGCAGGTTGAGGGGCTCTTTCCCGCAGGACTCATCACCCTGACTGGTTCTGCGCTGTCCAGCAAGCAGTGCCTGTGTTCTCTGTCAGCTCCCCGGTGCAGAGGAATTGCCACTGTGTCACCCAAAGCTGCTACTTATGGCACTGAAACCGATCTGCAATGTGCCCAGGCTCAAAGAAAATGGCCGCCAAGCGTCCAGCATAAGGACACAGCATAAGGAAATAAAGCACTGGGAAAATGGCCGCCGGACTACAGGAAAGCATGCTGCCCCTAGAGACTTGATGAAAAACGTGCCCAGGCTTCAAGAAAATGGCCGCCGGCGTCCAGCATAAAGGACAAAATCACAGGGAAAATGCCGCCATGATGCTGTTCCTTGCCCTCACTTAAGATGGCCGCTGAACACTAAAAACCATGAGGAACAGTGGCAGAAAATGGCGGTGATCAGCGCTGCAGGGATTACAGACACAGCCTCAACAGACACACCCAGGGAGAAAAAAAACACACCTCAGGGGGCACAGCCAGCCCCTCCCCAGATGAGAGCCCCTGCACATCACACACACCGCTCAGCAACCACATGCAGCATCCCCCACGGGGGAGGGGAGGGGGGATAGGGACAGGGAGAGAAGAGAGGGAGGCGAGGGTCCCCCGAATCGACCTACTAGGAAATGCCCAGCTGCTCAGCCCCACCGAGGCAGGGAGAGCTGTACTTACCAGTACTGAAGAGCTGGGAGACATTCCATCACAGACCCACTCTCCGATCTGTACAGAGTGGCTGTTGGCCTTGGCACACTGTGACGTAGACATCAGTAGCCCAGTCATATGTGCGCTACAGAGCATAAAAGCTCACCGACTGACCACCTCTGGATCTGAGGTATGTCGTGGCTGGCCCAGCGCGTCGCTCTGACCTGCACACGCTCTCTGGCCAGGCTGGGGAGACTACAAGGATAAGTTTGTCCAGCCTGTCACCCAGCCAGCTGTGTTTCGTCTTGCGCAAAAAGCAAAAATTCTGCAGAAAAAACACGGACAGATGGGCCCGTCTGGGTTCCTAGGTCCTTCTCATTCACTAGGCAAAATAAAACGGATGGCTGCATGGCAGGCTGGGGGGCTGTTACCTAAGGGATCGCCCCTTGGGTGGAACTAAAAGTTCTGTGTTTTTCATAACATGTTATGCCTAGTCTTGTCCTAAAGGTGGCTTAACAACCCAATGGCTAAGAGAGGAGCTGTGTCAGTCGGTGAATATAAGAGAAAAAAAAAAAAAACTGTCAGTGTGTACCGGGCTTTAGGCTTTTTAAAGGTCAGTCTACTCAAGACTAGTGGTGTGTGTGTGTGTGTGTGTGTGTGTGTGTGTATACACACACATACTTAAACTAACAGTTTCTTATACCACTCGGGGACCGTCTCTCTACCTCAAGAGAACCCCTTGTATTCATTGAAAAAATACAAGGCTTTCTATGAATGGCGGCAGTGTCGGGCGAGCAGTCCCCTGTGGTTGCTATGCAAAAGGTCAGCCGCACAGCACTGTACCCAGAAGACTTATGTCTGTAGCAGCAGCAAATACTACAGTGATTTGCAGCTTACACAGGGATAGGTCAGGTATGAAATATGTACACTTATATTGGTCCAATGTAACTATGCAAAAAGTTATACTTAAACTTCAGCTTTAATTTCATGCTATTAAATTGAGCAGGGGGACCGCTAAACTTTGATGGGCCACAGAGCCAGAGGACTGAGGTTAGGTGAAGTCACTGCTGGTATCCCTAAGATAAGAGAATTAGAACTCTAGCCTAGTTTACACCTAATAACAAAATGTCACTTTTAGTCCAATTGGCTTTTTAAAACATGAGCAGGAGTACAGAAGAGATGCAGACAAAATGCTTGTAAACATCAGAATTACATTCATGAGGTCAATAATAATGCATAAACTATATAACATTTCTCTGGCCTCAACTCACCCTAGATCCTCAATGCTGACAGGTGCACCAGATCCTGATGGATTCTTTAGCATTAGCTCCTGGAGTTGTGTGTTTTTCTCATCCTCAGACAAGTTCCGGTTGCTCAGAATATATCTCCTTTTCACTGCCAGCTCTCGAATATCACGGAGGAACCGGGCACGGTGCAGATTTATAAGTTCAAAGTCCTCCCATGTCAGGATACCCTGGAACCATGCTGGTGGCTTTGGCTTTGGTGGGTCCAGAATAAACTCTGACTTAGAATCCTCCTCAAAGCTTCCAACAGAAAGAGAATCATGTCCATCTTCTGTTGAGGCTTCTGATTGGCTTTCAGTACAGTGTTCACTTTCTTCACCCCGAGAGGCATACAAAAGTTTACTCATGTTGCTTTTAATATCACCCATGCACATAAGCCTGAAAAAAGGCTTAGAAATGGGTAAGTCTACTAATCGATTGTCCTGTATGCATTTCGCCAAAAATATACCAAGAAAATGGCAAAGCCTGGTCACTCGATCTAGTTCCTCACTGTCCTGAGGATAAGGAGCTGGGAAAAGTCCACATGATCGTTGCACATAATAACCAGGAGGCTTCAAACCACCACCTAAGTCAACCTGCCAAAAACAAAAAACACAAAGATTGATTACAGTTGTTGAACCTCTAATTTCCTATCCACATTAAAAAAAGTATCCCAATGGTTCCTTAACCCTTTTCCACCCTAGCTTCTATTTAAATTGTTTAGAATACTCAGGGGCCGGAAAGGATCTGTGATTATCTGACCACTGTCACAGTGGTCCCATGATTGGAAACCAGTCCCACCAGCTACAGATCTGTTGCCCGGACTGAGACTTGTCTGACAGCTCAGTCTTTGGGCTGAGAGCATGTAGTGATGAGCATGTGCACATTCTCAGCACAAACAACAGCCACCCAGCCATGTATTTGTGCGGCATGTGGGCGTTAAAGCCCACCCTTTAGCCACTGCACATATTTGTCGGGGAGTTGTAAAGGGATTAAAAAGACATTTGTGTATTTTATCTCAGCATGTTGTTACCTGGCGAGACTCATCATCTGGGAAGTCGTCATCACATAACCAAATTCCCAAGTCTGTTTTCTGGAATTCTGCTGCCACCAGGGCATAAAATTCGAGGGTGGGTCCCAGCCCAGTACCCTCCTCTCCAAGAAACTCCACCTGGACAATTAAAAATAGTAAAATCAATGGATTCTGTTCATGCTTGGAATCATATGCGGGAAAGTACAAATAACACAGTTTGTTTTGTATACACGGCAAAGAAAAAAAATGAAGTCAAATCTGCACAAAGATTGGTTCTTTGACAAAAATTAGACCAACACTAGCGCCTACTGGGAGGGTATAGTCTTTAAAATGTATACACAAAAGCATAACTAGACAGAAGAGTGTCCAGTGTTCATGTAAAGAGAGCAACATCAGCTCTGGTAAGGGGGTAAACTTTGATTAAATATATAACATATGAGGTGATAGAGGGGAGAACACAATCTAACACTGGACATTCTTAACCTGTTGCCGACCACCCTATAGTAGTTTTACTGTTACAGGGCAGCAGCTGTGCGCCAAATACCGTGATCCCACACTACCGGGTAGTGAGTGCAAATGCGTGCTGCTGTGTAATTACAGAGAAAGCCAAATCGGCAGATACCGGGTATTCCATCTCCGCTGGCACCTGCTGATCATCAAGCAGAGAGACAGAACTGCGATCTGCCTATGTAAACAAGGCAGATCGCTGCTCTGACAGGAAGGAAGGGATGGCATTTGTGTTCCTGCAAATCAGGGATTCAATTCAATCTCTTCCCCTAATAACCTCACAAAGTGCAGTAAACACTGGCTAGGCACACAGTTAAGCCTTTGATTGCCCCTGATGTTAACCCCTTCCCAGCCAGTGTTATTAGTGCAGTGACAGTACATATTTGTATCACTGATCATTGTATTCGTGTCACTGGTTCCCAAAAAGTGTCAGAATGTCCACCGTAATATCGAAGTCCCACTATAAGTCACTGATCACAGCCATTACTAGTAAAATAAATAAAAATATCCCATAGTTTATAGACGCTATAACTTTTGCGCAAACCAATCAATATGCACTTATTGGGATTTTTTTATGTGTAGCGGAATAATTATTAGCCTAAATTGATGAATTATAGCATAAAGTAAAAAATATTGGTGAGGGGTTTTTGTTTTCAAAATTGTTGGTCTTTTTTTGTTTATAGCGCAAAAAATTCAAAACGCAGAGGTGAACAAATACCATCAAAAGAAAGCTCTATTTGTGGGAAAGAAAAGACATACATTTTTTTGGAGTAGTGTCAGGTAAAGGAACGCAGTACTGTATTGTAAAAAATGGCCTGGTCATGAAGGGGGTAAATCTTCCAGAGGTCAAGTGGTTAATTAATCCACTGCACTTCACTATCCCCCCTCCTTGCATAGGTTCTAGCGAACGCTGACATGTTATCATACCTCTCTAACATCACAAATTTTATATATGTAAGCTATTTGGATCTGAACACAAACATTCTCAAGCTATAATGTATAGGTGCAGGTCAGTGACCAGACCTGAACCTGTAGTCAGTTCACCCCATTCTTCAACTGTGTCAGTTTACCTCATGTTGGCACTAGATGTCCATTAAGTTAACCACTTCAATACAGGGCACTTTCGCCCCCTTCCTTCCCAGCCCAATTTTCAGCTTTCATCGCTCTAGCGCTTTCAGCGACAATTGCGCGGTCATGCTACACTGTACCCAAATGAAATTTTTTATCATTTTGTTCGCACAAATAGAGCTTTATTTTGGTGGTATTTATTCACGACTCCGGTTTTTATTTTTTGCGATATAAGCGCAAAAAAAGCGGAAATTTGGAAAAAAAACAATATTTTCTTTTTTCTATTTTAAAAGAAATCCAATAAAATGAAATTTTGTCATAAATTTAAGCCAAAATGTATTCTGCTACATGTTTTTGGTAAAAAAAATTCCGTTAAGTGTATAATAATTGGTTTGTGTGATCACGGACAGATGTACGCAAATGATCATGTACATATGTGTGCAGGTGATCACGTACATATGTGTGCAGATAATCATTGGGACATGTGATTTTAGTGGGACATATGTGGGGGACATGTTTTTATTATTTTGGGACATGTATGTTTTGGGGACATGTGTGGTGTGTTGTGTGTTTACACTAGACTGGTGATCAGTGAGTAAAAAGCTGTAAAAAACAGCTCATACTCACTCATCATCACCCGGCTGCAGCGATCTGCTCTCCTCAGCGATGACTGTGAGGAGCGGAGGAGCCGATTGCTTAGCAACCGGCTGTTTGTTTACATCACATGACGGCCGTGATTGGACACGGCCGTCATGTGATCAGGAGGGCCAATCACAGAGCCCTCCTGCCGATCTGAGATGCGCCGTGTCCGGGTGACACGAGCACATTGGGATCGCGCCGCTGCACGGGCACGATCCCGCTCCTTCTGAAGGACGTTCCTCAACGTCCTATCAGAAGTAGACGGCTCCCACCCGGCTGTATATGTGCATTGGCCGGGTGAGAAGTGGTTAAGTTATGTGCAAATACAGTGCCTTGCGAAAGTTTTCGGCCCCCTTGAACTTTTCAACCTTTTGCCACATTTCAGGCTTCAAACAAAGATATAAAATTTTTATTTTTTGTGAAGAATCACCAACAAGTGGGACACAATTGTGAAGTGGAACGAAATCTATTGGATTTTTGAAACTTTTTTAACTAATAAAAAAATGAAAAGTGGGGCGTGCAAAATTATTCGGCCCCCTTGCGTTAATACTTTGTAGAGCCACCTTTTGCTGCAATTACAGCTGCAAGTCGCTTGGGGTATGTCTCTATCAGTTTTGCACATCGAGAGACTGAAATTCTTGCCCATTCTTCCTTGCAAAACAGCTCGAGCTCAGTGAGGTTGGATGGAGAGCGTTTGTGAACAGCAGTTTTCAGCTCTTTCCACAGATTCTCGATTGGATTCAGGTCTGGACTTTGACTTGGCCATTCTAACACCTGGATACGTTTATTTGTGAACCATTCCTTTGTAGATTTTGCTGTATGTTTGGGATCATTGTCTTGTTGGAAGATAAATCTCCGTCCCAGTTTTAGGTCTTTTGCAGACTCCAACAGGTTTTCATCCAGAATGGTCCTGTATTTGGCTGCATCCATCTTCCCCTCAATTTTAACCATCTTCCCTGTCCCTGCTGAAGAAAAGCAGGCCCAAACCATGATGCTGCCACCACCATGTTTGACAGCGGGGATGGTGTGTTGAGGGTGATAAGCTGTGTTGCTTTTACGCCAAACATATCATTTTGCATTGTGGGCAAAAAGTTTGATTTTGGTTTCATCTGACCAGAGCACCTTCTTCCACGTTTGGTGTGTCTCCCAGGTGGCTTGTGGCAAACTTTAGACGAGACTTTTTATGGATATCTTTGAGAAATGGCTTTCTTCTTGCCACTCTTCCATAAAGGCCAGATTTGTGCAGTGTACGACTGATTGTTGTCCTATGGACAGACTCTCCCACCTCAGCTGTAGTTCTCTGCAGTTCATCCAGAGTGATCATGGGCCTCTTGGCTGCATCTCTGATCAGTCTTCTCCTTGTCTGAGCTGAAAGTTTAGAGGGACGGCCAGGTCTTGGTAGATTTGCAGTGGTCTGATACTCCTTCCATTTCAAAATGATCGCTTGCACAGTGCTCCTTGGGCTGTTTAAAGCTTGGGAAATCTTTTTGTATCCAAATCCGGCTTTAAACTTCTCCACAACAGTATTATGGACCTGCCTGGTGCGTTCCTTGGTCTTCATGATGCTCTCTGCGCTTTCAACAGAACCCTGAGACTATCACAGAGTAGGTGCATTTATACAGAGACTTGATTACAAACAGGTGGATTCTATTTATCACCATCAGTCATTTAGGACAACATTGGATCATTCAGAGATCCTCGCTGAACTTCTGGAGTGAGTTTGCTGCACTGAAAGTAAAGAGGCCGAATAATTTTGCACGCACCACTTTTCAGTTTTTTATTTGCTAAAAAAGTTTAAAATATCCAATAGATTTTGTTGCACTTCACAATTGTGTCCCACTTGTTGGTGATTCTTCACAAAAAATTAAAATTTTATATCTTTATGTTTGAAGCCTGAAATGTGGCAAAAAGGTTGAAAAGTTCAAGGGGGGTCGAATACTTTCGCAAGGCACTGTAAGTAGTTGGCATTTTTCAAAGTAGAGTAGGGACTTGTCAGACAGGGATTACCTTGATACAGTTGGCTAGAAATCCTCCTATTTAGTCCAGCATGTACAGCGGATAAAAGGAAAATGCTCAACTGTCTATGCCAATATAAATAAGAGACCTGTGTTTGTGGTACTAGATAACATTCTGTATGATGTATGTATCCAATGCCACATTTCTGAACTTTTATGTACTGTCAGAGAACCAACCCATAGGAATCCACTGGAATAGAAAGAAATATACTATACTGCAAACTTGTGTGTGATGGCACCTGTTGTATTGATAAGAATGGGTTATTAAAGAGGGATTCCGCCAAAAAAAAAAATTATTAAAAGCCAGCAGCTATAAATACTACAGCTGCTGACTTTTAATAAATGGACACTCACCTGTCCTGGGTTCCAGCGATGCCAGCAGCCGAGGCCGATCGACCGCTCGGGCCTCGGCTGCTGCCGCCGCCATTCTAGGTGAGGGAATCAGGAAGTGAAGCGAATCGGCTTCACTTCCCGGTTCCCTACTGCGCATGCCGCGCAATAGGAAATCTCCGCGCTGTCACTGGGACCCGTGTGTGTCCCAGCAGACAGAGCGGCAGGGCAGGAAATGGCGTAGACTCCCGATCAGCGGAGGTTCCACTTTAGGGTGGAATCCCGCTTTAAATAGAAGAATGAAGAAAAAAAAAAACGCAAAAGGTAATCATCTTCTTTTGTGGGCAAAAATGAAGCAAAGGAGCTGTTCTCTATAGCAACTAACTTGATTTATTTGATGATAGAATCAAGATGTTACAACAGGCAACTGCTCCTTTCATCTTTTTCTTAAATTTAAAGCTAGTGTTTTCACACCTCTACATTTTTAAGGATAAAGAGCATCTAAAGGTAGCATGTTTAAAAAATGATGTCGTAGGGAGATTTTTAAAAGTCTTGCAAGTTGTTTCCTATCTGTCCCTTTATGCAGATTGTCCTTTAGACATAACAGGGAGTGAGAGGAAATCTTTCTATAAGTGAGGAAAATCCCCTCAGTTGTCATTGTAACAAATGGGAAGATTTACCCTCTTTTTCCTTTTTGATGAAACTTAAAATTAGAATTTCCCTTCACTTTCAGTCCAGGTGACCGTGGTAACCAAGACAAATAGGGTGACTCTTCTTAGGGAAAGCAAAAGACAGTAATAAAGACCTAACAGAAGTTGTAGCAATTCACTGTTTACCTCCAGCACAGACTTGCGATCTGCATGAATCTGCATAACATTCTCTGCCCACTCCATCAATGAATCACCCCGTGGCACTTTAACTCGTTCATGTTTCAGACGTCCTACTCTGAACTCTCCAGGATCATCACGACGCACTGCACTAGCTGTCCGACTCCTCTCTACAGTGGCCTCCCGCCTGTTCTGCAGCCAGACAATAGCTCTGCACAATTGAAAAAAAAAAAATAAATATTGTACTTTGCTTGCACAATGTGTCAAGGAATCGTGTATAAAAGCTTCAAAATATTAATACCTGGATGCTCCAAAAGCTGTACATGTAAAGTAGAGCTGCCGGGTTTCAAAGGGAATCAGGAAGGGACATTTGCTGGTTAACTGCTCACACCAGTCTGGTAATGCTCCACTTGCTAAAGCTAATGGCTCCTGTATAGAAAAACACATTTATACCAATGTCGCTTCTACAGTAAAAATACAGATGCAAGCTTTATGTGTTTCCAGAAACCTCAGCCAACACTGTAATCAGTTATTCTTGGAAGAATGTCTCTTTACTATCATACCTCAATCTGCTGCAGAATTTTGGTGGTGATTTTCTTGCTGGTGAATTCCTCTGGAGGAACACTGAATAGAAGCATTTCATCTCCTTCTGCAACAAAGCAAAACAAAGCTTGCATAACTTCTATAGCAAAACACATGTGAATACTTCATACAGTTTTATTGGAAGGAGGATCACATTTATAACCATTTCATATTCCTTTGAGTAACAAAGATACAAAAAAAAAGTGCAATAAATTTGCAACAAAATTAAGAAACACTTGACTGGAATTCATGTGCTATAATGTACAGCTGGGTGCTGTAAAAATGAAAATCCCAGAAGACCTCTGCAGTAAATAACATGGATATGGCCTCCTGCAGTTTCTTAATTTGGGAAATTAAGCTACAATTAAACCTGCAATGACTCCCATCTTTTAAAACATAGACCACATTTACTTAGTACAAGAAGTCAGCTTTACCATGGCAGTCTTTCTGAAGAAATATCAAACAGGCAATACTGAGATTCAGCCTCATAAATAATATGCTAATTTCAATCTTCTGCAGGAAGTGAAAGCTGCCGATGTAATCATCCATCACAACCTAGCCACGCTACTGCCTATGCCCAGAGTACAGTGACAGTAGGCGGAGCTTGGAAGCTTGCATCAGCACACAAGACAAAAGTAACAGTTATAAGGACAGCACATTGAAAGTATGGTCTGCTTGCTCTTTCCTTCTGTATCAGTTTGTAAAGACTAAGTGAATGATAAGCATTGCACCTGTGTAAAAGTTTGCTTACGCAGGCTGTGACTGTGAATTTGTCATGGCTTCCTGCTTATTTTGGAATGTACATGATAACAGGACCAATACATCTGAAAACTGGGGCTTTGCACACAGAGGAACGTAGTAGGGGGGGGCTGGATTGTGGCCACTGGGGGTAGAAAATGTCCTGGGCCCAGAATCAGTGAGGGTAAACATGACCTCAGGGTTGTTCAGTAGGAGGAGTAGTGCCCCATCACTGATATCAGTTGAAGAAATAGTGCCTTGTTGTTGGTGTCGGTGGGAGGAATAGTGCCCCATATCATTTGGATAAATAGTGTCCTAAGGGCCGGATAAAGACTAGCAAAGGACTGCAGTTTGGAGACCCATCTTCAATCACAAAGAAAGGCTTGTTTTAAAGACTGCTTAATTTTCCTTATGTTTGTGTGGTCCACTATTGCCATAGTTTTCTCCAACAATTCAAAATATACACTCATATTGTAAGCTGTGACAGCAACATCAGATTGTAAGCTTCTCTGGAGACAAGTAGTGGTGTCAATCATTCTGTGTACTGTGAAAAATGCTGTAGAATTTGTTGATATTGTATAACTGCCATTTTATTTCACTTGACTACAGTACCAAATGTGTTTTTTTCAGTACCAGTACTGTTCTTATGTAGTGTGACAGCAGTGTCTTTTAGCTCTGCAGACCATTCTTTCAGGAGAGTATTGTATGTAAGTAGCAAAAAAAAAACAATAATGATTCTCAAAAAAATCAGTAAAAAAAACTCAGAAACCTGACTCACCTTCTTGTGGAGTCCTAGCAGAGTATGGATCGCTGGCTACAATAAAAAGAATGCGCAGAAGCTGCAGAACATCCTCTACACCACATGAGTTTTGCCCACTGCCTGCCTTGGCTTGTGGCTGTTCCCGGGCATAACTTAGAATGTCCGCATTCTGCAGTGTGGAAAGGGTAGCCGGCATGACTACAGATTTGGTGCCATTCTCACAGAAGTCCTGCAATTAAAGCAGCCATGACCCAATCAAATACAATTACTGGCAAGCTCTAAGCTATAGAACAAAATAAACACGAAACACGATACACACACACACACACACACACACACACACACACACAAAGGGTTTCTGAACTACCACTTAAACGTGAAGAAAAAATAAAATAAAAATCTTTAGCCATAAAACCAGTTATCTTCCAAATATCTGTAATTATAACTGACTCTAAAGACAACAAACCAAGCATAAAACTAGACAACCATGCCACCCCAGCCCCGCATTACTTTGTAAGCAGCGATAAGCTGAGAGCAGTTGCGGTTCTTTCGGATGCTCTTGTTAGTTCCAGTCAGTTTCCAGCGCCGCAAGAAGCTTGGATCTGCGTTCATCTGCAGATAGGTGATCAGATCATTCTTTGGCAAAGCATCTGTACCCAGTGACTGCTCCACATGTTCCACGGACCAGCAGCCCTGAAGAAGGGAATGCGGTATTAGGGGACAGCACAGCTCTGGATAGCACAGCTGGACAGATCTGCTCTACTACTGGAAACTGAATGGAATTTCCTTGGATGACTGTGTCCATAAAATTCTGTACACCATTATATTTGTGTGGAACACTACCTAAAAATAATTAAATGTGAAAAGACAGAATTTTTAATGCAGAAGAGACATACTAGATTTCTTCTGCATTAAAATTACAGATCTGTCTGTGCACATTGCTCACTGAGCTGTGCATATACAGCTCAGTGTACAGTGTGGATAGGCAGGGAAGTAATTTTAATGCAGAAGAAATATAGCATTTGTTTTCTGCATTAATTGAATTGCTGCGATGACTGAAGTCTGGCACTTACATGGCCAGCCAATGGAAACGAACAGGGGTTGATAACCGGAAACGCCAGGCTGAAGATGCCAATGGTAGGGGTGGAGCTCTGGGACACAGCAGCAGTGATTATAGTTCCGCTTCCAGTTATGGACTAGACAAGACTAGGTGGCTTACAGCAAATAGTAGGCAGAGGCTAATGTTAGCTACAATTGACCAACACCAAAAAGAGGTCTGCTGAAATATTCAACACCCCTTAATGACATTCTGCTTTTCAGTGTGCATTTCACATCAATGTTTCTATCTGCATACAGCTTCTTGCTTGTATTCTCCCTTTCAATTGCATATAATTTCTACAACCTGACATGACGACAGTTGATATCCATTTTTATGCAAACCTGTAATCCCTGTATTATATATTCTTCATATATTGCATTATTTCACATGCTTGAATAGCTGTAGCACAGAACAGACTTGTTAAGCTAGTAAAGCTGCATGTGTCCGGTTACACAATGTAAGTAAAAGGAAACCAAACAGTGACACTTACCATTCTACCAGACTCTTTTTGCTTATCAGAATCCTTCATTTCCCTGTACATTATTCTGTTAATGAAAAAGTGAAAGCAGTTTGTAGACACCAGAGCTCAATGCTAATGCTTTAGAAAAGGATGCATCAAGTAAAACAAGAAAACCCCACATTTGGATAACATGTTCAGTACAAGTCTGTATGAAAAAGCAGCTTGATAGAATAAATTGAGCATGAAGCACAAGATCCTCGTCATCCGTTATCTACAACTTGTATACACATTTGATATCAATATTTTACCTTTGTTGGGTCAAACAATAGTTTTCGTGCAACAAGCATTTGAAACAGGTAAAAAGCAGATAGGTATTTGACTGCATAGAGGGGAGCATTACATGGTGTCAGTAATAGTAAGAAATCAAACAATATAGGGAAGAAAAAAACTGAAGGCTAGATCTTAATATTTATTGGCAGGATATGTATATTACTAAACTGTCTCCTAACAACCAATAATAAAACATGAGAAGCTTTACAGATATAGGAAAAAACATATCACAATTCACATGTGCCTTCTTACGTGTATGTTGGCTCCCATATCCTCCTCAATTTGTCAGACTTTATGGCTCCATTACAGGAGAGATGCAGAAGTTTCTGCACATAGTAAAATATGGTGGCACGGAAATTACTGAGTGGTAACTCCACTTCTCTTCCACTACCTAGACCGGTCACTTTCAATGTAAGTGCCAATCTAGGTGCAGGAGCACATTCCACTTCTTCCAGGAGTTCTGAGTGAGGGGTTCCTGCAATGAAAGACAGCTCATATGTAAAGCAGATAACAAACCTTAATTACTGTTGTGCATCTTCTAGAACTATGAATTTTCTTCATCTCTGTCCACATGGAGAACACACAATCACATATAGTACAGCCAATGTTTATTGTCTGTTGCTTTGCCTCTATGTACACACCTGGAGCTGAAATCTCCAAGTCTGTGGTCTGCTGCACATTGGTCCGTCCAGGACGAGGATCAAAAGCTGGCACGAGAGCAGAAAACTGTCTTTTCAGAACATAATCATCATCCCAAGTTCTACGTCTTCCACCTTTTGTCTCATATTCCTCTTCCTCCTATGTGGCAAAATGAGAATTTGTCAATATACACACTTCTTAATATATATCAGCAGTCAGCAATAACGCATCATCTTCTACATGTGCTATATTACATTCAGATGCAACCCTTACCAACAAAGGGATGAAGGAAGATTTCTACTAAAAGAAGAGGAATCAGCACAATAGATCCATCATGCTGACTTGTAAGTTATGTCCCTTGTGCTGATTTATCTGTTTTTTATTTGAGCTATACATAAGCAGCCCAGGGTGCCCCCCTACCCCAAAACACCCTCCCTATGTTAAGGGTATGTGGCCTGGTATAGTTCGGGTGGAACGGACCTCGTCTCCCCTCCTTCTTGCCTGCCAGGCTGCAAGCTCGGATAAGGGCGTGTTATGGTCTTTGAGGGGACTCCATGCTCTTTTTTTTTGGGCTTGGTGTCCCCCTCAAGATCACGCCAGTTATTTTTGCAATGAGGTTCCCCTTAAAATCTGCACGAAAAGGACCTGGTATGGACTGGGGGGGCCATGCTGTTTTTTTCTCAAATTTTTTATTGCCACCAACTGTTCGGTTTATGAGTCATCAGTTGTTAAGGACATGGTGGCTCACTCCTTAGCAACCAGCTATTCACTGGTTAGGGACGCCTGCTCCTTAACAAAAAAAGATACAGCTCCTAAACACTGCAAAAAAAGCTAAATATTAGCTTTTTATCCAGCATTTTTTGAGCATCTCGTGTGCATAAAGCCTAACACTCAGAAAAATGTATAGAAGATCAGCTGGCAGACTTGCAAATGTGTGACACAGAGGACTGGAGGTGAAAAACCGGAGAAACAGAGTAGCTGTTGACAGTAGAAAAATCCTCAAATTCAAGCAAAAAATATATCAGAATGGAAACAGACATCTATTTTCAAAAGGACACCAAGCAAAACTGAGAAGGTATGAAGTGAGAGGTTATAGCCTCTAGGGCAGGGGTGTCCAAACTTTTTTTCAAAGAGGGCCAGAATTGATGAAGCGAACATGTTTGAGGACTGACCATTTTGCCTAACATTCTTTAAGCCATTAAACTTCGGTCTAAGTGGGTTTGTCTGAGCACGAATATACTGCCCAAAAAGACTTATCTTGCCTTGGTGCTGTGTGTGGTGAATAGATGAGCTTGGGCGTGTTATTTGGATATACCATATTTATTGGCTTATAACACGCACCTTAACTTTAAAAAGGAAGTTTCAGGAAAAAAATCTTAAATTTTAAATAAAGAACTGTGAAGCAAAATAAGGGTCAGTGCGTATCAACGCAGCCTAATCAGTGCCCCTCTGCAGCCTCACAAGTGCCATGAATGCAGCACCCACCGTACTGCCACAAATGCAGCCCCCAACTCCACTGCCACGAATGCAGCCCCCAACTCCACTGCCACGAATGCAGCCCCCAACTCCACTGCCACGAATGCAGCACCCAACTCCACTGCCACGAATGCAGCACCCAACTCCACTGCCACGAATGCAGCACCCAACTCCACTGCCACGAATGCAGCACCCACATTAACATGAATGCAGACTCACCATTGCCGTCAGTGCAGCCCGATTCATGTACATCTGCAGCCTTGGAGGAGACAAGGAGGGGGCGGGATGAGCGTCAGCAGACATACAGGAGAAACTCCTGTTTTTATCGGCGGCCTCTTTAATTGAAAGTCCCGCCTTCTATGATGGACATTGTCCAATGTGCATGTCCAATGGCAGCGCAGGAGACGGGACTTCCTTTTAAACAGGACGCCATGTAAACAGGAAATACTCCTCTCCTGTATGCATGGTACTCGTCATGCCCCAGCCAATCTATCTTTTGTGGCCCCGGCGATTCGTTGGGGCCCACAAAAGATATATATGTCAAATTTACCAGACGGGCCGCCCGAAACCGGACTTTCGACATGCCTGCTCTAGGGGGTTGAACTACAATTTTCTATGTACCTACATTTTTCCTGTAGCCAGCAGCATACCCTAGCTTTCTTACCATCAAGCTGTGTTCCTTATTCAACGATAAAGAAAAGACTGGAGAAAAGTTCAGCTTTTTTGCATATTAAACTGACCTAATATGACCACACTACAGTCAACGAAAGGCAAACATTTCAGAATGTCAATTGCCCATAAAATTTTGTACTGAATGGTAAAGCTGACCACACATGGATCTTCGTTCAGTTCATAGCTGCTTTCTTTTATGAAAGGTCACTCTAGCGATCAATGTCTCATGAACTGGCTTGTTGGCAAATTTGTGCTCTATCAACGCATGCAGCAAATCAGTTGGAGGTGCTGTTCAGTGTATTCTGACGGTACGGGAGTGCCGCTGTCAGAATACAATGACACAGCAGGGAGGATTCCTACATTTCACATTGAATGGCTAAACGAAAAAAACAAAAACAAAAACATACATGTATGGCCAGACATGAACATGCATTTTTAGTGAGACACAGCATAATGACACACCTTAGATAAATGCTTTCATCCAAAGACACCTTTAAGAGACCTTAAAAACATATCTGACACAAATTTCCAAAACAGATATAAAGCATATTGTCAAGGTAAAATAAATAAAAACACATATGTAGTATACCCTTGCAATGCATGTACATTTTTCAGTGTTTTACTGATCTAAAGACTGTGCAAGTACAGAAAACTACCTGTTGATTGTCCTGTTGTGGGCTAACAACACACTGCAATTCAATTACCCAAGTTGTTTCAGCCATAAGCAGCTGTCTTTTGCTTAACCACTTGCCGACCGCCCTGCTGACGGCAGCAGAATGACTCCCCTGCACGAATCGCCGTAGGTGTGCGGTGGTCGCTTTAAGGGGTATAGGGGGCACCCGCCGCATCACTGTCCACTGGGCACCCGCGATCGCTCCTGACAGACCTATTTTTTTTTTAAATTTGGGATATTTATTATAACAAAAAGTAAAAAATTGTGTTTTTTTCAAAATTGTCGGTCTTTTTTTGTTTATAGAGCAAAAAATAAAAACCGCAGAGGTGATCAAATACCACCAAAAGAAAGCTGTATTTGTGGGGAAAAAAAAAGGACATCAATTTTGTTTGGGTACAGTGTCACGTAACTGCGCAATTGTCAGTTAAAATGACGCAGTGCTGTATTGCAAAAAATGGCCTGGTCAGGAAGGGGGTAAATTCTTCCGGGGCTGAAGTGGTTAAAGTGGTTGTAAACCCTTACAACCAACTTTGACCTACAGGTAAGCCTAGATTAAGGCTTACCTGTAGGTCCAAGAAATATCTCCTAAACTAGAGGTCGACCGATATATCGGCTGGCCGATATATCGGCCGATATTTGCTGTTTTTTAATTAATCGGCATCGGCCGATTGTGCTGATTAAAAAACCGCAGCGGGACTTTGAAATGACTTCTGTAATAGAAGTCAGTGTAAGTTGCCTGAGTCTCATAGAAACTCTTTCCTCCTCTCTGGGCAGTCTGCCAAGAAAAGAACAGAAAGATACAATGTTTACACATTGAATGAATGAACTCATCTCAGTGTGTAGAGTTCTCAGTTTAACCATTTAAAGACTAAATCTTTTCTGACACTTGTTGCTTACAAGTAAAAATCCTGTATTTTCTGCCAGAAAATCACTTAGACCCACCAATAATTATATATATTTTTTTAGCAGAGAACCTAGGGAATAAAATAGCGGTTGTTGCAATATTTTATGTCACACGCCATTTGCACAGAGGTCCTTCAAATGCATTTTTTTGGGAAAAAATTACACTATTTAAAAAATAAAAAATAAAATAAAAACAGTAAAGTTAGCCCATTTTTTTTTTCGTCCAAAAGTTTTGACTACCTTTTTTTATTTAATATATCGTTTTTTTTTTTTTTTTTATCGAAATCATACATACAAGTAAACTGATTGGAGGTTTGTTTTGTTTAATAAATGTTTAAATGTAAGAAATTTTCTGTATCACTTATGAAGGCTGCTTTCACACTGGAGCGGGCAGGCGTTGATGGTAAAACGCAAGTTTTAGCAGCTCTTTACCATCATTTTAGCGGTGCTATTAGGCTGCTAGTGGGGCACATATAACCCAGCTAGCGGCCAAGGAAGAGGTTAAATGGGCCCATGAAGCACTGCTGCCAAATCGCATTGCATGCGCTTCGGCAGTGGTGGCCATTCATATCAATGGGCAGGAGTGGTGGAGGAGCGGTATACACCACTCCAAACGTGCTGCTTGCAGGACTTTTTTTTTTTTTAAGATCCTGCCAGCGCATCGCCTCAGTGTGAAAGCACTCTGTCTTTCACACAGACTGCAGGGGAGCCATTTTGCAGGCACTTTACAGGCGCTATTTTTAGCCCAAAAGCGCCTGAAAAACGCCCCAGTGGGAAAGGTGTGTTAGATCAAGGGGGATTAAAAAAATAAATAAAAATAAAAAAGGAAAAAATAAATAAATAAAATAAAATCGGCCTAACATATCGGCCCAAAAAAAATCGGCATCATATATCGGCTATCGGCCGCCATGATTTCTAAATATCGGCATCGGCCAGAGAAAAACCCATATCGGTCGACCTCTATCCTAAACCTACACAGTTTAGGAGATATTTGTCGAAAGACAGGCACCGCACTGAGCGCGCCACGGTCAACGGCGATATGCCGCGAGTGGCGGCTCCCGTGCACATGCGCGGGAGTGACGTCATTGTGGCTTCGCTGAATGACAGCAGCGGAGCAGTGAGACCCACCGAGAAGATGGATGCGCCGGACTACAGGGGACAGCGGTGACTTCACTGGCTCCTGTGTCAGGTAAGGGACACATAATGGACTACTATGCATCAGGGTTTACTTCCTCTTTAAGTACTCCACTACTTCCATTGTCTACAACAGGGGTAGGGAACCTTTTTGGCTGAGAGAGCCATGAACACCACATATTTTAAAATGTAATTCCGCGAGAGCCATGCAATACGTTTAAAACTATATATTTTTTTAATTGATTAATCGACTAATTTCAGTTATAACTGTAATATCCACGTCATCTCCCCTACTGTAATATCCACATCTCCCCTACGATTGTCTGCTTGCTTACCACTACACAGGCAGGCAGATCCATGAGCAGTTGAGGCGGGTGATGACGTCAGCGTGCCACTCACCTAGGCCGCCGCCGGGTGTACCAAGATGGCCGCAGCTCCGGAGCTAGGCCGAAGCTGCAGCCTTTCCTATGGGCTCAATCCACGGATCGGCACACCACGCAATCCACGGATTGAGAGGTGAGAGCCAGATGCAGCCATCAAAAGAGCCATCAAAAGAGCCATCGCGAGCAATAGGTTCCCTACCCCTGGTCTAAAACATAAAGGCTAATAAATTTTTAGTCCAAGATAAGAACTAAGAAGGCACTTTAAACACAGGAAGTGTGTAGGAGGCATGGGACAGCTCAGTCTCTGACAAGATCAGCAGTTTTTTTGCTCAGGCCAATTTTTAGCGCTGCCGCATTTTATTTGGCAATTGCACGGTCATGCAACACTGTACCTAAACAACATTTTTATCATTTTGTTCCCACAAATAGAGCTTTCTTTTGATGGTACTTGATCACCACTGGGGTTTATTTTTAATTTTTTTGCTAAACAAGTAAAATAAAGACCGGAAAAAAAAAAAAGAAAAAAAAAAAAAAGGTTTTTGTTTCCGTTATAAAATTTTGTAAATAAATATGTTTTCTCATATCGTCTTCCAGGACAGCCTTTGAGATATAGGGCTCCTCCCTCCGGGACAGGAAACACGTCAAGCCAATTAAATAAAAGGTGTGGTCCTCCAGGCCCTCCTCAGTTTTTGTGTTTCCTGCCGGACGGGAAGGAGCACGTTTGGAACTGGTAAGGGGAGCTCCTTCTCAGGGGTTTTGCCTGGGGAGAGCACCTTGATGGACCTGACCCTTAGCACCCCTCGGTCCGTACGAAGGGAGGAGAGGGTAGCTTTCAGTCCCCGCTGCCATTTAAAACGTTCGGAGAGAACGGGACCCCGATGCGCGGCAATCTCCCCCTCGGAGCGCTAACCGCTGGTACCTGTCGGTCGGATGGCGGCGGGAGACGTTCGTTCCACCGACCGGCGTCCGGGTACTGTGAGCGGTGCGTTCGTAAGGAACGCTCGGCGTCGGGGTGGAGTCTTTGCGCTCTGGCGTACGGAAGTGGGAGAGACGCACTTCCGCCGGATTCGCGTCATCAGGGGGCGCCGCAGGACCTGTTCCAGTCCTTTGGGCGCGGCGGTGTGACTACAGGGTTGCCTGGAGCGGTGTGAAGGCTCAGAGAGACTGAGTGAGACACAGGAACCATGGAGAGTGCAGTTGTGCAGGTGGACTCCGGTTCAACAGGCTCCAGTACCTCTCAGGTAAGCTTGGTGAGGGCAGACCAGGACTTACACTGGGGGGTGGGGGGTCACTCTGACCCGTAGTACCTTCCCGGGGTGGAGAACCTGCTGGTGAAGGGGGGCACTTCCTAGACAGACCCTAGAAGCACAGTGGTGTGGTCAGGGGTGGTATTTTAATGGGACCCTGTTTTTCTTTGTTTTTAGGTTAAACAGGACAGAGCCCAGATACCTTTGCCCAGAAGGAAATGTGCCGTGTGTGGGGCTAAGTTAGGCACCGGTTGGGAGAAGCCGCTTTGCCCGGATTGTGTCAGTAGCCTGGTGAAAGAGGACTCGGTGGCAGCTTGTCACAATGTTTTAACATCCGTAAAGGATGAGATTGCATCCACCTTCCAATCTTTCAAAAACATGATGGATAGGATGCAGGGTCCCTCTGTCCCTTTACCCAGGGCCGTGAGTATGCCTTCCTTATCCGAACCAAGTCAGGAGGAGGAGGTGGATAGGGAGAGGTTACCCAGGTCATTAGCCTCCTCTAGGACAGAGTCTACTTCTGAATCTGAGGGGGAGGAAGAGGCCATTAGATCAGCCAGATACAAGCTGTCTTTGGATGATGTGGGTGACCTCCTCAAGGCTATATATGACACTTTGGAGATCAGGGAAGAACAGGTCCAGCTTTCAAAACACGACATGATGTATCAAGGGTCGAGTGTAATGAAAGACAGGGTATTCCCCGTCCATAAGTCGCTAGTGGAGGCGATTCTGCTGGAGTGGGAACAACCGGAAAAAAGGCCATTTTTTTCAGGTAGCCTTAGAAGGAGGTTCCCTTTTGAGTCGGATGCGGTGCATCCCTGGAACAAGGTTCCCAAATTAGATGCTCCCTTGGCTAAAGTCTCTAAGAAGACAGATTTGGCCTTTGATGATATGGGTTCACTCAGGGACCCTATGGATAAGGGGGGAGATGTGCTGCTTAAGAGAGCCTGGGATGCCTCTTCCATCGGGCTTAAACCGGCCCTAGCAGCTACCTGTGTGGCCAGAAACTTGGAGTGTTGGCTTACACAGTTACAATCGCATATTTCTGTGGGTACTTCTAGGCAACAGATGTTGAAGTCCTTTCCGCTACTGTTCAAGGCTGTGGGCTTTTTAGCTGATGCCTCTGCAGAATCAAACTGGCTGCTAGATCTGCAGCACTAGTGAACGCTGCCAGAAGGGCCGTTTGGTTTAAAACCTGGTCAGGAGACACAGCTTCAAAATTGAAGTTATGTGGATTACCCTTTTCAGGAGATCATTTGTTCGGGCCCGGCCTGCAAGAGGCGTTAGAGCGCATGCAGGATAGGAAGAAAGCTTTCCCAGAAAGGAAAAAAGAGACCTGAAGGGAAGCGCCTTTTTCGAAACCCCAGGCAGCAGAACCTGCAGGAAAGGGAGGTTCGCCCCAAAAAGCATTGGACAGGTCACAAGGGAAGAGGCAGAGGAGGAATCTTATTCAATCCTCCTCAACCCTCCCCTAAAACCCAGTGACTCCTGCGTCCCGGCGGGAGGAAGACTGGGGAAGTTTCTCCCACAGTGGGAAGCTTCAACCGAAAGTCCGTTCATTCGAGATGTAATAAGGAACGGCTACAGGTTTGGTTCAGTTCCCCTCCCAAATTTTCAAGTAACAAGGTTACCAAGGGACCAAGAGAAAGCAGAGGCTTTGTCTCTTCTTCTGGGGGATCTGGTGGACCAAGAAGTAATGGTGCAGGTGCCTCAGGAGGAGCGAGGCTTGGGGGCTTACTCCCACGTATTCGTGGTAAAGAAACCTTCGGGGAAGTTCAGGTTAATACTGAATCTCCGCCCCCTGAACAGATTTATAAAATACAAGCGGTTCCGGATGGAGTCAATCTTCTCGGTAACCAAGTTCCTGTTTCAGGGCTGTCACATGGCCACAGTGGATCTCAGGGATGCATATTTGCATATCCCGATTCATCTGGAATCTCAGAGGTTTCTCAGGTTGGTGGTGAGGTTGAACACTGGTGTGTTACACCTCCAGTTTCGAGCTCTCCCCTTCGGGCTCTCAGCCTCACCAAGAATCTTTACAAAGGTTCTGGCAGAGGCACTGGCCCCATTAAGGCTCAAGGCTATAACAGTGATCCCATATCTGGACGATCTACTGTTCATAGCCCAGTCGGCCCAACAACTGCAGAGGGACATACAGGAGGCCTTGGTTTTCCTGCACTCACTGGGGTGGCTGATAAACCAGGAAAAATCCCAGCTGACCCCCTCACAGGAGGTCCTGTATTTAGGATACAGGATTTCTTCGGTGGAAATGAGGGTATTTCTTCCGGAGGAGAAGATCTGCAAGTTAGAGCAGGCGGTAGCCCAGCTTCAATCTGGTCGGGAAGCCCAGATCAGGGAGGTTATGAGAGTCCTGGGGTTGATGACATCATGCTTTCCAGCGGTGGCCTGGGCAAGGCATCATCAGCGTCCTTTACAGAGACTCATGCTCCGTTATTGGGATGGCAGGCAGGAGAGCCTGGATCAGGTTATGCCCCTATCCTCGGCAGTCAGGAGGTCTCTTTGGTGGTGGCGGGCCCAGGTCAACCTAGACAGGGGTCTTCCCTGGTCCCCACAAGCTACGGTGGTGGTCACGACCGATGCCAGTGCGCTGGGTTGGGGTGCCCACCTAGAGGGAACCTTAGCCCAGGGTTCCTGGTCGGACCTAGAGACAGGTCGTTCCTCAAACCAGAAGGAACTTCTGGCAGTTTGGAAGGCTATAGAAACCTTCCAGTCCCAGATACATGGCAGGGATCTGCAGGTTCGCTCAGACAATGTGGCAGCAGTAGCCTACCTGAACAAGCAAGGGGGAACCAGAAGCCCTGCACTCCAGGTAATTGCGGACAGAATCTTCTGCTGGGCAGAGAAGAACTTGTCCTCAATATCAGCCATTCACCTAAAGGGAACTCAGAATTTACTGGCCGACTTTCTCAGTCGCCAGAAGATAGGTCAGGACGAGTGGTCCCTCAACAAGGAAGTGTTCGAGGAGATTGTGTCATGCTGGGGAAGGCCAGAAATAGACCTATTTGCAACAGAAGGCAACAGGAAGGTGACGCAATTTTTTTCGGTTCACCCACAGGATCGGGCCAGGGGGATAGACGCCCTTGCCAATCCATGGCTGTTCGGCCTGTGTTATGCCTTTCCTCCCGTAAGGATGGTGGCGGAGGTCCTGCAGAAGTTCCGTTCGGAGACTACGGACCTCATTTTAGTAGCTCCTTTTTGGCCAAGGAGACCCTGGTTTGCCAGCATAAAGAAATTGGCCGTCCATCCTCCGCTGTTTCTGCCAGTCAGGGAGGACTTACTTTCCCAGGGGCCGATCCTGTGCCCTCAGATAGAGAGGCTCAAGCTTGCGGCCTGGTATCTGAGGAACAAATCTTAAGGTCACAGGGTTTCTCAGAAAGAGTGATTAAGACCTTGTTAGAATGCCGTAAACCAGTTACTAGGGCAATTTACGCCAAGGTAGGAAAGAGGTTTAATTCCTGGTTGCGAGAACAGGGAATTGCAAGCCCCGGGGTCCCGGCAGTCCTGGACTTTCTACAAGCAGGGGTAGAGCTGGGCCTATCTATCAGCACTCTAAAGGTACAGGTGGCGGCCTTAAGCGTTTTCCTTCAGTCCTCCCTTCAGCAGAATCCATTTGTCAGGAACTTCTTCAAGGCTCTATCTAGATCCAGGCCTGTGAGAATGAAGTCCTGTCCTACTTGGGATTTGGCCTTGGTTCTTAGGGCTTTGACCCAAGATCCATTTGAACCTTTAGAGGGAGCATCACTTAAGTGGATGGTACTAAAGACTGGATTTTTGATAGCGATCACATCAGCTATAAGGGTCAGTGATCTGCAGGCGCTCTCGGTCAGAGAGCCATTTCTGTTAATCTTAGAAGACAGGGTAGTACTTAAGACTGACCCTAGTTTTCTTCCTAAAGTGGTGTCCACTTTTCATAGGACACAGGATATTATTTTGCCAACTTTTTTCTCAACCTCAGACGAGGACGAGGCGAGATCTTTAAGTTTGTTAGACGTCAGGAGAAGTCTATTAATTTTTTTTTAGAAGCCACTAGGGTCTTCAGGAAGTCAGACTCACTTTTTGTTAATTTTTTGGGCGCCCGCAAGGGCTGCAAGGCGTCCAAAGCGTCTATCGCCAGGTGGATACGAATGGCGATAGTTAAAGCCTATGAGTTAGAGGGGAAGCAGGCACCCTTAGTTAAGGCACACTCTACAAGGGCGGTTTCTGCATCATGGGCAGAGAGGGCTGGAGCCTCTCCGGAGGAGATCTGCAAAGCAGCAACGTGGTCCAGCTACTCAGCGTTCGCAAGACATTACCGTCTGGATTTATGGTCTGATAAAGAGCAGACTTTTGGACGTAAGGTCTTCCAGGCAGTGATCCCGCCCTGACAAGGTGAGCTCCTTGCTTATCATCTCAAAGGCTGTCCTGGAAGACGATATGAGAAAACCGTAGTTAGACTTACCGGTAACTCTTTTTCTAGGAGTCTTCTAGGACAGCCTGGCTTCCCACCCAAAGTTGTTTAAATTGGACTAAGTGGTGAGGATGTGTATTAACGTGATTGTTAGTGTGTTATGTCTTTCAGAGCCTCCCGGCGGTTCTTGGAGTAAAACTGAGGAGGGCCTGGAGGACCACACCTTTTATTTAATTGGCTTGACGTGTTTCCTGTCCCGGAGGGAGGAGCCCTATATCTCAAAGGCTGTCCTGGAAGACTCCTAGAAAAAGAGTTACCGGTAAGTCTAACTCCGGTTTTCTCCTATAATGATGAGGCTGCACTGATGGTACTGATAAGGCGGCACTAACATGCAGCACTGATGGACAGCACTAGCAGGCATTACTGATGGGCACTGATTGGCAACCCTGGTGGTCATGGGTGGGCGTACCTGGTAGCCCGAGATTACCAAGATTGGTGATGCAGTGCGTCAGCTTGGCACACCACACCAACGGCAGGCATGCGATTGTGGCTTATCCTGCTGGAGGTCATATGACATCCAGTCAGGATAACTTTGCACACGTTCTCTTATAAGATGGGCAGGAAGTGCTTAAACAGATGAAAACAGAGCAAATTAGTGAAGTTAATTGTTGGGGTTTACAAGGCAGCAACCTATTGGAAAGACTAAAAGCCAAACACTGATAACTTCCTTTACATAATGATGTCTAGTCAGTTGATGTTCTGTTAACCAACACCGTATAGGTTTCAGAAACTCACCATAACTTCCTCATATTCCTGTTCCTCTTGGTTGTCATCTTCATTCTCATCATCCTCTTCATCTGGTTCAGGAAGGTCTTCATCGTCATCCAACTCAGCCAGAAGAGTACTTGCCCGACAACTGTCCAGGAAATCTGCCAGCACAATTGTAAACAACTAAGTACAAATGTAAGCAAATACAGCACATCTGGTGTTAACACAACAGCTTTACCTTGTTATAAGAACAAGCTTCAAAACATTTTTAAATGGAAATGCCACTACATAAAGTTAAACTGATACTAAAGTCTTGTTTTTCTTAACAAATACGTTACACTTTCCAGCTCTGTTGGAGTGGTTTTGCACAGAGCAGTCCAGATCCTCTCCTTGGGTCCCTCTCCATAGCTCCTGACCCCTCTCTCCTGCCGAGTACCCCCACGGAGCCACTGCTCTGTGTCCATTCAGACATGGAGCTATGGCTTGACCCCACCCCCTCTCTCATATCAGTGGCTCACTGACAATGATTGACAGAAGCAGGAGCGAATGGCAGTCTCTGAATTGCAGGAGGGAGAGTCCGAGACAGCCGAGTCTCTCGTGAACATTGCTGGATCAAGATTGGACTCAGGTATTAGGGAGGCTGCTGCACACATAAGTTTTTTTTATAGAATATTTTATAGAATGCATTAAGATAAAACAACCTTCTGCCTTTACAACCACTTTAAATATTCTGCTGGACAGCTAATGCTTCTGATCATTTCAAGTCAGAACATCCCTTTAGACTTCGGTTGCATTCACACCTAGGCGATTTGAATCGCGAGCAGAATGGCAGCGTATCTGCCCACGATTCCAGAAACCCGTCAAAATGTGGGATGCGCTTTTGATGCCATTTCTTGTTAAAGGCACGGTGTGGTTTTGCTGCTGCTGTTGCCCAAAAGAAGCTCCCGCTCCTTTTTGAGCGAAAAGCTTTGCGTGCTTTTATAAGTAATGGCATGGCAAACATGCCCCGTGTTTTGCCTCTAATTTGGAATTGTGGGTGGATCCGAATCGCTTAGTGTAAACAGCTTATCTGTCTCGTTATTACCAGACTCCTACATTGATAATCTTCTGTGGCATTTCCTCATATAACCTAGAACTTATTGGTCCCTCAATTATTGTTAGCCATGCAGGCCTAATGGCAGCAAAGCAGTCCCACACTGATATACGCCTTTTTCCATACTTCACTGCACAGATCAAGTTTTGGTGTGCAGTGTTTTGTTTCCTCAAAACAAATGGTGGAGACATTTTTTTGTGGTATTAGTTTGTGTACATTGCTCAAAAAGGTTAACACCTGTTTCATGTGCCCACATTTCTAGGAGTTCTATGGAACATTCAAGTGCTATTTAACAAAATGAAGGACCTGTTCATACAAGAACGCACAAGTTTTTGCACGTTTGGCTTCTGACAGCCCATTCATTTTAATGGACTGCCAAATGCATGGTAGACAGTAAGGTTTTTTTTGGAACAGCGATAGTTTACTTTGTGATGACAAATCTAGCCTTGTTTTTTAAGACGTAGTTACAAAAATGTTATCAGATAGTGACAGATGCTTAGCTGCCACCCTGGATTAACGTGGAAGGTTGTGCAGTGTGTGTCCTTGTACTGATCTTCAAAGGACACCAATGGAGATCAGAAAGAGTGTTGAATGTCCATTTGTAGATTGCGATGGGCTTGGGCGTGTTCGAATGCCGGTCGAGAAATGCCTCATTGCCTATGATTGGTGGTGTGCAGCGACGGCTTCCTGGCAGGCTTGATCCAAACACACCAGAGCCCATCACTATTTATAGAGGGTCTGTGTGTAAACAATTCTTCTACGGTCTAAATAAACCTTTTAATTAAACCAGATTTCCTTTAAAAAAAAAAAAAGTCTGCATTGAAAAGCAGCTTGACTTCTTAACTAAAAGTACATAAACATCACAGCTGTCGGCATATATACGTCGGCAGAATGGCGCTTTGAATTCCCCGCCATGCGTGCCTGCCGTGAGCTCCGTGACCGCGGGACCCACAGACTCGACTGTCGTGGGGATACCCGTGATCGTGTCACGGAGCTCAAGAACGGGGAGATGACGATGTAAACAGTATCTCCCCGTTCTGCCTAATGACAGGACACTGATCGTCTGCACCCTGTCATCGGGAGCAGCGCTCAGTGTCCACATCACACATAGCCCATACCCCAGACAGTTAGAAACACTCCCCTAGGACACACTTAACCCCTCACCGCCCCCTAGTGGTTAACCACTTCAATGTCAGTGACATTTTTTACAGTAATCAACACAATTTTATAGCAGTGATCACTGTATTAATGCCAATGGTCCCAAAAATGTCCGATGTGTCCGCCATAATGTCGCAGTCACGATAAAAATCGATGATCGCTGCCATTACTAGTAAAAAAAAAAATTATTAATAAAAATGTCATAAAACTATCCCCTATTTTGTAGATGCTCTAACTTTTGCGCAAACCAAACATACGCTTATTGCGTTTTTTTTTAACCAAAAATATGTAGAATACGTATCGGTCTAAACTGGGGAAAACTTTTTTTATATATATTTTTGGGGGATATTTATTATAGGAAAAAGTAAAAAATAATGTGTTTTTTTTTTTCAAAATTGTCGCTATTTTTTGTTTATAGCGCAAAAAATAAAAACCGCAGGAGTGATCAAATACCACCAAAAGAACGCTCTATTTGTGGGAAAAAAAGGGTGCCGATTTTGTTTGGGAGCCACGTCGCACAACTGTGCAATTGTAAGTTAAAGCTACGCAGTACCGAATCACAAAAAGCGTTCTGGTCAGGAAGGGGGTAAATCCTCCCAGGGCTGAAGTGGTTAACATGAGGTCTGTTTACTAAGCAATAATTCAAGTTTTCTTGCATCTGTATGCATAATAGACATTATTGGGTGTAGAACAGAATATACAGACAACAAAATCACAGCCCCGTGGCTAGGTGCTACCAGAAAACACTAAGGTCAGCCTATGGGATGACCTGCTGGGGTTGACAGTTGCTATTTGTTGGCAGATTTTCTCTATAACAAACTTTATGCTAATAAGAAATGGGCACAAATAGTCTGAAAACTGCAATAAAATCAATGATTTACTGAAGCCCATTTTTCTAGATGGATTTTGTACCCGATGGATACATTTTACAGGAACCTAGAACTTGCATTGGTTTGATATGCCAGACAGCTCAAACAATATGCCAACTCCCAAAAAATAGAACATGCTAAGGCCAGGAAAGCAGCAAGATTCCTTACTTACCATATAATGAATACTCTGCCTCCTGGCCAGTGTCACTCTCACTGGAGGTGGAAGTCAGGCTGGTGGTCAAAGTATTGCTGAGCGAATGGCCCACAGAGAGGCCTGTGGTGGCTGTGGCTACATTACTGCTAGTGACACTAGAAGTGGACATTGTAACAGTTGATGTGGTTCCTGTTGTGGTCAGATTGGGAAAACTCTGAGCTCCCATGAGTGGAGAGGCTAAAAAGAGAAGCAAACCAAAACTTAGGATTCACAACTTCTGTAATTGACAGCACATTTTTATATCCATTAGCTAAATTGCCAACACATTAAAGTGGAATTCCAGCTTAAATCAAAACTAGCCTTAAAAATGCAACCCTCCTAAAACCTATACTTACACGTGTTAAAAAGATGCATATACTTGTTTTTGTTAACAACACAACAAAAAAGGATGTATATACTTAACTATTTTTAGTACATTCTTATCTGGCCACGTTATCCCTGTGTCAACCAGAGGCAACTGCAGGGGCGGAGAGAGTGCTCGACAATGGCTGGTAAAGCCTGGAGTGGTGATATCACCGATATGCTCCTATGCCCTAGCTGTTTTTGGCACGCACTCCTTTCCCCGCAGCCCCCGCTGACTGACACAGGGGAGCCAGGACACATTACTGGCCCAAAGTGGGCTGAAAATAGGCAAGTAAATGCATCTTTTTTACACAGGTTAGTCAGCAAAGGCGTTAGGAGGGGGTAGGGGATATTTTGAAGGCTAATTAGGTTTAAGCTGGAATTCTATTTTATATGTTGCCTGTGTCTCTGTGTTAATAAAATCAAAAAACTTCTATTAACACAAAGATTCAGATGAACTATAACAATGGTTATTTCTGGTTCAAACTCCCCCCATGTCAATACTCACTTGCAGAACTCACGGCATTTCTTCCAAGTGTGTTTGTGTTGTTATCGCTGCTGCTTCGGCTAAGGTTCATATTGTTGGTGGCGTTCGTCCTGGCGATGTTTGCAACCCTCCGTACAAAGGATTCAAGGCTTGATGTCTCTCGTGATGACAGGTTGGGAACACTAGCGCTGGAACTCATGGGAGCCCCTGCAGCCAACAGAGAACTGACTGAGAGCCTGTTGCTAGCAGACGAACCCAGTGGTCTGGGAACAGCAGCCTCCTTGTTGCTGAGCTCTGACACAGAACTGACGTCGGGTGAGCTAATGCTCACCATGCCCATTGATATGGCAGGTGCGTCCCCTGTTTTCCTCTCTCCTCCCTCACCCAGTGTTTCACCCCCTGTGGGGCATGTGGATGGACCAGAGGCTGCCGGGTTAGAAGACAGTACAAGGATGGGATCATGATGCAGGTCAGAAACTTGCTCCTCTGCCCTCCTCTCTGTCTTGGCACAGGTCAGACTCACATCACTGCTACTTGCCACGCTACAGACGGAGCTGCTGCTCCCCTTGCGACTGCAGGAGCCAGTCACACCGCCAGCAACCGTACAAGAGGAGGAGGAAGGCGGAGGGGCTTTGTCGGGGCAGTTGTTTTTCACCAGGCTGCTCCAGGAGGGTGGTGTGCCTGCAACAGTGGATGAAACAGGTTTGGATGACACTGCAGATTCTGGGTCATAACCTGGGGCCAGCTTGAGGTCAAACTTTCCTTCCGCGCCCATGCGGTAAGAGTTAGAGCCACCGGCATCCCATATGACATCAATCCAGCCTGGAAAGGGACAGTAGCGTGTAAGATGGAAAAGCAGACAGCAAAGAGCATTTGATTGGGATCACGCTAGAGTTCAAGCCACAGCAAGCACATTAACCCCACTCACCAACACTTGATTTAGTGGAATTAAGAAAACATGGACAAACTCATAGCAGCAGGTAATTGCAGTTATATGCATAAATTATATTATACCCAATAAAAAATTTAAAGGCAAAAGGCAGATATTGTTAATTTTAGAACAAGCAGAAAGCAGAGGTAAGCAGCAGAAGTAGAGTGAAAAAACACTGCAAGAGAAGATGTTAATTCTGGCCACCACAGCAAAATGAAGGAGTAAAAGAAAGACCTTTACTACCCAAAGCGTTAGTCACTGTGCCATTGCAATGGGCAAACTTCCAATGTTAAATGACCAGTAAACCTAGATAATAACTTGCTTTCTGAAAATATATTTGTGTTATACATTTGTGATGCAGAAAGAGCTGAATACAATAGTATCTGGAACCTAAGAGGAGACATTTTTTCATACACACAGTGGGTGAAACTTAAGCTGGAGGTAGATGGTGTTACACAAAATGCTGGCCATACTAGGCTTGATTTTCGTCCATGGGCTGAACAAGAGAAAAGCTATTGATTCCCAATAAGTCCCACTGCAACTGTATGAATACAGTGGCACGGTCGAAAAAGTGACTGCATCTGATAAGTTGCAGTCACTTTTTGGCTGATAATCTTCCACCCAGTTTGACAAAAGTCAATTTAAAAATGAACTGAGCGGAGTAAAATAACTGCCACCCATTGTTCTAATTTCAGCCGACACAGCAGGTTTTGGCAAAAATTTGAGCTGTCCAGCTAGACAGGCTTACGCAAAGTAAGATTTACGATTTCAAATGCAAAGATTTCACACTCCTATTAACATTCTGCTCCCTGACAATCATAGAATGATACTAAGTATAGGCTACCACTACTTATAACCAGAGGTGATATGGGAATAAGGGCAGTTACCTGAGTTACTATCTCAGGAGTGGTGCCACTTGGGCTATTTTTTCCACTTGTATCTTTAAAACTTTTGCCCAACAAGTTTCATTTTCCAGCAACAGATAATTACACTGCAAACACTCGAGCATGTACTGAAACACTCTCACCAACATTAACTAGAGAAAGATTATCAAAAGAAAACAGAAGGGTGCACCAGCCTTGTGCTTTACCTTAAGGCACCATTTAGTCATAAAAAGTAGACAAAATATACTCACATACGACAAATCATAGCCATATAAAAATTGTGGAAGGGCTAACCTCAACAAGAGGACCTGGATGACACTCCAAAGCAGATGCAAGAGAGAACGCATTTTGAGGGGTATGCTCTTTTTACAAGCCAACTTATCCGATTCTTAAAATATATATATTATAGCTGCATAACATACCAATAAATGGTCCATGTTTGGGACCTATTATTGGCATCTTTTGCAGCAATACTATATTTATTAATCATCAGTAGATAAGTTAGCTTTGACAAAGAGGGTATACCACTGGAATGCATTAGTTCTTGCATTTGCTGCGTTGTGTAGTCCATGCCCACTTAGTGAGGTTAACACCATAGCGATTTATATGCCTATGGCTGTTGTAGTGAGCATGTTTTATTCATTTTTTATGAATACATGGTGATTTAAGGTAATGCACAAGGCTGGTATGGTAAGTATCAAGGATTTACCCAATCTGAAGAAGGCAGCAATGCTGAAAGCTTACACAGTCACTTTATTGGAGTATAAACCGTATACGTTTTTCTGTCTCACTGATGACTCTTTCTACTGGTTCCCAACATCTTAGCGCTGATGTTATGTTCATTATTTCACTTTCAGAGGAAAATTATCTAAAAAAAGCTTTTCTAATACTACGCTGGCTATACATGTTACAGTTTGAAAAGTAATATCACTGTACAATCTCATTTATAATTACCAAAACTATGTATTGTGAGGACATAGAACATGTATTAAATGATTTAGATATTTGTTATAAATAGTCGATAAATCTAAAGGAGATTGTCCAAAAGATTGTAACCTGCATAGTCCACTTTACACAGAGCTAGAAAAATACCTATAAAACACTGTGAACACTTTAAGATCTGCAGATAACCTAAAAGAAAAAGTACAAAACCACTGACTGACCGGTGGTCCATGTGCCATCACCCTTAGAAGATTTAAGGAGAAGGAGGTCTTTGAGCTTCTTACTGCCCTGTCTCCCAGATGTGGTAACCCCTGTATAATTTGTGTCTACAAAAGGCAATTAGTAAATATTACAACAGACTACAAATTTTAATATATTGTCAACATTTAAAAAAACAGGTACTAGTCTGGGGATTTAAATTGTGATTGAACATAATTAGAAGCTCTCTCTGGAAGAACAAAGTTTTTGAGCAATGTTTCAGGGACCACCACCAAGTCATGTTTCCATATTTCAGTTTCTTTCACTGCATATTCACATTTTCCGGATATAAAATCCATGAATTTTACTGCATGAAAAGGTTTCCTCTCCTACCTGGCTGCTTCACATTTATGCTCTGCAGTTTTTTGTGTTTTTATCAATAAGTAAAAGGGCCCATTTACACGCATGCACATAGGTGTGACTGATCCCTTAAATTGTGGTCAACCCAGATATAATAGAAATCTGAAAAATACTACCAGTCAGAGGTCCAAGGAACATGTGTGAGAAACACTGCTCCATCATGTCAAGCAACATATATCTTAGGTTTACTTGCCTTTTAACATACCTGAATGAGTTTTGAACTCTTTACAGAATAGGCAGGCTAGTTAGGATGAACCACAACTTCCTTACCATTGTGCAACTCTCCAGTAACTGTGCCTTCACCCTGTGCACTACCATCTTGGTCTCTCCATTTCCAGTCAATGCCACGAATGACTCTGGCTCCAGGCACCATATATTTCAGAACTTGAGAGCGTACCAATCGCCTCTGGCGCCTTAGGTTTGCTTCTGCTTCTTTGGCCGCTTTACCTTAAAAAGGGAAAAAGTAAGGCCTAGTACACACAATGAGATTATCTGATGAATGATCATCCAGTTTTTGTTGCATGCTAGTCTCTATATGGAAAACGAATAGTTTACTAAAGTACAAAAATTCCCATACAACAGAATAAAAATTTGGAAGTAATGTAATGTATTTTTATTGTATTTTCGGATGAAAACTGTACTGATTAAAACGAAAATCGTGCGATCTGGTATCGTACGAAATACATTTTTGCGTTTGCCCCTTGGAAACATTTTGGACAAAAGTGGTGTACTAATGATCAGATTATCGTGCGATCGTTTTGAAAGCGATATTTTTTGTAAGATATTCTGATTGTGTGTACTAGGCTTAAAAAACGTCACAACATCTTTCAGACCTATCCGTCAATGGTAATACTTACACTATTAAGCCTGGGTTCACATATATGCAAACACAGACATTGCATGTGATTCGCACCTGCATTGCTGTGCTGATCACATGCGATGTCTGTTCGTGATGCGCACAAAAAAAGTGCAGGGACCTTTCTTTTTTTTTTCTCGCATTGGAATCGGATCGCATGGGTGTTCACACTTTGTACCTACACCAGCAGCGGTTCGCAGGGGGCAATGTAAACTGCCTGCGGGGGAGATGCAATGCAGGAACCGACACTGTAATCGCACCTCTTCCCGCATCGCATGTGTGAACCAAGGCTAAGATCAGTGGTCTTTAATAGCAAATACAAATACCGGCATGTCTCACAAAAAGCTTCAGCAGAAAGAGGCAAATGCTCTTTGAATAAATGCAGGCTTGCTTAAATTACTAGTCCAGCAGCAAATCATTTCCTTAATTAACCCCAATTACTTTACTTAGCTGCCAGAAACAAACAAAATAGCTGGGTTTGGTGAAATAAGGGTAAGTGCTGGGCCAGTTACCAAGCACCAGTGCTACCTGGGAGTATATAGCCCTGTTTAAGCTAGGACTAAAGCAGTCTATAGATGGATAAAAATTTGGCCAGTCCCTGCTGAAATAACCACATTTCGATCCATCTATTGGCTTTTCCAATCAAGACTCAAGTCGACCAATTGATCAACTCTCAAATGGGACTTGTCGAAAACTTGTGTTTGATCATAGCATGCAGCCAATCAGCTGCAGTGCTGATCAGCGTATTCCGGCAGCAGAGAAGTCCCACGGTCAGATAGCACAGCAGGGAGGATTCTTGATCCACCTTGAATTTGTGAATGTGGGAATCCATTCCTTCTTTTCTAAACAGCCAGCTGGCTGGTCAAAAAGGAAAAAAAATAAGTAATTATCTATGACCAGCCTTAAGAAAATCATAGCTAACACATACTAGATTCTTCTGCTTCTGGCAGCTCAATGCAATATCAGGTGAGCAAAGGAAAGGAGAACATATGCTGCTGAGGAGGAGGTATTAACCTCCCTAGCGGTAATCCCGAGTCTGGCTCGGGTTGGGATTTTAATTACAAGAGCGGTAACCCCGAGCCAGACTCGGGTTTGCACCGCTCGATACAGGGGAGGACACAGGGATCGTTACTTACCTTGTCCCCTGGATCCAGCGATGTCCGCCGCGCTGTGTGATCGAGCTGTCCTCCGCTCGATTCACAGTGCCGAATGCCGCCGAGCTCCGTTCCCTGCGACGTTACGACGCACGGGAGCGGAGAACGGCGGCAAATTCAAAAAAAAATTAAAAACACACAAAACACACACAGCACTGTAATCTTACAGATTACAGTGCTGTAGTAAAAAATACACACCCCCTTTGTCCCTAGTGGTTTGTGCAATGCCCTGCATGTACTTTTATATTATAAATACTGTTTTTTACTGCTTGGAATTTGGAGATTATCCATAGCAACCAAAACATGTCCCTTTTTCAGTTTTTTTTGGATTTGATTACATTATTGAATAATTTTTATTATTCTTTATTATATTATAAACTTTATCATACCCGGGATGTCCGCTAGACTCTGGTTTGAAGAGATTTCAGAGCGTTATTCCTAAGAATTACAGGACTACAAAATAAAAGCCAGATTTCCATGCAAAATAATTGTACTGCTTTCAGCACCTTATTCCAGACTGAATCATACCGCCAGGGAGGTTAAAGTGAACCCATTGCTTTTCACTGTATAGTTAAAGCACAGGTTCACTTTAAAAAAAAAAAAAAAAAGACTAGCTATTCCAGTGAAACAAATCTGAACTGTTAAAATGCTTTGTAGCCTTCAGAACTTTTTATGCCCATCCACATCGCCACTTCTGCCTGCCAGTGACCTGAAGGAGAGAGTCAACCAACGCATTCTTTTTTTACCTTACCTTTTTATGATGAAGATAATTTACTAAAAACTGTATAATGTTTATCCTGATTAATGCACAGCCTCTACTTATGGACAAACTATGCATTGTACAGAATGGAAAACTGAGTAAATTGATTACTGTGACTGCTTTTTAAACATTAAACACAAGCTTATTTTCACTACTGACTGTGAAATCCAAAAGATGCATTACCAATATGAGACTTCTACAAGCTTGTTTTTGTTCATGAACAAGTTACAAGACTTCTCATTTGCAGGACTAAGCTATTTTAAGAATGTATTTGCAGGAACCACAGAAATAAACATACTTTGTTATTTCTGGCTCCCAGTCAAAACACCAACAACATTTTCTAGCAGCACAGAGCAATGTTTTATATCAAAGTATTCAAATCTCACCCAACTTCTGTGATGTCATAACATACCTAGCTGGTCTTCACATACTCCTGTCACAGTGCCGTACAGCTCAAAACCAGACAAAGAAAGGTAATGTGTTTGACCACTGGCATTCTTTCCGGTTTGTTTTATTCGAATATGGCGCCAACCCTGCTTTTCCTCTCTTGGAGGATCCAGTGGCCATGTGGCAGTTGACCTTGAAGACAGAAACACACATTGTACTTGCAGATCCACCACCCTCTATTTAGAATGTAATAAATTAAGATTTCTTTACAATTCATTTATTTATATTTTTCATTATATTTTTAAAACACGCTATTTCTATAGGTTAACTAAATCAACACTTATATTAATAACTGGTAAATACCCAGGCTCATTCAGGCTGCAGTCATCTACGTGCGTATATAACGTAGTCCAATTCTGGCCATCCTTGGAGACCTGGAAGACCCAATTGCGAAGTGCAGAACGTCCATAGCCACGGGCATGACGTAGGGTGTAGGCAGATGGCACAATCCATAGGCCAAGATCAATGGCAAACCATGCACTTTTGTCATCATTTGTATGGCAATTAAGAGCAGAGCTGTCACGGCTCAGAATATCCTCAAGCCTACCATATGGTAGGTTGCGTCCCTCTGACGATGTAACTACTACCAAACCATAAGCTGCAGGGTTTACCCACTCATAGGCAGTCCTAAAAAAGGTCAAAATTATATACATCATTAAAAGGAACTAAAACAAATATTTAAAACCAAGAACTAAATTGTATGCATGTTTCCGACTTTATTTTAACTTATACTGGAGGTTCTAAAGAGCAAATACACTCTCCTCTGTCTTTAAAGCAGCAAACCCAAAAGAAGAGTTATGTGAAGTGTACAGTGAAGACCATCAAGAGATACGAGAATGGCAGAGAATTGCAACTTATTTGAGATCATCAGATATTGCAGCTAGAAGCAACCTTTACAACCCATCTCTGAGGAAAGTAAAAATGCTCCCTGGCAGTGGGAATGCCCAATCCTACATGAGTTCAATGCTCGCTTAGGTCGGGGGCTGGGGCAAAAAAAAAAAAAATGCTCATGTCCAATGCAAGGCTATGGGCTCTGCATTTGTCTTGATGAAATAAGAGGACCTGCGACCGCTAAAGCATAGGCGAGAAGAGGCTGTGGGGGTTGGTCTAGCAGCCCCAGGGGAGCCTGTGGTAGTGAGGGATCAGGTAAATAAATTTGCTTTTTGCACCCCCCTTTAACTAAAACAAGAGCATTCGACCCTTGCATTTCCAGGAATCAGAAATGCCAACCAACAGCACTGGATAGTCATTTTGACAGTCAGTCATCAACTACATTAGAAAGCTTAAAGTGGAATTAAACGCTCTTGATCAGAATTACTATTTTTAATCCAAATGCTACTTAGTCATCATAAACAGATAAGAAAATATATTGTATTTTTATATACATTTCTTCAGTTGCTTCCCAGTTTCTGGCCTAGGCCAAAATTAGATCATATTTACCAAACGTTTTTTAATGCACATTTTTTTTTTTTTTTTTTTTTAGCAGGAGGGGCTTTCTTAGCCAAGCACACTCTCCTGCCTGCCATGCCTGAGCTAAGAGCAGATGAACTCCAGGAAGTAAATGGTACATAAATCACTCTCCCTCACTTAAGATGGCCTTAGCTAGAAATCCTAGGGGTGTTTTTTTAAATAATAATAATAAAAAAAAAAAAAAAACATGGATGGATAGGTGGTTTTGCTGTGAATATTAAAATAGATGAAATAAGGTTTTCAGTTTGTGCTGTAGTTAAGTTCCACTCTAGGTTTACCTCTTTAACAAAAAATTATGGAGAAGTGTGGGAAATAAAAAAAAAAAAATCATCTATACCCATCTATATGACTGCAGCAGCTGTCCTCCGCTGGCTCTAAGATCAAGAACATGAGCTATCATGACCACTGAGGACTCGGCCCACTCTGAGTACAGAACAGTGATCGTCAGACTCTGCTCTGCCCCTCCAGCACTCACTGGGCACCAGGCTGTGAAGGGGGAGGAAGCGGCAGGCTAAGGCTCTCAGCGGTGCACTGAGAGGATGAGACAGCTGTCACAGTTTGGCTTCTGGATGGATCCAGACCTTAAAAGGCAGGATCCTTCCAGAGATTGGACCAGCTCTGTGACGTCAGCCGACAGCTGGCTTTAGCCCGCTGTCACATGAATCTGGGTCACAGAGTGAAGTGCACTCCTCTGACCCAAAAGAGAAATATGGCCAATAGAGCTTTGACTTCTCTTTGAAGGAAAGTCACAAAAAGCATATATTTTCTGTAAATGTAGAAATGATGTATCCATTTGATTTGATGATTGATTTTATCTTTTTTAAACAAAACACTCTACTATTAAGATACTAACGCTATGAGGTAAGCCCTGCAAATCGTAATACAAGGCATTCGACTCTTTGCCTTAACCACTTTATGACCGGCGCACGATGTACGTCCATTATTTAAAGAGGGATATCTCAGTAGCGGCAGCAGCTGCTGCCACAACCAAGATATCCATCTCTTCCAGCGCCAGCCTCGTGTACAATAATGGTGGTCTCTGTGGCGGGTTCACCACAAGATCACAGTTATCATCGGCGGGAGAGGTGCCACCCGCGCCCTCCGACGCTTACCGGAGCCGTTGGTAGCGGTGGAGGCGATCCAGATCTGCCTTCTCTGTGGTATGGAGACGAGTGAGGCCAAGATGGCCCCCACCCAGTCTCTATACCATAGCCCATACCTCTTAAAGGCACATTTTTTTTTCAATGTAATTTTTTCAAATTTTTTCAAATTTATTTTTTTATTGCATTTAAGTCCAAATATGAGATCTGAGGACTTTTTGACCCCAGATCTCATATTTAAGAGGACCTGTCATGCTTTTTTCTATTATAAGGGATGTTTACATTCCTTGTAATAGGAATAAAGGTGATCCAATTTATTTATTTTTTTAAACAGTGTAAAAAAAAAAAAAAAAAAAAATGGTTTCTTATTTATAACACCCCGTTCCAACGAGCTTGCCTGCAGAAGCGAACGCATATGTGAGTAGGGCCGCATATGAAAACGGTAGTCAAACCACACATTTGAGGTATTGCACCGATCAGGATAGCAACAGCAATAATTCTAGCCCTATAACTCCTCTCTAACGCAAAACATGCAACTTGCAGAATGTTGCTTATGGAGATTTTTGAGGGTAAAAGTTTGACGCAATTTTGAAGCGCGACATGTTGGGTATCAACAACAATACATAATGCGTAACATTATCTTTGACAATATAAAATAATTTGGGCTAATTTTACGGTTTTCTTTTTTTTTTACTCAAAAAAGTGATTTTCTTTTTCAAAAAAAGTGTAAGACCGCAAATACGATGTGAAAAAAAGTATTGTAATGACCGCCATTTTATTCTCTAGGGTGTTAGAAAAAAAACAATATACAATGTTTGGGGGTTCCAAGTAATTTTCTAGCAAAAAAAATTTTTTTGAACATGTATACACCGAATCTGAAAAAGAGGCTCGGTCCTTAAGTGGTTAATTATAAGTGCTCTAAAAAGCACTCCATTGCGAACGTTCTTTTCACAGATCATCTAAATGGATCAGCCGGAGAGCAGAAGTAGTGTAATTCCTGGATCTTGTGCTGTGCAACTTCGCTCTCTTCCTGGTATTGCCAATTGTATTTAAACTTCCAAAGCGGGTTTGAATCTGATTGGTGGCTGTGAGAAACATTTCAACACTGGAATATTTCCTACATCAGGCTTTCTGGATGTGAGAGTCAACAAGGAGCAAAGTAGGATGTGTTTAAGCACCAGAAGCCAATGCTAGATTTCTGACAAAAAGGATGTGAGGTAGACTTGTGCAGTTAAAGGAGCTGAGCATAAAAGTTATTGCACCTGCCATGCATCTCAAAGCTTCACTTAATTTCAAATATTGACTTGTGCACCTTGAACTGAAATAGGAGTTTTGACTTTAGCTCCACTTTAATAACAGTCAACAAGGAGTTTTTTTCCCGCATTTTTTGTACAAAAATGTGTGCAAAATCAATGTAAAGTAGAAATTTAGATCCTGTACTTCAAATCGGTCTCAGCTCTCGACAAAACAGTAAGGCCCTTTTCACGTGGGAACTGTCAAGCAACAATACCAGGTGGCTGAGGTGGGTTTTTACCTTGCCTCAGCCACAAATCTTTGCTTCATGGCGTGGAAAAAAAAAAAAATAGGGCATGATGTTTTCAGCAGGCCATCTGCTACCATGTCCCTTACAGGTGTATTGGGCTGCGTCGCAGCCATGTCTATTGGATGCAGTTGCATCGAGAAAGAGTGATTTTACATCTATGTTGATAGACCACAGTTAAACTACATTTGGGCTGAAATTTTTATTCACACCAAACTGTAGTTGAAGAGCTACTTACTTTGCATTGGTCCCAATCCAATACATGATTCCGTTATCATCGAAATCATGCTGGTGTCTGAACACACAGCTTTGCCCTTCACGCAGCTTACGCACAAACACAAAAGATGAGCGGTCAAAGTCATACCACTGTTTGGCCACCTGTAATAAAATCAAATAAACTATTAGTAGTGCACGTGTACAGAAAAATAAAAATTTTCATATATAATTCACAAAAGGTTTTTCTGAACGGCAAGGAAATATTTTTAGCAGTGAGTAAATACTACAGTAACCGAGTATAAAAATAAGATTGTGAGCAAAAGAGACAGACTAGCATTGCATGATGCATCACTTTGCACTAGTAAGCTCTCCTGAAGACATTATTAACCAAAAAAAGTGAGCTTGTGTTTTCTGTAACCAAAAGCAAAGAGCTTTTAACTGCTTCAGCCCCCAAAGATTTTACCCTCCTCCTGACCAGAGCACTTTTTGCAATTTGGCACTGTGTCGCTTTAACTGACAATTGCAGTCTTGCGACGTTGCACCCAAATAAATAACGCCCTTTTTTCCCCACAAATAGAGCTTTCTTTTGGTGGTATTTGATCACCTCTGCGGTTTTTATTTTTTGCGCTACAAACAAAAAATAGCGACAATCTTGAAAAAAAGACGCAACATTTTTTTACTTTTTGCTATAATAAATATCCCCAAGAATATATAGAAAAGCAATTTTTTTTCCTTACTCAGTTTAGGCCGATATGTATTCTACATATTAAAAACAAAAAACGCAATCAGCGTATATTGATTGGTTTGCGCAAAAGTTATAGCGTCTACAAAATAGGGCATAGTTTTATGGCATTTTTATTATTAATTTTTTTTTTTACTAGTAATAGCGGCGATTTGCGACATTATGGCGGACAGGTTTAGGACCATTGGCATTTTCACAGCAATCAGTGCTATGAAAATGCATCGATTACTGTAAAAATTTCACTGGCAGTAAAGGGGTTAACCACTAGGGGGCAATCAAGGGGTTAACGTGTTCCATATTGTGTGTTCTAACTGAAGAGGTGGAATTGGACTGTGCAGGGGAGATGACAGATCGTTGTTCATACTCTATGTGAACAGATGATCTGTCTGTTCTCCCCTCAGAGAACCGGAAACTGTGTGTTTACACACACAGATCCCAGTTCTCCGTGTGCCCTGAGCGATCACGGGAGCCCGGCGGTGGTCGGCTCCGTGGGTGAGCAGGGGACGCGCACAAGCCCCCTAGTGGCCACAGGGCGAACCAACTTTATATAATGTCCTTTCCCCCAGCCGTGCCATTCTGCAGCAGTACAACTGAGGCAGATGGTCAGCAAGTGGTTAAGGCACAATTGGCAGATCCCAACAAGCAACATCAACCTTACCATCTTCAGCAAATACTGTTCTAAGGACTCCACCGTAGCCAATGGTTCCATTTTAAGCATTCGACCGGTGCGGTCAATAAGGGAGGTCTCTCCAGGTGCGCGCTCCAGTCTGAACCGAAGCCTTCGAGTAAGGATCTAATCAAGACAGTAAACAAATATCAGCCTGTAATCATGCTCATGGCCATCATTTGCTGTACAAAGACCACAAACTGAAAATCCTAAAAGCACAGAAATCACTGCACTGAGAAAAATGGGTGTAACTGTCAATAGTGGCTAAGGACTACTCACACAAACAGCTGTCAGACATTCCTATATAGTGATAATGAGGCAAAGGAAGAAAGCTTTTTTCCCCTAGAAAGGAGAATAATGAAATTTGTAATCTCAAAAGCTCTAAGTGCCATCTCGCAAGTAAAAGTCTTTCACTTCTTAATTACTGCTCACTGGTATAAATCTCCAGTCTCCTTAAAGTGGTTGTAAACTCTGTTACACCACTTTTATCCACAGGAAAGCCTATAATAAGGCTTACCTGTAGGTACTGTGAGTATCTCCTAAACGTGCATAGTTCAGAATATATTTAGCGTGCATGCACCCAATGACATCATCGGCGCATGCGCTCTGAAAGTCTGGCTTACAGTAATTGCCCTTCAGAGCCCGTGCTGGTGGCTCCCACTCACAGCATTGGAGCCAGCGAACCAGAAGAAACACCTGGGGGAAGATGTCAGCCACCTCAGTGAACAGGCGCCGCTGGAAAGGCTTAGTGCTAAGGTAAGCATTTCATAATATGTTAGTATGTGATGCATACTAGCACATTATGCCTTTTTTTTTTTTACAGGGTATTCTTTTTTTATTCTTCAGCAGTTTACAACCACTTTAAATCCCAGTGCTAGTCATTACACAATTTTTGCGGTGGATGTATTTGGAGAGTAATACACGCATGATCCCTAGGATGCCGATTAATCCTTGTTTAGGGGTGAAAAATGTGGCACCAAAACATCAATGTATAGTGTTCAAAAGAGCAACTTGCTGTGTTGCTGTAGAGTTGTTTTACCTGCCAAAGGGTTTATTTTTAGGTGCATCCAGACCTGAGATTAATGCAGCCAACCTTTCTCTGCTACAATTTCACTTGGCCCCTTTCACACGAGCGGTCCGATCTGGTCCGCCTATCAATTTTCCATGCGGACCCCATCGGACCTTCCATTCTTCTCTAGCTATAAACAAACTTGTGTCTGTTTACAGCCAACTACCTCCGATCTGATCAAAACAAAACGAAAGGGGATTGAATGGCAGTCGGGTGTAAACATACAGCCGACCATTTACATCTGACTGCCCATAGAGCAGAGCAGGCTGCATCCGTGCCTGCTCTGCATAAGCGAAGTGGACACAGACCTGTGATCCAGCCGCTCCGCAGGAGACCAGCGGACAGATTCCCTGCTGAGAAAAAACAGTTACAGCCTGTGTGAAAGGGACATTACAGGTCTTGCAGGACAGGAGAAGCAGCACATAGATGTGTTCACCTCTGGCACTATGCTCTCTATTTCCATTAACATGTACTTGTACTGCAGCAAACCTGACTGACTCCATGTGCTGCTGCTCCCTTCCACAGTCAGAGCTCTATTTTACAGGACCAACACATTCAGGGAATTGCATTGCTTGCATTTAAAAAAAAAAAAGATTTTTATAATAGCTTACATGTAAATGTAAAATACTTTTCTTAGAGTACATCATGGGACACAGAAGCTTAAGTAATTACTTAATGAGTTACGGGCCACCTTCAGATGTTGACACTGGCATACCCAAATACAGGAAGTTGACTCCTCTATATAACCCCTCCTCCTTCCAGGAGTACCTCAGTTTTTGTAGCCAAGCAATATACTTAAACCCCATAAAAAAGAGGGGAGGGAACTGTGTGTCCCATGATGTACTCCAAGAAAAAGATTTTAAAGGCAAGCCGTTATAAAAATCCTATTATCTTTATCATACATCATGGGACACAGATCCTTAAGTAATTACTTAATGGGACGTCCCATAACAATGCTACTTGAGGGGAGGGAGACACAACCCGTAGGGCACCCTCAGACCTGAGGACTTATACTGCTGCCTGCAGCACACTGCGCCCGAAGGCGCTATCCTCATTCCTCCTTACATCCACTTGATAAAATTTTGTGCATGTATACACTGAAGACCAAGTTGCGGCCTTGCAGATCTGAGCCATGGAGGTCTGGTGACACACTGCCCAAGAAGAACTAACAGTTCTGGTAGAGTGTGCCTTGACTTGAAAAGGGGGACTCTTACCCTTTAAATCATAAGTTTGAATAATAACTTGCCAAATCCACTTAGCGACAGTGGATTTCGGCGCTGCCTGAATAAAATAAGACATCAGTCTTACGAATCTGAACAGTTGTCTTTAAATAGATTTTCACTGCTGTCACCACATAAAGACAACATAGTGACTTTTCTTCCATGAAGCATGGTTTTGGAAAAAACATTGGCAGGACAATATCTTGGTTCAGGTGAAAACCTGAAACTACTTCTGGTAAAAAGCCTGGACGAGGGCGTAACACCACTCTGTTCTCATGAATAATCAAATATGGCTCTTTACAAGAAAGAGCAACCAATTCCAAAACCCTCCTTGCTGAGTATATAGCAACCAAAAATACCAGCTTCCTTGTCAAAAGCACTAAGGGAATATGCTGTATCAGTTCAAATGGCTGTTTGTTTTTGTTTTTTTTAACACTGCCAAAACTAAATTCAGGTCCCAAGGGCTCAAGGGTGTTTTTACCGGCGGCTAATCCACATCACCCCTTGCATAAAACCCCGGACTAAAGAATGTGTAGCAAGCGGTCTTTGAAATAAAATCGATGTCTGAGACTTGACCCTTAATAGTACTGAGGGCCAACTTCATCTCTACACCCAATTGTAGAAAGGCAAGAATTCTGCCTATATCTCCGAGGGTGCCAACCCATGGATTCACACCAGAAAACAGAAGCCTTTCAAACTCTATAATATATAGTTCTGGAAAATGGGTTCCTTGCATTAATCAAAGTTGAGATAACTGACCCGGAAAGCCCACGTTTCTACAGAATGTGGGTTTCAATGGCCAGGCCGTTAAATTTAGCATTCGGATGGAATATCGGCCCCTGTGAAAGCAGGTCTGGCCTTAGTGGGAGGGGCCATGGACCCTCCACTACCCTCTTTACGATTTCTGTGTACCATGACCTTCTGGGCCATGCTGGTGCTACCAGAATTACCGGCTTTCTTTCCAGCTAGATCCTGCAAAGAAGTTGCAGTAACTGAATAGGGGGGAACGCATAGATCAGTGAGAACTGATCCCACAGGGTCCCCAACACATCTGTTCTATATGCAAATGGCTCTTGTCCTTGACACAAAGGTTACTAACTTCATGTTGAATCTAGATGCTAGAAGATCTACGTCCGGAGTCTCCTATCTTTGGCAAACAGCCCGAAAGACATCGGGATGAAGAGACCATTCTCCTGTGAATAACTGCTGGCGACATAAGTAGTCCGCCTGCCAATTCTCTACTCCTGGGATGAAAACTGCCAATAGGCATGGGGCATTCTTTTCTGCCCAAGTTAGAATATGGTTCACCTCTCTCTGAGCTGTGAGACTCTTGGTGCCCCCTTGGTAATTTATATAGGCCACAGCCGTGGCATTGTTGGATTGGATCCTGACAGGACAATTCTTTAACCTGGAGGTCCAGGTTTTTAAAGCCAGACACATAGCCCAAATCTCTAGGATGTTGATGGGCAGGGTTCTTTCGGATCTTGACCACTGTCCCTGGACAGTTGTTTTCTCTAGTACTGCTCCCCAGCCTGACAGGCTGGCATCTGTCGTTACTACTTTCCAGATAACTGGTCTGAGGGATTTTCCTTTCAGGAGATTCTGGGTTAGTAACCACCAACTGAGGCTTTGTGACACCCTTGGGGACAGCCGCATTGGCAAGTCCAAAGCTTGGGTCGTTTTGTTCCAAGCAGACAGGATACTGTTTTGCAACAGTCTGGAATTGAACTGTGCATAGGGAGCTGCTTTGAAAGAAACTACCATCTTTCCTAACAACCTCATACAAAGGAGAACAGAGGGATCTCTTTTTGACCTGACCATCCACAACAGCTCTCGTATGGAGCTGATCTTTGCCGGAGGCAAGAACACCCTTTTTGGGCTGTGTCTATGATCAGGCCCAAATACTCTGGCTTTCTTAGCAGTTTTAAGGAAGACTTCTCTAGGTTGAGAATCCAACCCAGACTTTCCAGGTAAGTGGTTGTAATGCATACACTTTGCTCCAAGCGAGCCACTGACTGGTCTATTAACAATAGATAGTCTAGGTACGCCAAGACTGTTATGCCCTGTGCCGTTAGCCTGGCTAGAGGTGGGGCCAGTACTTTTTTGAACACCCTGGGTGCTGTAGCTAGCCCGAAGGGCAAGGCTACAAAGTGCTGCTGTTCTACTTCGAACCACAGAAACCTCTGGTGAGTAGGGAATATAGGGACATGCAGATATGCATCTCTGATGTCGATGGACACCAGAAGTTCTCCTCCTTGTAGGATGGAATCCACAGACTTGATTGACTCCATGCGAAATGAGCGGATCTTCAGGAACTGATTTAGATTCCTTAGATCTAGAATGGGCCTGATATCTCCATTTGGCTTTGGTACCATAAACAGGTTTGAATAAAACCCCAAACTTTGCTCTTGTGTGGGAATCTGTATGATCACCTCCTGCGCCAATAACTGGTCTAGTGCTTGAAAAAGGGATAGTCTTTTCCCTGGATCCTTGAGAACATTTGATCTCAGAAGAGACGTGGAGACTCCAGGAATTCTAGTTTGTATCCTAGAGACACCCTAGAGAGAACCCATCTGTACTGAATTTCTCTTTGCCAGACATTTGAGTATTTCAGAATTCTCCCCCCCCCCCCCCCACCTAGGCTTCTTTTGTTCCTGGGTCTGACCCTGAGGCTTTCCTCTAGTCTGACAGTGGAGGCCGTCGCCACTGCTTAGAGGTGGATGCCCCTGGAGCAAAAGAAAGTTAGTTTAAATGAAGGACATTTATACTTTCCTTTGACTGGCAAAAGAGTACTCTTTCCACTAGAAATTGTCTGGATGTATATATCCAAATCATCGCCAAAATAGTCGCTCCCCATGAAAAGGGAAACTAGTCAGAAGCTTTTTACAAAGTGCTTCGGCTGCCCAATTTTTTAACCAAAGGGTTCTAAGCATGTGTATTAGCACAAGCGCAAGGCGGGGTGCCTGGTGAATAGAGTCCTTCATAGCGTCTATAGCAAAACAGAACTCCTTTGGTAGTTTGGCCAACTCACGGGCCTGTTGTGGAGAGACCTCTTTAAGAGCATCTGTAAGCTGGTCCTTTAAGGACTGACAAATGCCTATTGCGACGACTGCAGGTTGAGTAACAGTCCCTGCCAAGGAAAAAGAGGCTTTTAACAAGAATTCCAACTTTTTATCTGTTGGATCTTTAAGCATTTGCGCATTGCCAACTGGACAAGTCAACCTTTTATTCACACTGGAAATTGCAGCATCAACTGCTAGAACTTTCCATCTTTTGGTAAATTTTTCCTCCATAGGATAGAGAACTGAGAATCTCTTTGGAGGGAGAAAATTCTTATCTGGATGATCCCATTCGGGATAAATAAGCTTCTCTAGTAATGCGTGGACAGGAAACACATGCAAAGGTTGTGACGGTTTCAAAGAACCCAATGAAGAAACCGAAGTTTCAGCCGACTCTGTTAGGGGTAGCATGAAAGTGGAGCGAACCATATCTCTGTAAGGATTTGTACCTCAGATTGTGAAGCTGAATCATCAACTGTTTCCTCCACAGAGGAATGATCAGTTTGCTCTTCCTCTCGATCACCTGAGGGTAATACCTCATCCTGTCTGCACTGTTCCCTTGATAATGGGTTTGAAGTGGGAGAGAGAGAGAGATCAAGCATGCTTCCTATCCCATGAATGGAGGATGTGATTAAAGCTGCTAATCTTCCTTCTAAGCCTTGTAAGGTGTAGGAAAATGCATGTCCAGTCAAGTATACAGGAGCTGAAGTGTGAAAAGCAGTTGCACCACCAATTGGTTCCAAAGACTCATCCTGACTTGCCACATCAAGTATCTTCAGAGAGGATGACAGTGTGGAGGCATGGCTGGAGTTCCCAGCACCTTGGGGTGGAACTTTTGGTGCCTTAGTAGTAACCTTGGAAGCCATAGTGCAAAGCACAAAAGCAGAGGCATTCTAAGAATGCTGCAATAATAAGAAAAAAAACAATGGTAGCACAGATTAAACTGATGCTTGCTGTCTTTTTCCTGTACTGAAAATGCCTGTGTACACCTTTCACATGCTCCAGCGCTCCTGTGTCAGCTCTCTTTCAGCTGCTCTATAGTGATAAAATCGTCAGCTTTTATCATCCACCCCATTCTCAGGTGTAAACCTGATTGCCTGTGTGCTTCACAGGACGCCGAGTCCGCTTTAGCCACGCCCCCATTCTCTTGATCCACCCTCCTCCTCTTTCAAGGTAAAGTACAGCTCGCGCGCGGCACACTATGGGTCTGAGACGCACACCAGAGGAGAGAAGGCTGCAGCCGCCGCCTGTTCTGAGAAAAAAGGCTCTGTATAAAAAGATTCTTAGCGGTCTGAGGCTATAAATGTGCTGTTTTTCTGAGAAATGTCTATGTTTATTGCACCTTCACAGTGCCTGTACTGGCCACTCAGTTTCCCCAATTGGGGGCGAGGACTAATAAGGACCCCCTCCAACTGCGAGGACACACACTGATTGTAGCACAGATTGAAAGGGTATGTGTATTGTAACGCCCTCTCTAGAGGAGAATTTAAGGCATTACAATGTTAATATGAAAGAAAAGGCATGGGTGGACTATGCAGCTCCTAAGCATTTCTCTTACCTGTTCCTCATTGCAGGATACTGCTGAAAAAAAAGACAGATCCAAACTTCACCCATCATGACGGGCAGCGTAGTTAAACCTTCAAAGAACGAGTCCCTTTTAATAGGGTTCCACTACTTTGGACCTGTATAGCACCCCTCAGGACAACTTTAGGTAATGTAGCAAGACCAAAAAGAGTCCTGGTTCCTAGGGTCCAGCCCTCAAAAAGAAGCGTTACAGGTAGAACCTCGTTCTAATATGCGAGGTCCGGGTACCATCCTGTGGCCACAGTGGCATGGATGGATCTGGTTGTGGAGGTTTTTTAAATTCAGCATGGATCCCTCCTGGAGCTCTTCAGAGCACACCTTCACAAATGACCAGCACCTTAGACACTGGCAAAAAACTGAGGTACTCCTGGAAGGTGGAGGGGTTATTTAGGGGAGTAAACTTCCTGTATTGGGTATGCCAGTGTCAACACCTGAAGGTGGCCCATAACCCATTAATTACTTAAGGTTCTGTGTCCCATGATGTACGATAAAAACATGTATTGATATATCAACGATTACAGCGATACATTAATGCGTGTCTTTTTAGAACTGCTTGGAGCTCAGGCCACATGCATATTGGGTGTTTAGGCCTGGTGCATGAGGCTCTGGCATTTAGATGCGGGCAGAAGGCACTGGTGTATTGTCTAGTCCCACTTCTGGCAGCGTATAAAACTCTATAAGAGGGAGGTCGCTGCTTTTGCTAGACAGAGCTGATAGTGTTAACATTTAGGACAGTATGCATCCAGGCATGAATGCCCAAAAAGCAAGACATTTGACCCAAATATCAGTAGCAACAGTGCACCGCCCAGTATCAGCTACTTTCATCCCCCCATACTGTTACAGGTTGCTGGCAGTTGGGCTAGACAGTGCAACTGTACTTGCACCTAAACCCTAGAGCAGTGATGGCGAACCTATGGCACGTCAAGACCTCTATGTGGGCATGAAGCATGGCGCCAGGATAAGAGGGGGGGGGGGGGATTGCCCAGCCAGGCAGTCACTTGTGAGACATTTAGTGGGATGTAAAGTTATTCCTCCGCCGTCTCGAGGGTCTGTGCTGCAGCTTATTGCCTCCCCTGGACCCCTAATCCTCCAGTGAGGAACTCAGGCATTACTGTTTGCGGCACCCTATTCCAGCACCACCTTCCCCAGGACTACTTTGGTACAGCCTGTCCCTCTGACAAATGCACTGCGGCCCGTGAAACAGGAGAGGGTGGTGCTCGGAGCAGATCATGGTCATGGGAGAGGTGCAGTGGCTGCTAGCTGACCTCCCGGCGGCCGGGACACCAAACGAGCGGCTGAGTGGCGGGGACTCCTGAAATAGTGCCTGCCTGGTGCTGGGGAGAGCCCTGATGTGAGGGACTGGGGGGTGGGGGTCTAATAGTGCAGGAAGTATGTGGCAGGTAGGTCAGTTTAAGTTGCACAGTGCATCCTGAGCAGAACACATTCTAAACCCTGTATTCGTAGAAAAATGCATTCCTAAACCCTGTATTCTGAGCAAAATGCATTCTTGTACACTATATTCTGAGCACAGCGCATTCCTGGTCCCTGTGTTCTGAGCAAAACACATTCCCGATCCATGTATTCTGAGCAAAACACATTCCTGATCCCTGTATTCTGAGAAAAAATGCATTCCTGATACCGGTATTCTGAGCGAATCTGGCAGAATCGTATGTTTTTGGTCCCTTACGGCTCATTCAAAGGGATGATCAGTCAAAGTACAGAGCCACTGGTAGGTTTGATTTTGTGTTGGCACTTTGAAATAAATAAGCTGGTTTTGCGTCACTGTTTGGGCATTCGGGCTCAAAAAGGTTTGCCATCACTGCCCTAGAGCCTCATGTTCTAGGGCTAAACCTCCAATGTGCATGGGGCCTCAAGCTGAACTCTGGGGATGATACAATTTCCATACTTACATTGGGTCAGCTATGATACCCAATCAGCCTCTTTTAAAGCTAAAGTCTTCCAAGTGCTCTGCCAAGCATCTACCCTTCTGAAATGTAACCATAGGGGTTGTTCTCACAGCATGGCCTCCATTCAGAAAACGCTTCCAAAGTGGAGAGGAAGGCTGGTGACAACACGATCTCCAATCAGAAAATGCTTTGCATTCATTAATCAAAATGCAAGGCCTTCTCTGAATAGCATCTTACCAAACAAGCCACTACCTGTGGTTACTATGCAGAATGGCAGCTACTGGGCACAACGTCTGCAAGTCTGTTGTTACTACAGTGATTTCCAGCTTCTACAGAGGCCAATCAGTTATCACATATCTACACTTGGATTGTGCAAAGCTGGCTCTAAGTATGCAAAACATTTTATACCGGAGTTTGTGTTAATGCACTTGTAAAATGGCATTTACCAATCACTTCTACCAGTCTGTGTGAGTGACCGACATCTCCACATGCTAGTTGAAAGGTTCTCCCCAACCATCTACTTTGACAGGTTATAGGAACTTACTTGAAGATTGTAGCTGGACCCTGGTGTGTCATACAGGTGTAGCGGCAATCGCTCTATAGACTCCAGCACTGCAATCAGTTTTCGCACCAGAGCAATAGCTGGCCGACTGTAAATATACAAAGAATATTTGAATATATTAAAAAAAATAAGTTACATTCCTACATGGATTCTTATGTTTCAGTAGGAATTCCTAAATCCTTGAAACAAATTCTAATATACAGGACACATTATTTGTACAAACTAGCTCAACAACTTGAGTATAAAGCAAAAGAGGTTTTTAAATACACAGCACTTTATAAAACAGCACAATCTATCTTTATTTACATTATTGAATTTAAGACACAATAGATGTTGATCTACAATTCCATTCTATTTGCTACAAAATAAAATCAGTTAAATTTTGCTAACGTTTTAGCAGACTTTTTATGGTAAAGTAGCAAACTAGCAAAGGTAAAAGAAAGGCATGGCCCCCACTGCGACTCAATTTTGATTCAAATTCCAATGTACATATAAGTATTTTCAAAGCAGCACAAAGCTTTTCAGAAATAGGTAACCAGGTATTTGTTGATGTCTTCATAAGCCATCTGTAATTGTTTGTATGCTTTTGCCCCCAAAAAAAAAAAAAAAAGATTTTTTAATACAGCTTACCTGTAAAATCCTCTTCTTGGAGTACATCACAGGACACAGTACAGCCATAGTATTTACTACTACCACCTATAGGTAAATGGACACTGGCACACCCAAAGACAGGAAGTCCCCCTCTATATAACCCCTCCCATACAGGAAGTATCTCAGTTTTGTAGTAAAGCAATGTAAATTCAAGCAAGAGTGGAGGGACCTCTGTGTCCTTTGATGTACTCCAAGAAAATGATTTTACAGGCAAGCTGTACTAAAAATCCTATTTTCTCTCGTACATTATGGGACACAGAGCAGCCATAATAATTACTATGTGGGATGTCCTAAAGCAATGCCCTTGGAGGGGGAGGAAGACGCATAAAAAAGCAGGCCGCCATCAGACGTGAGGATCTATACTGCCGCCTGCAGTACACTGCGGCCAAAAGTGGCATCCTCCTGCCACCTTACATCCATCTAGTAAAATTAAGTAAATGTATGTACTGACAACCAAGTCGCAGCCTTGCAAACATAAGCCATAGAGTCCTGGTGACACATTGCCCATGAAGCACTTACTCCTCTGGTAGAGTGCACTGTAATTTGAAAAGGTGGAACCCCTCTTATCAATCCATAAACCTGAATTATAATCCAACTAATCCACTGGGAAATAGTCAATTTTGACGCCGCCTGCCCTTTTCTGGGCACATCTGGCAGCACAAAGCATCAGTCTTTCTTATCTGAGCTGTCACCTTCAGATAGATCCTGACAGCTCTCACCACGTCAAGAGAACGCAACAATTTTTCTACCGCAGAGCGAGGCTCTGAGAAAAACAAAGGCAAGGAGACATCTTGGTACAAGTGAAAACTGGATACTACCTTGGGCAAAAAGGTTGAATGAGAACCGCCACCTTGTCCTTATGAATAATAAGGTATGGCTCCTTACATGAAAAGGCTGACAATTCTGACACTCTCCTTGCCGAATTTACTGCAACCAAGAAAATCAACTTTCTTCTCAAAAGGATCAAGGGAATATGGCGCAAAGGCTCAAAAGGTTGTCTCTGCCAGACCGATGAAATTAGATTCAAATCCCAGGGGCACAATGGCCGCCTAACTGGCGGAGCTCTAAGAGTTACCCCTTGTATAAAGGCCTGAACCAAAGAATGCAAGCGGTCTTTGAAAAAATACTGCCAAGGCCGAGATCTGACCCTTGATGGTACTCGCTAGGCTAGCTTCATTTCTACTCCCATTTGTAGGAAGGCAAGAATTCTCCCTATAGATACTTTTGAGGATGCCCTCTCTTGGCTTCACACCAGGAAACATAGGACCTCCAGATCCTATAATAAATGGCCCTAGAGGCCGGCTTTCTTGCATTAATAAGGGTAGTCACCACTGAGCCCGAGAAGCCCCTGAGCCTTTAGAATTTGGGTTTCAATATCTAAACCGCTAAATTTTGTGACTGTAAGGCATAATGGAGCACCGGTCCTTGCGAAAGCAAGTCTGGATGGAATGGAAGAGTCTATGGTTTCCCTACTGCCAGCCTTATGAACTCCACATACCAGGCTCTTCTGGGACATGCCGGGGCTACCAGTATCACCGGCTTTCCCTTCCGCCTTGATCCTGCGTAAAAGCCGTGATAAGAGCTGAATTGAGGGAAGCATATAAATCAGTGAAAAGGGTCACGAGTGTGTCCAAATGCAAGCGGATCCCTTGTCCTCAAAACAAAGCACTAAAAAACACAAAAACTTCTTGTTGAACTTGGACACCAATAGATTTATGTCCGGGGTACCTCACCTTCGGCATATGGCTGAAAAAACCTTGGGATGCAGGGACAATTCTGTCAGGGACAACTGTTGGCAACTCAAGAAGTCCGCCTGCCAATTCTTCACCCCCGGAATGAAGACTGCCAACAGGAAAGGCACATGCTTTTCTGCCCATGTCAGAATATGGTCCACCTCCCTTTTGGCTGTCTGACTCCTGGTATCCCCTTGGTGGTTGATGTAAGCCACAGCTGTGGCATTGTCGGATTGTATCCTGACAGGACAACCCTGCAACTTCAAAGTCCATGACATTAGACCCAGACGTGCTGCCCGAATCTCTAGAATGTTGATTGCCAAGGCTTTTTCGGTCTCTGACCACTTCCTCTGGACAGTGGCATCCTCCAGAACAGCTCCCCAGCCCAAGAGGCTGGCATCCGTTGGTACTATCTTCCAGGTTACCGGCATGAAGGATTTCCCCTTCTGCAAATCTTGTTAACCACCAATTGAAACTCTGGCGTACTTTTGGGGACAGATACAATGGGTAGTCCAGGGCTTGGACCCTTTTGTTCCAAGCAGATAGAATACTGTTTTGCAACAGTCTCGAATTAAATTGGGCATAGGGAATAGCTTTAAAATGAAGCCACCATTTTCCTTAGCAACCTCATGCAAAGGCTAATGGAGGGATCCTTTTTTGCCTTTATCACACGGACCAGATCTCGTCTGAGGCAAAAAGACCTTTTCTTGGACTGTGTCTATGACCAGACCCAAGTATTATAGCCTCCTTACTGGCCGTAAGGCTGACTTCTCTAGGTTGAGAATTAAACCCAGATGCTCCAAATACCTGACCGTGCTGGACACACTGCAGTCTAGCCATGAAACGGACTAGATATGCCAGGTCGTCTAGATATGCCATTACTGATTAGTGCCGAAACAACTAATCGATTAATCGACAACTAATCGATTATGAAATTAATCGATTACTATTTTCATAATCGATTAATTGGCCACCAACATAATGGGGTTAAAAAATCAAATAAAAAAATTAGCCCTTTATAGTAAAAAAAAGAGCAAATCGCTACTGTAAATATTACTTTCACTGTCCCATAGTAAAAAATGAACACCTTACAGTAGTGATTATTTGCTCTTTTTGTACTAATTTTTGTTTTTTTAACCCCATTATGTTACTAAACATCTCAGGCCTCGGTCACACCTATGTGTTTTTTGGCACTTTTTGCAGAAACACACTACAGTTCATTTACATGGTTTCCTATGGGACACGTTCACATCCATGATTTTTTCAGCTGCTGCATATTTGGAAAAGACAAGGTCTTTTTTTTAACGCAAAATGGTGCCGTTTTGTTTTTTGGTTCAATATACTTCAATGGAGAAGCTTCAGAAAAGCATGTAATAATGCATTTTTGCAGCAATTTGTGTTTTTTAATCTGCCCAACAACAAATTGGGCAAAAAAATATGTAAAAATGCAAATAACAGCAAAATTAACTTTTTTTTAAGGTTATTAACCGATTAATCGAAAAAAAAAAAAATCGGCCAACTAATCGATTATGAAAATAATCGTTAGTTGCAGCCCTATTACTGATATACCCTGGACACTTAATCTTGCTAATACCGGGGCCAAAATCTTTGTGAACACCTGGGGGGCGGTGTCTAACCCAAAGGGCAAGGCCACAAACTGCAAATGACGCTGCTCTACCTCGAATCGCAGAAATTTCTTGGGAGCGGGGTAGATTGGCACATGCAGATATGCATTTTTGATGTCTATTGATGCTAGAAATGATCCTCCTCTCAGAAAGGATGCGACTGACTGGAGTGACTCCATACGAAAAGAGCGGATGGTTAAAAAAGACTCAGTTAGACTTACCGGTGACGGTATTTCTAAGAGCCTTTCAGGACAACCCCGGAGAGTGTAGCTCCACCTTGTAATTAGGAAACACATGCCCACTTTAAAAACACCTCCTCTTTCTCCATGGCTTCAGTTATTGTGGCCTTCCGACGCTGGAAAACAAAGCACAGAAAGCACAACACCATGGTAGAACTTAATACATTTACTAAGCATAACCTAGGGAGGGAAGTAACGGTTGTCCTGAAAGGCTCTTAGAAATACCGTCACCAGTAAGTCTAACTGAGTCTTTCTCAAATCGCCTTTCAGGACAACCCCGGAGAGGATAACCGAGAAACGTACCCTAGGGCGGGACTACTGCCTGCAGTACCTTCCTGCCGAAGGCCTGATCTGCTGCAGACAGTAGATCTAACCGGTAGTGCCGGAGAAATGTCGAATAACTGGACCAAGTGGCAGCCTTGCAGATTTGTTCAGGCGTTGCACCGGCCCTTTCAGCCCAGGAAACTGCCGTGGATCTAGTAGAGTGGGCAGCAATACCTGAGGGAGGTATTTCTCCTTTTGCTTTATAGGCTTCTGTTATAGCCAACTTAAGCCACCTACCCAGCGTACTTTTAGAAGCTTTCTCCCCCTTGCGTGATCCAGAAAATATCACGAAGAGGGCGTTTGATTTTCTAAAATCTTTAGTAACTTTCAGAAACTGTAATAGACACCTTCTCACATCCAATGTGTGAAAAACTTCGTCTCCTGCATTTGCTGGGGTTGCAGAGAATGTAGGTAACACTATTTCCTGTGATCGATGGAAAGTTGAGGATACTTTCGGTAGGAATGCTGGATCCGTCCTCAGTACCACCCTGTCCTGATAAATTCTAAGGAAGGGTTCTGTAATAGCTAGAGCTTGGAGCTCGCTGACTCTCCTGGCCGAGGTGATGGCCACCAAAAAGATTGTTTTTAAAACCACCTTCTGTAAAGAAGCTTCCTGTAAGGGTTCAAACGGTGCTCCCGAGAGACCCTGTAAAACTGTAGACAAATCCCAACTGGGAAAGTCTTTAAGGGCTACTGGTCTATTTCGAGCAAGAGCCCTAAAAAATCTAAAAATTAAAGTTTCTTTAGATAAAGTCTTTTCAAAGAAAACTGATAAGGCAGCCACCTGAGTCTTCAGGGTACTGGCTGCGAGACCCTTCTCCATTCCTTCATGGAGAAACTCCAAGACGGACACCGTGCTCTTGACCTTGAGTTCTCTAGAACTGCACCAGGAGTTGAACTTTTTCCAGACCTTCATGTAAATTGCCTGTGTAACTGCCTTCCTACTAGACAGCAGGGTCTTTACTACTTTATCTGAGAGACCTTTGGCTTTTAATAGGTCCTCCTCAGAAACCAGGCGGTTAGCTGTAGGAGTTCCACCTCTGGATGACTTACTGTCCCCTGGGATAACAGATCTTTTCTGAGTGGTAACCTCCATGGGGGCTTCGAGGCTAGGTTTCGAAGACCCGCGACCCAGGACCTTTTTGGCCAAAAAGGAGTGACTAGTATTAAGTCTGTCCTTTCTTCCCTGAATTTCCTCAGTACTAGTGGAATTAGAGGAAAGGGGGGAAAGGCGTAGCACAGCTGGTAATGCCAGGGGTGAGCAAATGCGTCCAACCCTATTGCTGCATCTCCTCGGTGAAGAGAAAAGAATCTGTCCACCTTTGAGTTCTGCTGGCTGGCAAAAAGGTCTACCTGTGGAACCCCCCAGGCCTCGGAGATCATCAGGAACACTTCCTGATTCAGACTCCATTCTGCCTCCAGCAATTTGCGCCTGCTTAGGAGGTCCGCAAACAAATTCTGAGAGCCCTTCAGATGCACTGCCGATAGTGAGGCTGTGTTCTGCTCTGCCCAGGCTAACAACAGATTGGCCAGCTCCATCAAGCTCCTGCTTCTGGTTCCCCCTTGCTTCATAATGTAGGTAACCGCTGTCGTGTTGTCTGACAACACCTGGACGTGGTGGCCTCTCAAACTCTGCTGAAAGGCCACTAAACCCAGAAAGATCGCCTTCAACTCCCTCCAGTTGGATGATCTTTGAGCTTCCTGTTTGGACCAGACCCCCTGAGATGTCTGACCATCCAGATGGGCTCCCCAGCCCCAGGCACTTGCGTCTGTAGTAAGGCGCTTGTCCACAGGAAAGGTCCACACCAGGCCCCTTGAGAGGTTTGCCTGGTCTCTCCACCACCAAAGAGCCCTTTTCGTCCCTGACGAGATTTTTTAGCTGTTTTTCCAAAAGATCCTGATGGGACCAGCTTGACAGAACCTCCCTCTGAAGGGGTCTGGAATGGAACCTGGCCCACTGAACAGCCGGGATTGCTGCCGTAAGCAGGCCCAGAACTGCCATAGCCGTCCTGACTGAGACTGTCTGGTTGCTCTGTATCCGCTGTACAGCTAGCTGCAACTTTTCCTGTTTTTCCAACGGCAGAAAAACTTTCTGGAGAATCGAATTTAATGTATACCCCAGAAATTTCATTTCCTGTGAGGGGGTCAGGATTGACTTCTCTAGATTTAAAAGCCATCCCAGGCCCTCGAGGTGAGACTGGGCCCTCTGGAGATTGACTAGGACCTGCTCCCTGGAGTCTGCAAAAAACAAAAGGTCGTCCAGGTAAGGGACGACTGGAATCCCCTTCAATTTCAGGGGCTCCAAAGCCTCTGCCATAATCTTCGTAAAGACCCTGGGAGAGGACGAGAGTCCGAACGGCAGAGCCCTGAATTGGAAGTGCCATACCGAACTCCCCACCTTCAATGCCAGGCGCAGGAACTGCTGCGATGCCTGATGAATTGGTATATGAAGGTAGGCATCCCTCAGATCCAGGGATGCCATGAAGCATTCTGGGGTCAACAGCTTTGTGATGGAGAAAATTGTATCCATCCTGAAATGTTTGTACCGAATGAACCTGTTCAGAAATTTCAGATTCAGGATTAGACGGTACTTCCCTGAGGGTTTTTTCACCAGAAAAATATGTGAGTAAAAACCCCCGCCCTGCTGATTTACTGGGACTTGAATCAGAACCTCTTGCTGTATCAGCTCCTGTAACAAAAGCTTCATTGCAGAGGCCTTCTCCTGATCCCTTGGCAATGTTGTCACGTAAAACCTGCTCGGGGGTAGTTCTGAAAACTCCAACCTGTACCCCTGATCGACAACGCTCTTCACGAACAGATTTGGAGACAGCCTGTCCCATTGTTCGCGAAAAGCTGACAGTCTTCCCCCCACTGGGGAGATATTGTCACTTGCTCTTAGGGGACTGCTCTGGGGGAGATCTAAAGAGGACTCCACCCTTGCCTTTGCCCTTCTGTGAACCCCATCTGCTCTTGCGCTCCTGGTCTTTTTTATGGGACTGCTGAAAAGCACGAAAATTCTTTTTGGCAATCTGCTTTTTCTTAACTGGAAAAGCCTTCTTTTTATCGGCTGTTCTATCCAGCACAGACTCTAAATCGGGACCAAAGAGCAAGTCACCCGAGAAGGGAAGACCACACAGCTTGACCTTAGAAGCAGTGTCCCCAGACCATGTTTTCAGCCAAACTGCTCTCCTGGCTGAATTTACAAGAGCCGAAGACCTAGCGGCCAGTTTAACCGATTCTGCTGATGCATCCGCCATGTATTTGACTGCATTCAGGATCAGTGGAAAGGACTCTAAGAGATCCTTGCGAGGTGTCCCCGCCTCAATATGGCTCTTTAGCTTCTCTACCCAACATTCCAGATTCCTGGCCACCACCGTAGCTGCCATTGCTGGTTTTAGACTGACTGACGCAGCATCCCAAGCTTTTTTAAGGATGGAGTCAGCTTTTTTGTCCATTGGGTCTTTAAGGATCCCCATATCCTCAAAGGCTAGATCCGTTCGTCTGGATACCTGCGAGAAAGCTGCATCGACTCTGGGTTTTTTGTTCCAAACCTCTGAGTCCTTATCTTCGAAGGGAAACCTTCTCTTGAGAGCTTTAGAGAAGAAAGGGGCTTTTTCTGGGTCCTTCCACTCCTTTCTCACTGAGTCTGAGAGGACCCTGTGGACTGGAAAAACTCTCCGTTTTGTTTCGTCCAACCCCTGGTACATTTTGTCATGAACTGACAGTTGTACTTTTTCTTCTTGAATTTCTAGAGTAGTGTAGATTGCTTTTAGAATATCATCTACTTCCTCTAGTGATAGCTTGAATTTGGAGCCCCTGCTATCTTCTTCCTCTTCCTCCTCCTCAGAATCCCTGAAGGAGATGAGAGTACTACCCCCTTCGTCTCCAGACTCTTCAGTTTCCACCTGTCTGGATGACGACGCCCTGGGGCTGGGCGGTAAGTTCTGAGGCTCGGTCTGTGCGGGAGGGTTTTGTATCAGGATGGACCTGACTGAACTCAAGGAGTTTGTCAGCTCTTTAACCGAAGAAAACAAATCCTTATATTGTTGAGATGTTTCCTCTTCCACCAATTCTCTGATACAATTTCTGCACATTGCCTTCTGCCATGAATCTCTGAGGGGGGTCTTGCAAGAAGGACATTTTCTCTGACCTGGTCTAGCTTTTCCTAGTGATTTTTCCTGAAACGACATACAGGTTTAACTCACTAAAAGCTCTCAACAACCAGTTGCTTAACACCAAGCCAGTGCAGAGACCCACCACCAAACAGACCACTAGTGAGACCCCAGAACTAGGCTGCAAAAGGTCAGAGCGAAGTCCACCTCTGACCTGCAGCGACAGGCCCCCAAGAGGGGGGAACAGACAAAGACATAGCCCAACAGTAAAGCAGAGGGTGCCAGTGCACCTTACGTACCTGGGCTGGACCGGTGCTAGGGGCGCCTGTCTCCGCCATAGCTGGCTTACACTCTTCCATCGTTTGAGTGAGGCAGCTATCACAAACAGCTCTGTCGTTTTAAATTTTCCCGGCCGCCGCGTCATCAGGGCCGGCCGGAAGCGGAAGCACGCGGTCACCTGACCCGCCCCATGATCCCTGCGTTCCAGGCGCTTGAACCACGGCGCCACGCCCCCTCAGAGCGCCCGCGCGTCACCATGAACGATGCCGTCGCCGCCCGGGACCCGGCGCCGAAAACGGAGCCATGCCGCTGACCTGCAGCAGCCTCCGCCAGCAACAGAGCCCTCCCTGCGCTAACCAGCGGACACCGGGCACCCGACGCCGGCACTCCGAGGGTCCTTACTCCCGTGAGATGGCGGGACCAGGAGCTCCAGGAGTCCTCTCCCCGTGGAGATGCTGCTGGGGGTCAAAAAGAAACAACCTGCAACGAAAGGTAAGCCTTACTCCCCTGCAGAGAGTGTAGCTCTCCCTGGTTCAGGCACATGCTTCCTCCAAGGAGGAAACACAATAACTGAAGCCATGGAGGAAGAGGAGGTGTTTTTAAAGTGGGCATGTGTTTCCTAATTACAAGGTGGAGCTACACTCTCCGGGGTTGTCCTGAAAGGCGATTTGAGAAAAATAATTTAGATCTTTGAGATCATTCGGTTTTGGCACCGTGAAGAGATTTGAATAAAACCCCATACCCTGCTCCTCTGTTGGAACTTCTGTAATCGCACCTTGTGATGTCAACCAGTCCAGTGCCTGGAACAAAGACCTTCTTTTTAATGGGTCCCTGGGAACGTTTGATCTTAGAAACCAAAATGGGGGAAACTCCCGAAACTAGCTTGTAGCCTAGAGATACTGTTGAGATGACACATCTGTCCTGGATCTCTTCTGGCCAAGCGCCTGAAAACTGCAGAAGCCATCCCCCCACTCGAGAGAGTGGGGGGATGTCCTTTCATAAGGAGGCCTTAGGACTCCATTTTGTATGCGTCTGCCCCCAGGGCTTCTTCTGGACTTGTGCTTGACCTTGAGGCTTACCTCTTGAACCCCACGGTGGAGGCCATCAAAACTGCCTGGAGGCTGCAGCACCTGGTGCTGGGGAAGAACAACTCATTCCTGTTCCAAAACTGGAAGGTCAAGAGGGGGAGAAGGGGACATTTCGCATATTTTCCCAGACTGGGAGGCAGACGTGATCATGTTGGCCATTTTTTCCTCCAACCCAGCGAATGCTGAAGTGAAATCGTCCTTGGTGAAAATTGCAGAAGCCTTCCCCCCACTCGAGAGTGGCGGTGCCCCTTCATAAGGAGGCCTTAGGACTCTGTTTTGTATGCTTCTGCCCCCAGGGGCTTCTTCTGGCCTTGTGCTTGACCTTGAGGCTTACCTCTTGAACCCTACGGTGGAGGCAATCGAAACTGCCTGGAGGCTGCAGCACCTGGTGCTGGGGAAGAAGAATGTTTAAATGAAGATGCTTACTCCTTCTTTAAACTGGTAAAAGGGGCACTCTTACCACCTGAAATGTTTTTGATCTACTTATCCAAGTCATCTCCGAACAACCGTCCCCATGAAAAGGAAAACTTCCCAATAGCTTTTTGCACGAAAACACTTTTAATGACCTGCTTGAGCTGGTCTTGTAAGGACTGAAAAACCCCTATCATTGCTACTGCAGGCCATACTGCCAACCCAGCTATAGAAAAAGCTTTACGTAAAAAGATTCCAGTTTTTTGTCGGCTGGATCTTTGAAAACCTGGACATTGTCTACTGGAGAAGTTAGGCTCCTATTTACAGAGGAAATAGCAGCAGCCACTGCTGGCAAACTCCATTTTTTTGTGAATCTTTCCTCCATTATATAATGAAGAGAAAATCTCACAGGAGGGAAAAAATGCCTATCTGGTTGATCCCAGTTTGCATATATCAGTTACTCCAGCAGTGGGTGTAAAGGGAAAGCATGCGGGCTCTGTGAATGCCTCAAAGAATCCAAGGAAGAACAGGTGGCCTCAGCCACTTCTGCTGGGGACAATTTATATGCCGAACTGACCAATTCCGTAAGGGCTTCTCTGAGATTGAACCCTCAGATGAGGAGTCATCTGCCTGCTCCTCTTCCTGGTCACCCAATGGCACCTGAATGTCATCTGCCCAATCCTGTTCCAAAACTGAAGGTCAGAAGGGGGAGAAGGGGACATTTCGCGTATTTTCCCAGACTGGGAGGCAGACGTGATCATGTTGGCTATTTTTTCCCTCCAACCAAGCGAATGCTTTAGCCAAATAGTCCTTGGTGATGTCTGCAGAGGCTGAAATGTTGGATGTAGCCACTATGCCCGATAGTGTTAATGGCTCAGACTGGCCAGTTGCATCTGACCTTTCAGGGGAGGATAGTATTGTGGAAGCATGACTAGGATCCTCAAATCCCGACAGCGATGCTCTTGAGCTCCTCCCAGCTTTATTTCCACCTTTCTTTCGGGAAGACATAGTCCTAAGCACAAAATCCAGAGGTACTCACAATATGCATCCACTGCTAAGCTGTAGTCCAGCAAAAAATCCCTGTTATCACTGTTCAGCCTAATGGCCAGTAGATGTGCTTTTAAAATGCCTGTTTCCACACCTATACAGGGCTTACATGCCCCAGTATACTCTGTCTCCCCCTGTCAGCCACCAGACTCCTCATAGTCACAAACTTTATGGCCTGCACCGTGCGCGATTGCTCCCCATATGCATGCCGGCCGTGCCTAAGTCACGCCCCCTACGTCCTGCGGCAGGTTATTTACAGCTGACCTCCACACACGCGTGGACGAGGCAGTCCCTATCGGGATAGCCCGGTGGGCTGAGTACTGTGGGGAGATGCCGACCCACTTCCCCCCCCCCCCCCCCCCCCACATCAAAGCTAGCCTCTGGGGGAGAGCTGCGTGCCTGTTGGTAGAAGGCTGAAGGTCCCAGGAAACTGGCAACCAGGATGAGGTATAATGCTGTCTCCAAAGGAGCGCTGTACACAGAAAAAAAATAGGATTTACCTGTAAAATCCTTTTCTTTGGCGTACATCATGGGACACAGAGCCATAGTAGTTACTATGTAGATTATAGGCCACCATCAGGTGTTGGACACTGGCACGCCCTAAATTAAAAAGTGCACTCCCTATATTACCCCTCCCACAGGTGGGAGTACCTCAGTTTTGTAGCAAAGCAACACATGTGTATACCAAAGAAGGGAGGGACCTCTGTGTCCCGTGATGTACTTCAAAGAAAAGTATTTTACAGGTAAGCTGTTATAAAAATCCTATTTTCTTATCGTACATCACAGGACACAGAGCCATAGTAGTTACTATGTGGGATATCTCATAGCAACGCCAACTGAAAGGAGGAAGACACAACAATAGTAGGCCGTGGAGGCTTAGTGATGCACTGCCCAAGAAGCACCAACAGCCCTGGAGAAGTGAACTTTAATATGAAAAGGAGGAATTCGTCTCCTTAACCATACGCTTGAAAAATCACTTGACTGATCCATTTAGAAATAGTAGATTTTGACGCTGCCTGTCCCCTTTATAGGATCGTCTGGCAACACAAATAAACCATCTGTTTTATGAATGAGTGGTCACTTTCAAATACACCCCGACCACTCTCACCACATCAAGAGAATGTAGTGACCTTCTTCCATAGAACGAGGTTCTGGAAAAAATGAATGCAGAACAATATCCTGGTTTAAATGAAAAAAAATCGATACTACCTTTGGTAGGATTACAGGATGAGGCTGCAATACAACCTTATCCTTATGAATAAACCAATATGACTCTATACAAGAAAGAGCAGCCAACTCTGATACTCTTCCTGCAGAAGATGTGGCAACCAAGAAAACATTTTTTTCCTCATGAAGAAGACTAAGGAAATATCTCGTATTGACTCAAAGGCTGCTTCTGTAAAGCCAACAGGACTAATTTAAGTCCCAAGGGTTCAGGGGAGAGCTAACTGGAGGATTAATCCACACTACTCCCTGAATAAAGTTACGACCCAGAGAGTGTGAAGCAAGTGGTCGTGGAAAACAAAAACCAAAAAAAAAAAACAAGGCATTTGTTCCATATGCCATCGGATCCCTTGTCCTTGACACAAAGCTGTCGATCTTGTTCAACCTGGACGCAAACAAATCCACGTCCGGAACGCCCCCTCTTTGACATATTGACAGAACGATGAAGGGACCATTCTCCCGGAAACAACTGTTGGTGACTCAAGTAGTACCATTTCTCTATTCCTGGAATGAAAAATGGCTGATAGGCAAGGATTGTTGTTTTCTGCCCAAGATAGAATATGATTCACCTCTCTCTGGGCTGCCCGACTTCTCGTGCCCCCTTGGTGATTGATATAGCCAACTGCTGTGGCAATGTTGGATTGGATCCTGACAGGACAATTCTGTAGTCTGAGCATCCAGGCCTCTACGGCCAGGTGTACTGGCCGAATCTCTAAAATATTGATGGGCAAGGTCCTTTCTTATTTGGACCATTCCCTTGGACAGACACTTCTTCCAGTACTGCTCCCCAGCCCAGATGGAAAAAATGAAACTGCGCATAAGGAATGGCCTCGAAGAAGCCACCTTCTTTCCCAACAATTTCATGCAAAGTCAATTAGAAGGATTCTTCTTTATCTTGATCAACTGAATCAGTTCCTGGGGCAAAACACCCTCTTCTGAGCTGTATCTATGATCAGCCCCAAGTTCTGCCATCTCCTTGATGGTTCTAAGGAGGATTTATCTAGGTTGATTATCCAACCTAGGTATTCCAGGAAGCCGACTGTGGTGACCAAACTTTGGATTTAAGCAGGCTACTGATTGATCTATCAAGAGTAGATTGTCTGAGCAGGCTAGTATCGTTATACCTGGAGCCCTTAACCTGGCTAAAGGAGGAGTCGGAACCTTTGTAAACAGTCGAGGTGCAGTAGCTAGACCGAAGGCAGAGCTACAAACTGGAAATTAAGATTTTCTACCTAGAAGCGTAGAAATTTCTTGTGAGCGGGGAAAAACGGCACATGGAAAGCATCCTTGATGTTGATTGACACCAGAAGTTCTCCCCCTTGTAGGATGGAGACGACTGACCGGATTGACTCCATGCGAAAAGAACGGATATTCAAAACCGGTTTAAATCTTTGAGAATCTTTAAAATGGGTCTGACACCCCCGTACGATTTTGGAACTGTAAAAAGGTTTTAATAAAACCCTAATCCTTGCACTACCAAGGGGACCACCGATATCACTCTGAGACGAGAGATGATCCAAAGCTAGAAAGAGAGACTCCTTTTCATTGGATCTCTGGAAAAGTTTGATCTGAGAAAACGGGGAGACGGGAACCCTCGGAACTCTAGTTTGTAACCTAGAGAAATTGAGGAAGCCACCCATCTGTCTTGACATTGTTCCTGCCAGATTCTAGAAAACTGTAGAAGCCTTTCCTCCAACTCGAGCGAGTGGGGGGCGCCCCTTCATAAGGCTTTAGTATTTTGTTTTGTGGGTTTTGTGGGTTACCTCCCACAAAAAAGGGAACCTTTCCCATTAGAAATTCTTTGGATATACAGTTGCAAAAAAAAGTATATGAACCCTTTTGGAATGATATTGATTTCTGCACAAATTGGTCATAAAATGTGATCTGCTCTTCATCTAAGTCACAACAATAGGCAATCACAGTCTGCTTAAACTAATAACACACAAAGAATTAAACGTTACCATGTTTTTATTGAACACACCATGTAAACACTCACAGTGCAGGTGGAAAAAGTTTATGTGAACCTCTAAACTAATGAGATCTCCAAGAGCTAATTTGGAGTGAGGTGTCAGCCAACTGGAGTCCAATCAATGAGATGAGATTGGAGGTGTTGGTTACAGCTGCCCTGCCCTATAAAAAACACACACCAGTTCTGGGTTTGCTTTTCACAAGAAGCATTGCCTGATGTGAATGATACATCGCACAAAGGAGCTCTTAGAAGACCTACGATTAAGAATTGTTGACTTGCATAGAGCTGGAAAGGGTTATAAAAGTATCTCCAAAAGCCTTGCTGTTCATCAGTCCACGGAAAGACAAATCGACTATAAATGGAGAAAGTTCAGCACTGCTGCTACTCTCCTTAGGAGTGGGCGTCCTATAAAGATGACTGCAAGAGCACAGCGCAGATTGCTCAATGAGGTGAAGAAGAATCCTAGAGTTTCAGCTAAAGACTTACAAAAGTCTCTGGCCTCTGCTAACCTCCCTGTTAGCGAATCTACAATACGTAGAACACTAAACAAGAATGGATTTCATGGGAGGATACCACAGAGGAAGCCAATGAAAAAACATTGCTGCAGGTTTACAGTTTGCACAAGAGCACCTGGATGTTCCACAGCAGTACTGGCAAAATATTCTGTGGACAGATGAAACCAAAGTTGAGTTGTTTGGAAGAAACATGCAACACTATGTGTGGAGAAGAGGCACAGCACACCAACATCAAAACCTCATACCAACTGTGAAGTATGGTGGTGGGGGCATCATGGTTTGGGGCTGCTTTACTGCGTCAGGGCCTGGACGGATTGCTATCAAAGGAAAAATGAATTCACAAGTTTATCAAGAAATTTTGCAGGAGAACTTAAGGCCACATGTCCACCAACTGAAGCTCAACGAAGATGGGTGTTGCAACAGGACAACGACCCAAAGCATAGAAGTAAATCAACAACAGAATGGCTTAAACAGAAGAAAATACGTCTTCTGGAGTGGCCCAGTCCTTGATTGAGATGCTGTGGCATGACCTCAAGAAAGTGATTCACACCAGACATTCCAAGAATATTGCTGAACTGAAACAGTTCTGTAAAGAGGAATGGTCAAGAAATATGCCTGACCATTGCACATGTCTGATCTGCAACTACAGGAAACGTTTAGTTGAAGTTATTGCTGCCAAAGGAGGTTTAACCAGTTATTAAATCAAAGGGTTTACATACTTTTTCCACCTGCACTGTGAATGTTTACATGGTGTGTTCAATAAAAACATAGTAACATTTAATATTTTATGTGTTATTAGTTTAAGCAGACTGTGATTGTCTATTGTTGTGACTTGGATGAAGACCAGATCACATTTTATGACCAATTTTTGCAGAAATCCATATCATTCCAAAAGGATTCACATACTTTTTTTCCCAACTGTACTTATCCAGATCGTCTCCAAATAACCGCTCCCGATCAAAAGGGAAACTGGGCAGGAGCTTTTGCATGGCGCTTTGGTGGACCAATTTTTCAACCATAGGATACTACGCAAATGTACCAGCCCTAGCATGAGCCGTGAGGCCTGAAGAATAGAATCTTTCATAGCGTCAACTGTAAAACACAACGCTTCTGATATGCTGGCCAAATCTTGGGCCTGCTGATCAGAAATAACTTTTAGTACCTCTATAAAGTCCTTTAAGGCCTGAGATACTCTGAACGCTGCCAGCGCAAGATTAATGACTGAACCTGTGAGTGAAATATAGTTCTTTTAAAAAGGAACTCAACCTCTTATCTGTTGGACCCTTTAGCATATGAGCATTGTCTACTGGACAAGACAGGTTTTTATCTACAGAGGATATGGCAGCGTAAATTGCTGGAACTCCCCATAAAACACTTCCTCCATAGAATAAAGTAATGAGCACTTTTTCAGAGGAAAAAAAATCTATTTATCTGGGTGCTCCCACTCAGAATACATAAGCTTTCTTAACCAAGAATGGACAGGAAAAGCATGAACAGATTGGGGAGGCTTTAGTGAACCCAAACCAGAAGTGGGCTCATCGACTGACTGCGTTACTGGCAGTAAAAATGTAGAACGGACCAATTCAGTGAGCGACTGCACCAACAACCTTTCCTGCAAACCTGATACTCCGCATCAGGTTCTTCGGAAGAGGAGACACCAGCCTTTTCCTGGTCCTTGAGAGAAATTTGTCATCTCTTGCCCCTTGTTCCTCAGAATGAGGGTCCTAAGCAATGGACGGGGACCTGTTACGCTTAGTCCCACTCTGGGATGTGATTAAGCATATAATCTTTACTTCAAGCTTAAAATAGTTGAAGAAAAAAAACCCTTAGTAAAATACACAGGGGCTGCAGTGTTAAGAGCAGCTGCAACACTTGCCCCTCCTGGCGGTTCACTCTGACCAGCCATATTACTCTCAGGGGAAGATGCCATCTTACTAGGATGGATCTAGGCTTCTGTGTGACTGTAAAAGTCTTTCTAGAGCCCCTTATTGAGGTGTTTTTGACCCCCCCTTCTGACCACAGCCGATGCACAAAGCAGAGGTACCATCAGAAGGAATGCATCCACTGCTTGAGTACTAGTTCAGCTCTGTTACCGCTATTAATGCTCAGCTTGATGCAGCAGTAAATGTGGCAAGGAATGCCTGTGTCACCAACCTCATTGCTCTTGTGTCCCTCCTGCAGCATGTAATAACACAATAGTCCTTTTAAAATAGACCGTCCCGCTGGACGTTGGAGGATGTCAACGCAATGCTACCCCCCCCCCCCCAAATATTTTTTTCCCGCATGAGCACAGGCTCCTGATCCTATGGGATCTCCAGGAGGAAGGAGGAATGGCGGAGAGGGGATCTGGTAGCCGCCAAGCTTATCGTGCCTTTTTTTCCCCCCAAAATCCCTTGGCACTCTTTCCCCACAAAGAGGGGAAGAAAAAAAACGGCACGGGGGGGGGCGTCTGGTGGGGAGAGGGAACCCCCCTCCCAGACTTATCAAAGGTCTTGCTGCTGTGGAGGAGAAACTTGCTGCTTCCTGGAGACAAACATGAGCTCTCTGAGAAGCATACCTTACCGGCCACAGGGTTTCCTGTGGTAAACCAACACGGTGGGTTCCGTTAAACCTTCAGGACTCACGGATCCTCAAGGAAACCCACAATCCTGGACCTGTACAATAGAACCTCTGCCAGTAAACTTTATGGCCTTACTACCAAAAAGTACTGGATCCCGGGGTCCAGCTCTCTAAAAAAAAAAAAAAGTGTTTCAGGCAAGAACTCGTTTCTTCGGATATGAGGCCCGGGTACCATTCAAATCAGCCAAAAAGACACTTTGAACGGATCCAGTCTGCATGGCTAGCCCCAGCAAGGATTGCTCCAGTGGAGCTCAGCACAGCACATCTTTACTCGTGACCAACACCTTAGACACTGGTGAAAAAACTGAGGTACTCCCAACAGTGGGAGGGGTTATATAGGGAGTGCACTTTTTAATTTAGGGTGTATCAGTGTCGATCACCTGAAGGTGGCCTATAACCCACATATTTACTACTATAGCACTGTGTACGATTAAAAAAAAAAAAAGAAAAAAAAAAAAAGCATGATAGGGTTTTATGGAGAAAACCCAGCCAGATCCAATCTTCACCCATCACGGCGAGCTTTGTCAAAAAGACCTTCCGAGGCTGGGTCCCCCTTAATGGGGTGCCTGCATTACAGGCAAAACCTCAAGGAATATTCTTTCCTTTTCACGAGACTCGAGTACCATCCATTTCTGGCTGACAGATTTTTTGAATGGATCCGATTGACGCCCATGATTCCTAATAGAATCCTCCAGACTTCCAAGTAAGCTCCAAGAGCACATGTAATCCATGACCATAACCTTGAAGACACTGGTGAAAAAACTGAGGTACTTCCTGTATGGGAGGGGTTATATAGAGGGGGGCTTCCTGTCTTTGGGTGTGCCAGTGTCCATTCACCTATAGGTGGCGTTTAAAGTGGTTGTAAACTCTTACAGACCACTTTGACCTACAGGTAAGCCTAGATTAAAGGGGCTGTAAAGGTAAATGTTTTTTCACCTTAATGCCATTGGCTCACGCTGCTGTCAATCACATCCACTGACGCGGAGCGCCGGGGGCGGGGCCGTGATACAGCGAGTGGCTATAGCCGCGGGCTGTATCACGGGAGCGCGCCAGCAGATGCTTCTCACCATGCGAGGGAGCTCGCATGAACGTGAGAAGCACCTGCGGGAGGAAGCCGAGACAGCCGCCGAGGGACCCCAGAAGAGCAGGGTCGGGGCCACTCTGTGCAAAACGAGCTGCACAGTGGAGCTAAGTATAACGTGTTTGTTATTTAAAAAAAAAAAAAATTCACTTTACAATCCTTTAAGGCTTAACTGTAGGTGCAAGAAATACCTCCTTAACCTACACGGTTAAGGAGATATTTGCAAGAAAAATGCCACCGATATCTATGGCGCATGCGCACTGAGCGTGCTGTTTTATGAATGGGATTGTACAGTCAGTGACGGCTCCCTTGTGCATGTGCGGGAGTGACATCATCATGGCTCCAGTCAGTCACAGCACCGGAGCCGTGATACACGGAAGTCACTCTGGGTATCATGGCGGCGACGGAGCAGGTGACCGAGGACCGCTGTGGGGGCTTCGATCTCAGGTAAGTAATTCATAATGAGCTAGTACGCTATGCATACTAGCTCATTATGCCTTTGTCTTTCAGGGTGTTTTTTTTTTTTTTGGCGAGAGTTTACTTCCTCGTTAACCGACATAGTAATTACTATGGCTGCTCTGTGTCCCGTGATGTACGATAAAGAAACTTAATTTTTGTATTTGTTCACTGTAAAATCCTTTTCTCTAAGTTAATTGAAGGACACAGCCATACTTCATGACGGATGGCTTTGATGTCACCACCTACAGGAAAAGCAGGACGCTAGATGCAACTAAACTAAAAGCACAACGAGGGGGCAGCCCTGTGGAGGTGACCACCCCCCTGAATCTGCAGCAAGGAGTTCAGTTAGTTAATAGCCAGCAGTATAGGATATACCCACTGAGACAGGCAAAAGAGGACCGGGCGAGTGCTGTGTATTTAAATTAATAAGGATTTTACGGTGAGTACAAAAATCCTGGTTACTCTTTAATTCACTGAAGGACACAGCCTATTTCATGATGGATGGGACATCACAAAGCAGCACCAGAAATAAGAAGGGTGGACCTAGTATAAGTACAGGGAACTGCACTCCAGCAGAACTCAAACTGCCACATGCAAAACTTTCCGACCAAAGCTGGCATCTGCTGAAGTAGCTATGTCAACCTTCTAGAATTTGGTAAAAGTGGGAACAGACTAACAAGTAGCCACCTTGCAAGCCTGAACAACTAAAGCATAATAATGAAAAGCCCAGGACGCACAGCACCCTGATAGAATATGCAGTAACTTGGCCTTCAGTTGTACAAGCCTGGGCAACAGTGTGACAAACCCACCTGGAAATGGTGCAAGGCGAAAACGCTAAACCTTTTCAAGCGCAATGAATAACTGATTTGTGAATAGGGGCAAGAGTGGAAAGGTAAACCCCAATTACCTTAACTACATCCGGGTAATGAAGGGTCACCTCTATGGGATGAGGGGCAGGGAGATGGTAGAACAAAGTCTTTGTTCAAATGAAAGGTCAACACCACCTTAGGTAAGAAGAAAAGATGAGGGTGAAAAAAACAACACTTTATACTTGTGTAACAACAAAAACTGCTGTTCACGAGAAAGGGCTGCTAGCTCGGTCACCCTACATGCAGAGGGGATGCCACAACCTGAGACAAAGATGAAAGGGGATACCCAGAATATTTTTAAAAGGAGGCTTTTGCAAAGCTGACAAGATGAGATTGAAATCCCAAGACGGCAAAGGGGGTCTAGAGAGAGGCATAAGCCAGGTAACTGCCTCAATGAAAGTACAAATGAGGGAGAGAGAAGTCAAGGATCTTTGAAAGAGAACAACCAAGGCAGATACTTAGCCCTTCACAGTGCAGAGGACCACACCCCTCGAAGAAAGGAAAAGACAAAAGCAATGGGGAACTTGCAGGGATGAAATCTCAGTCTCCCAGTAGGCAAAATAGTCCAGACTTCTCCAGCATTGACAGATCGGGAGAAAAATTTCGGAATGCAGAGACTATTGCCCCAATTTAGTGATCAGGACCATCTGCTTGAAAGTTGTTCACACTGGGATGAGAGCTGCCGAAAGGGCAGCTGGAAAGCTTTATGTCCTAACTCATGAGATGCTAGCAAATAACTTGAATTCCTTGCTGCAAATGGGGGGTTTGGCCACCTCAAGAGGGCTGCTGCTTTTAGTTTAGCTGCACCTAGCATCCTGCTCCTGTAGGTTGCGACATCAACACCATCAGTCATGAAGTATGGTTGTGTCCTTGAATGAATGAATGAATGAAATACTTGTATAGCGCACAATGCGAACTGAATCGCCTCTAGTCCTTCAATGAGAGAAAGAGAAAGTGGAGTTACATTTTTTAGGCACGAACTGTTCAATATTACACACACCTTTCATCATCCTCATTTTCTGTGAATGCAGTCTTAAAAACATTCACTCTCTCCACCAATTGGCCACAGTCCCGTTTATGATCAAACTCTTCATTCTAAAAGACAAATAGTTTGCATTTTTTTTATGTTACATGTAATTTCAAAAGTTTTCAATCTTTTTAAATCTGCAGCTTTCACTAAAATAATATCTGGTAATCCTGCAATTATGTTCCTCGTTCTGGCACTTCTAGTTATGGGGTGACAACTGTCTCCCAGCTGTGCTCCCACATTGTAACCCTAGCCCATGCATCTCAGAGACTAAAAATAGCTGTGCCAACACATATTGTGCAGCCATGGTACACTATTGTCACTCTCAGTTTCTGGTTAAGAGCAATAATGTACAACCAAAGCTGTAGCAAGTGTATATGGGCAAGTGGTGGTTTAAAGAAACTGTAATAATAATCAGTAGTGAAATGCAAAGTAATAGTTTACGATTCATAGTGTTTAACATTTTGTAATGTAATGCAAATAAGGTTTAAATCTACTTTAACCACTTGCCGACCAGCCGCTGTCGTTATATGGCGGCAGGCCGGCTCTCCTGCGTGAATTGCCGTAGCTGTATGGCAGCTCGCGCAAGCGCAGCTGCGGATGGGGGCTGCACGCTGCTGGAGCATGCCGGCAGGTTGGGTGGACTATGTCTCCTTTTGTAAACAAGCGGATCCCCGTTCTGACAGGAGGCATGACAGATCTACTGTTCCCGTCATCGGGAAAAGTGATCTCTGTCATGTCCTTGGCAGCCCATCTCCCCTACAGTGGGAACACACTTGGGCTACTTTCACACTCAGACCCACCCGAGCATTAGTGGTAAAGCTAGTTTTGGGGGCGCTTTACCAGAGGGAGTGGGGCGCTTTTAACCCCGAAGAAAGGGTTAACGAGGTGTTAAAAGCACAGCTGCCGAAGCGCTTTGCAGGCGCTTTGGCAGCGTCTATTGATTTCAATGGCAGGGATGGTTTAGGAGCGGTGTATACGCCACTTCCCGACAGCTACAAAATTGCTGCTGGCAGGACTTTTTTTTTTCCACCCCAGTATGAAAGCTATCAGGCTTTCATACTGGGGAGGCTTGAGAGGCGTTTTACAGGAGCTATTTTTAGTACTAAGACACCTGAAAGGTGCCTTCAGTGTGAAAGGTGTCTTAACCCCTTGATTGGCCCCTAATGTTAACCCCCTTCCCTGACAGTGTCATTTTTACATTGATCAGTGCGCATTTTTGATGAATGAAATAATGTCACTGGTCACCAAAAAGTGTCATTGAGGGTCACATTTGTCCGCCACAATGGCACAGTACCATTAAAAATCGAAGATCACCGCTAGTAAAAACAATAAAAAATCAAATAAAAAAGTACCCTTCATCTATCCTTAATGCACACGTTCACTTATCCTCAAGTACAGACCCTCTCTGACCTGAAAGTTTGGGGAAGTGACATGATTTGGAGCTAAGGGGTAAGGGAGCAGTTTGACTTGCCTTTACAAACAATGTATTGGGGAATGTTCCCCTGATTGATGAAAATATGCTATTACTAAAAAAAAACTTGTAACCTTTGGAACTGTTTTAACAACTTCAGTGCCAGAAGGATCTGCCCTCTTAATGACCAGGGCATTTTTTTTGCGATTCGGCACTGCGTCGCTTTAACTGACAATTGCGCGGTCATGCGACGCTGTACCCAAACAAAATTGACGTCCTTTTTTTGCGCACAAAAAGAGCTTTCTTTCGGTGGTATTTGATCACCTCTATGTTTTTTTTTTTTTTTGCACTATAAACAAAGGGCGACAATTTTGGGGGGAAAAAAAACAAAAAAAACAAATATCTAACTTTTTTGCTATAATATAATTCCAATTAAAAAAATAAATCGTAATAAGTGTATATTGATTGGTTTGCGCAAAAGTTACAGCGCCTACAAAATAGGGGATAGATTTATGGCATTTTTATTATTATTTTTACTAGTAATGGAGTGATCAGCGATTTTTACCAGGATTGCGATATTGCGGCAGACATATCAGACACTTTTGACACATTTTTTGGGACCAGTGACAATTATACAGCAATCAGTGCTATAAAAATGCACTGATTACTGTATAAATGTCCCTGGTTGTGAAGGGGTTAACACTAGGGGGCAATCAAGGGATTAACTGTGTTCCCTCACTGTGGGGGGGTGGGACGGACAAGGGGAAATGACAGATCGGTGTTCATAATCAGTATGAACACATGATCAGTCTCTTCTCCCCTGAGAGAACTAGGATCTGTGTGTTTACATGTACAGATCCTGGTTCTCGCTGTCATGAGCGATCGTGGGCGCCCGCCGAGAACTTGCATCGGCTCTGGTGACGAGCCGCGAGCGCACCCCCTAGTGGCCAAAAGGCAAAGAAACGCAAGGAAAGGTCGTTTTGCCCAGGGGAGCCAACCTGCTGCAGTAACACTGCGGCGGCTGGTCCGGAAACGGTTAAACTTTAGAGTCAGGTCAAAGTCTAAGAGAAACTAAAGCAAAATACTAGGACAAACATAAGTAAAAAAAAAAAAGTCTTGGTATTCCAACTTTTGCACAGACTGGCCTGAGATCAGTTCTCTTTACCACTCACTCTCTTCACATTTAAAGAAATTTGACCATAATTATAGCAAGAGACCCTTTGTCACATACATTGTTTAGCACAGTAAGCAAGGCCTGGACCAGACCACTGCTGCACATTTCATAAGGAGATATGGTATTTTCATCCTTCAATAATACAATAAGGTTCTCCAGGGCGGTTTTCATTAAATCTCTCCATGTATTCTCTCCTTCAATACACTGCAAAATATACAGGACAGGGTTTAAGAAAAGGGGAAACAAAAACCGAATGTAATCTAAAGTATTTAGATATAAATTTGAATGCCTTCATTTCCACATACAAACATCTCACCAGGCCTCAGTATAACGCAAGTCAAAGCCATAATAAACATGTCGGCAAAATAAATAAATCGCAATCCCCCAAACAGAAAAAGTGTACTTCACCCAGTATTCACTGACCTGTCTGTTTGTGTGGAGCTCCCAGGAAGATTCCAGCTGTGTAGCAATATTTCTCAATGTAACCACCACACCACGTGGCATGCTCTCCACTGCTTTGAAATGATCATCATACAAATCTCTGGCCATTGTCCGCACCTTCCGAGACACAATTTTTTATGAAAAGTCAATAATTATCGAACAAAGGAGCTATTTATTATACTAGTGTGACACATTTAAAGTGGTTGTAAACCCTCCCCCACAACTTTGTCCCATGTAAATCAGCATAAAAAACCCTAATGAACACTGCTTGTAGATATCTCCTTACTTGCTTAATATTGTTGTAATCCTTATTGTTCTGTAGAATGAAGTCATGCCCAGATCTCCCCCGATTTAAGGCACACTCTCTATGTGCTCATCTATCTGTTATCAGGACTTCCTACAGCACAACACTGAACTTTGCTAATCACTCAGAGCTTCCTCCTACACACCATGTGACATGACATACAGTCTATACTTGGCCATTACTGCAGTCTTAACAGCTGAAGCTGATAAGTCTGACAAAGGCAAACATTAGACATCAGAACAAGTAAATACTATGAAATAAACAAGTCAGCTATGAACAGGGAAGCAGGGTTGCCATAGAAACGTTGGATTAAGAAGGAGGCTTGGTTAACAGTACAGGAAGTGCTCAATGTAAGGGCGGAAATACACTCCACTGTGGACTCAGAAAACAATACTTAAGATGGCGCTGCCTAAACCCTGGAAACAAGTTTTTTAAAGTTTCTTTAAACAGTAATATGCGATTTGGGCTGGATTACAGTGGCTATAGTCTGATAATGACTTATTATAATGGACTAAATGAAAAGAAGCATCAGAGTGGGAGAGTTTACTTCCTCTTTAAGTACTTCATCCTACTACAGTACCGAACCTAAAATAATACTAGACATCTAGTGTACTGTACCTTCTGCTTTGTTTTCTCCAGCTTGGACTTGAGCTTTCTACCTCTCTTCCCTGTCCAGCCAGTAACAAATTCCGAACCTGAAAGGAAAACATAATGTCATGAACTGTTAAAATACAAAACAAAAGGCAGCAAAAATGCTGCGGGTACTGATCCAGACTCATAACTTCCAAAAAACAGAAATGAGTGCCCAGGTTTTTGGCAGATGAGTCCTACAAATAAGAAAAATAGAGCTGCACCACTGTTAAATCACATGTAACAATATTTATTTGGAAGGATGGAGGGAGTTCCTATCAAAAGCAGACTGCCATTGGCACATTTAGACTTTAACTGGGCCTAGTCGTAGACTAAAGCTGGCAATACACTGATAAAAATTTGTCGAGTTCCAAAGAGACTGGCTGAATCTCAAGCAGTGTGTTGCCATCCCCTTTCGAAGAGGGGGGGGGGTTCTCCTATCAAATTTGAATCAGTGTAAGATCGGCTTAAGTTTCCTCCTTGAATACGCCCAGTCACGATGAAATGTGTTGGTGGAGTTGTTTGCATCCTGCAGGAACATGTGTCTATTCTTTCAATAACTAGGAATATCTGGGATTCACCAGTGGTGTAGCTCTACTTTTTCTTCTTTTTAGCAGAGCTCTAAAGCAAAAGCAGGCAAGTGTTTGTAAGTTCCTGTTTTCTTTGCTGTTCTTTTTTCCTAGTATGCAGCACTTACCAAGCGAGGTCTCTGCAGTGAAAGAGTGCTTGGTTCCACGGTTAGATTCAAACACAAACCCCGGCAGGTCCTCTTTCAATATGGTTGCTTGTTGCCCATCAGAGTTGTGAATGGCAATTTCTCCATCTTTTAAACAAGTGAGAGACCAATTTCCAACTGTTAGTTTGCTTGGTCCAGGCATTGATAATATTGGCTGGCTGGAAGTAGAAGGCTTAACCTGGCTACGTGCCCGCTGTAGCTTCTCTAGAAATTCACTTCTGCTTTCTACAAAGAGGAGAGAGAGAAGAGGTAGGTTTTAGTGAAGAAAGCACAAAGCATCAACAATACTGGCAGGCATCTAATGTTGTACAGTACCTATCCACAAGAAGGGAAAAGCAACAATACTCCAGAGACTTTAACATCTGTAATAGTAAAATAAATGGCATCACTCCTAAATGGAATTTTTGTACCATTTCTTACAGGAATGCATACACTATTGCTCTATGCAGCCACCCACAGCCTGACCCTACTCTCAGAATGCTTTAATTATGTCATAAAGTCATAGCAAGAGCATGACTTTAGACTCTAAGTCTAAGGGGATATCCATCAAACTACAGAAAATTGATTTTTCAATATGTACCAAAATTACATTTTCTTTAGCATTTATTGATGCACAAGTATTCATAGACTGTCTAAAAAGGTTACATCGATTAATCGTTAATTTTTTTGATCGATCAAAATTCTTTTGATCGGTACTCACCTCTGGGTCTTCAGGGAGTTCCGTCAGAGATCCAGTGACATCACGGACATCAACGTCAGGAGTCCGGTGACGTCGATGTCTGTGACGTCACCGGACAGCCTGCACAGTGATGGTAAATATGGTTGTAGTTAACTGGGATCATTCAGTGAGCTAAGTGTAGGCAAATTTGATAACCTCAGTTTTTAACATTCTTGTCCTTAGAGGCTGATAAGCTGTGATATTTTTGCCGTGTGGATCTGCTTCTGCCATGACTAAAAGTAGTTGGATCTGTATGTGCGTTATAATTAATCGAAATTAGTCGATTAAAAAAAAAAATTGATTAAGTTAACACGAAAATTTGAATCGGTAACAGCCCTACTTTAAATACAACAAAAGGTGAAGGTGAAGCACTATTTTTTAATATAAAGCCACAATCAAGAACTTTAATATGTAAACTCTAGGCTTGAGGGTCCAGTGTGACACTGATGGGGCAAAAACCTATTTTATATATACTTTATAGTTACAAAGCTAAAACTGGGCCCTTACTAGTTTCTGCAGGGAGTATGGCCCACAGCATAAAGAGCACGCGCTTCTGCTCAGTGTCCAAGCTTCTAGGATATGGCTAACAAGTGGTCTGCTGTGTCTCCCAATGAACATTCAGAGAAAAGCCAACTGACCTGAGCTATCAGAGCCTCCTTCAGGACTGCCACTTGAATACATGGTTGCTAGTTTGCCATCTAAGATGAAGCGGAACCAGCCATTACTGCCATTAGAGAGTTCTAAGGCTGCAGCATCACTCCAGATATACAAACAATCTCGCCCCCTGATGACAGACCAATCCCTCCAGTGATAGGGTCTTCCCTGCTGAAGTTCTTTGGCATCTTCCTGTGGTTCATCCTCCTGTTAAAAAAAGGAAATACAGTTGAACTTTTCCTTGAAAAAGACAGTACAAAGAGTATATACATAGAAAGTCATGCAAAGGTCTAAACTTTTTTTCATGTACATTTACCTTTTCTGGCTTGGGATCTTCCTCATTCTCATCATCAGAGGTAGGGCCAGCTAAAGTTGATACTTTGCTTATTACACCAAGTCTTGCCAATTGATCCAGAAAGAGGTCATCCCCTTTATCTACAAGATCCCTAATAATCTGCAGTGCCAGGAGGTGACCATCATCATCATCCTAAAAAACAAAAAAGCAAAGTTAAAAAAAAAACAGCAGCTGTAACACTATTTCAAAAATATTTCTCTATAGCCACCAATGTTCAACCTAGAATCAGGGTTAGGCTTAGAGAGATGTGATACACAAGACTGAGTGCTGGTTATTTGGTATCTGAAAACGGTGCACTGACCTCCTGATCCAGAACTGTAGCAGTAATTTCTACAAGCACAGTGGGAAGATTGTGTCCAGCATCAGAGTCACACACTTCTTTCAGCAGTGCTTCAGAACAGAAGTGAATCATTTTTCGGATTAGAGCAAGGCTGGCCTTCCTGTTATGTTAGATGGAAACAAAGTCAAAATACTAGCATACAGCATACACCAAGATGAACATGTCAGCATCTTAAAGGGTATTTACAATTTTGCAGCCAAATCAAAATAATACCTACTTTTTATTTGTTACATGCCCCCCTTCACACAGCAAAACTAAAAAAAAAAAATTGCAGCTTACCTTTTAGATGCTCTTTTCTAGAGCATCCAGCAAGCAACAATTCTGCTTAGTTCTCTGCTATGAGGGGGGGCTGGGAATCTGGGTTTACCATATTTAACCCTATCTGGGGGCTGATATCTAATCAGTTGTACTAGATTTGAACCTGTTCTGTCTTCGCCAAATGTTAAGGGTTGAGAAGCTGGGCCTTTCCGTTATATGTTCTTGACAACTAGACTCAGCCAGTTCTCGGCTCTGCTATTAGAACAAATCACACCGAGAATTTAATTTTTGTTAGGTATGCTGTGTGAACAGGAACACACAACAAACATTTTTTTTTTTTTTATTTGACTACAAGAGTGGAATACACTTTAAGGAAAGTTAAGGGGCTTCTAGGTAAGGACCATCTTGTCTTTTACTACCATACAAAATGTGAGAAACCGATTAGGACTTATTACTACCAGATGCATTCTCAAATGTTTTGTTGAATTTTACAGTCAAAATGCATACATAAAATGTAATAATGTTAAATAAATTTTCTTCCACCAATGCTTTGAATAGCAGGGAGTTGGAAAAAGTCCTACAACATTTTGAGTATGCTGACTTGCTGTTTGCTATTCAAATAAGAGTTTTTCAAAAATCAGAGTGCGAGACATACGAATACTCAAGCTCTAATGTAAACAAGCCCTTTGCGTGACAGATACAAATACCTGTTTTTTCCAGTTCAATTTTCTACTTTCAACCAGAAACTTCACTGGATGATCTTTGCCCAGTGGTGCTGGTAAAAGCAGCTTCAAAACATGAAGAGTATTCAAGACCATAGCTGTATCAAGATGGAAAAAAAAAAAAAAAAAAAAAAAAAAAAAGCAATGCAGCCCCAAGTGTCAGTAGGCATAACACAAAAATGAAAGGGTGCCTTCAAGCGCTTTATTAGTAGAACCATCGCCTCTGATAACTGTTGGGTGAATTACATGATCAACCTATGCAAAGAGATGGCAGCTTATAGAGTTAGCTGAATGCCTAACAAACACAGCACCTGATTGATGGAAGCATGGTCTGTTGAAAAGTCTGTGCAAAAACAGGCAGCAGCCTCTTCAAGTAAATTGGGGCCATTTCTGGGTCCCCCTTCGGCTCATTGCACTCCTCCTCTTCTCGATTAGAGTCTTTTTTCTTCTTCTCATCGCCCTTGTTCACTGGGCACATCCAGTCACCTAAAACGACAGCACACATAGGACACGTTTCATATACACTCAGCAAGCTGAACTGCAAACGGAAAGAATCTAAATAAAGACTGACTGGCATCAAGAGAAATCAAAAAAATAACCAACTCACAAAGGTCTCACAGTCTACGTAATAGAAAAGTAAATTGCTGTTAAAATAGTTCAGCGTACCTGGTGACTGTAAGATGGCGACCACCTCACTATGTCCACGCTCCCTTGCTTTGTCCAAAGGAGTCTTCCCATCCTCATCACGCAAGTCTGGATTAGCGCCATGGCGAAGCAGCGTCTGAAAGTATAATGCATGTTAATATTTATTTGAATCACCATCACCTAAAATAAACCTAAAATAGAGCTTTTAGCTTTCAATAAGGTCAGAAAGAGTTATAATTTCTCTCTCATCGATCGATCCCGCCCTCACTATTTGCCATGGTGAAAAGTCAAACTCATGGGAAATCTATAATATTATAGCCATCACTATAAATGAGTGACAATTACCAAAAAGAGGACATCTGACTTACCTGTAAATTCGGTGTCTTAGCGCCCCCACTGACATACGGACCTTGCAATCTGCATGTAATGTCAACAGCACCCCAAGCGCAGATCACAAACTCAGTAAATTTGTGGGCACCAAATCACATGGTACTGTAGTACCAAGCAGTTTGGTGTTGTGCATTTTTAAAAGTAGTGCATGTAGTAGTGCACACATTTTTCCACGTTCTGGTACTATTTGCAGCTCATTCAAATGAATAGGCTGTAAAACTGCACCGTGGGGTAATCGCACAAGAACATGTGCCTCGCGTTGTGAACCGGCCCTTGGGGCGGGGGGACTGGTGTCCTGCACTCCAAGTTATGGAATTTACAGGCAAACCGTTTAACCTAATCGTTTAGTACAGGACACATGCAACTTATTCATGGGCAATGGGATGTCCCCAAGCAATGAATATAAAGGGTGGCAACAATTAGGCAAATGGAACTATGCCAACAGGCCCAAAAAAACAAAAAACAAAAAAACAAACAAACAGGAGTCAAGAAACCACATTGGGAGTGCCGCTGCAAGAACCTTGCAGCCAACTGCTGCATCCACAGATAATTGGACATCCACCAGGTAACGCTGAGAAAGTATGAACAGAAGACCAGGTGGTGGGCTTACACAGTTGGGCAACAGAGGTTTTGTGCCCAAAAGATAAAGATGCTCCTAAAGACCCAGTGGACTGGAGATGCAGCAGCACAGGAGGAGGTTTTTGTTTAAAGTGGATGTAAACCCGAAATTTTATTTATTTTTTATGTCATAATGTAGACTAGAGTATAAGATTTCCTATCATTTGAGTCCAGTCTTGCCACAAAGAGTTAATCCAGCTCTGAGCAATCCTCTTATTGTTCGGTGAGATAAATCTTGACAGAGAAAAACTTTGTCAAATCCTCCCCCTTGCTGTGAGTGACAGGTGATTTACATATCTCGGGCACTAGCCTAGAGACATGCATTATTTTTTAATTCCCTCCCACTCCTTTCTTCTGCTGCCCTGCCAGGATTGGATGTTCCACACCTCAGCATAATTGGGCATGCTGAAGTCATGTGGTTACTTTCCTGTCTTTTCACTGGATGTTAGAGATCATAGCAGACGTTCAGTGTAAGAAATACACAGGAGAAAATGCATATTGACAAGGGGAGTGTAGAGGTGGGCAGGGAGTCTACTGACATCACGACTCCACCCACCGAGCTCCAGACAACAGACGCACCCACAGAATCTGCAGTTTTTCGGGTCTCGTAACAGATAGAGGGGAGACATTTGACAGGTAAAGATACATGCTGGAGGCATGTATATCCTTATAGATAACCCCAATGGCAGTAGTTTAGAAAGGATGACATTGGGTTTACATCCACTTTAAGAGGATAAGCTCTTGCAAGTCGCTGATCTACTGTGCAATTGATAGATTTTGAAGCAAGGTGCTCCTTGTGATTCCCGGCAAAGAAGAGAAAATATGTTTAAAGGGGTCGTAAACCTTTGTGTTTTTTTCACTTTAAAGTGGAGTTCCACCCACCTATGATATGAGAAGTAGTCTTAAACTAAAGACCAGCTCTCCAACCCTCGTTTTTGGATATTACATTTATTTTATTTTTTTCCCATCGTACCTTTTTATGAAGTACATAGTGTACTTCTGGATCTATCCGGTTCGTGGCGTAGGACATCATATCCTTTTTTTGTGCGGCGAGCCACCCCCCCTGCCCCCGCTGTCTTCTGGGACCTGCGGGTGTCCCAGAAAACAGCTGGCCATTCACAAAGCGCCATGTGACTCGTGCATGCGCAGTAGGAAAAGGGCACTGATGGTTTCCCTTAGTTAGAATGGCTGCACCTGCACCCAATCCAATGGACGGATCGTGGGCTCCCTGGACAGGTAAGTGTCCTTATTAAAAGTCAGCAGCTACCGTGTTTGTAGCTGCTGACTTTATAAAAAATAAAAATAAATTTGCGGGTGGAACACAGCTTTAATGTATCCCATGCATTAAGGTGGAAAAACATCTGACAGTGACTGCTCCCTAGCACCCCGTTTTACTCACCTGACCCCAGTCGATCCCTCGGCGGAGACGTGCTGGACCTCTCTTGGCTCTTGACTGGATAGATTGATAGCAGCACAGCCATTGTCTCCCGCTGCAGTCAATCAAATCCAATGACGCAGAGGCCGGGGCAAAGTCCTGCGTCTATGGATGCAAACGCTGGATTTAGGAGCATGCCCGCAAGGTAACCCCGCAGGAGAGTGCTTCTCCTAGGGGGTTATACGATGCAGGGAGGAGATGATAGCGCCACCGGGGGACCCCAGAAGAGGATTATCAGGGCCACACTGTGCAAAACTATATGCGTAGCGGAGGAGAGTATGACATGTTTGTTATTAAAAAAAAAAAAAAAAAAAGCTTTACAAGCACTTTAATGAAAGTTGTAGCTTTTAGGTACACTCAAATGGCTCCAACTACCATCCACACAATGTACAGAGAATTCCTTTGGATGCTTAGAAGCAGGGCACAAGGATGGTAGAACAATGTCCTCAATGAGATACAATGCTTAAACCACCTTTGGAAGAAAGGATTTATTGGGCATAATACAACCTTGTCGTTGTGAAGTATGAGACAAAGCTCTTTACAAGAAAGGGCCATCAGTTTGTATGTACATCTGACAGATGTGATGGCTTCTAAAAAATAAAAAATAAAATAAAAAAAAGACTACTCTGCTGGCAAAAATCCAAAAGGGAATATCCTGGATGGATTCAAAGGGTATTTCTGCAATTTTTTTCTTCATCACATATGAACTTTTTATGGTTTTTGAATATTATTTTTGTTAATTTTATTCGTTTAGATTTAGCACACATTATTATTTTTTGTTTCAATTTACATTAATTATTGTGGGGCTTTTTCTATATTATTTATACTAATTTCATTTTAGATCTAGTATACTCTTTATTCACTCTATGATGATATGATAGTATTCATGTATACTATTTACTAATCACATTTTTTGTCAATTCAATATTGTTTTTCACGTTTATTGGTATAGGTTTTGATTAGGTTTTAGGTGTTTGATTAATTTTTTATTTTTTGTTTTTAGCGCAGCTCATTTTGTTCACCTATTTCTGCAGGAAAGAGAGCACCAAAGTAAGAGAATATTAAAGGACAGCGTGCTGCAAGAGGAGCCTAACATGAGAATAAAGTGTGAAGCCAGAGCCTTGAAAAGGGATGGATAAGGCCGATACCTGCCCTTTTAGGGTAGCAAGGGCTAGATTCTGGTAAAGACCTGTCTGTTGGAAGGCTGGTAAGTGAGGAAGTGTTATATCTGCGACTGAATTGACTGATCTCACCCCAGGCAAATTAAAAATTTCAGGTACGACAACAGTTCTTCATGGAATCGGCCCTTTTTGCAAGGTAGGAATCACAGACTGAAGACCTTTAACAGCCATGCCATTAAAGAAACAGGAAGAAACAGAGGGACTTGAGATAGCATATCTGGCTTGTTGGGAAGAGGCCAGAGGTCATCTGCAAGATGTTTGAGTATGTCTGTGTACCAGGTTCTTCGAGGCCAGTTTGGAGTAAGTAGAATTACATTTTTTTTCTCTTGATCTATATTGTGGAGCCGGGAAAGCAGAATGTCCAATGGAGGGAAAGCATAAAATCAGCCTGTACCAGTGGATAATTAGAGAATACAAGGCCAGCTCTAGAGGATCCCTGGTACAGTTAACAGATGGATGTAGGTGGTTGTTGCATCTTGAGACAAGAGCACATCTGGATGAAGAGATCATTACCCTTGGTCCAAGCATTGGCAGTTGAAATAATCTGCCTGACAACTCTGGGATGTTTACTCCAGAAATCACTGAACCGTATGTTTCTGTCCATGAGAGAATCTGGGTTGCTTCCTTCAAGGCAGTCTGGCTCCTTGCGGCCCCTTGATAGTTGATATATGCCCATGTGGTGGCATTGTCTGACGGTACTTGAATTGGGTGTACTTTAAAAGGGGTATCCAGTGCTGGAGAGATAACCTGACTGAGCTCCAGGATGTTGATGTGAAGTTGTTTTCCTCTCTCGACCATGTTCCCTGAGCTCTCAAGGATTGTAAGACTCCTCCCTTAACCAACCGGCTTGCTTGTGTTGTAAGAATTTTCCAATTGTAATTAAGGAAGTATTTTCCCCACTGTTAGAGCTGGAGTGGTGATCCACCAGGGCATGGAAGTCCTTGCTTAGCTACACAGGGGTATGGAGAAGTCCAGAGAAAAAGACAGCTTTTTCAATGCTGCCAGAATATTTTTTTGGAGCGATATCACCTGGATCTCAGTTGTTGAGCATGGGCTCTACGAGAAAGAACTTTCTTTTCTGGAAGAGAGACTTTTGGCTTGGAAAATATTCAGGATCAGACCCAAGTATTCTAGGTGTAGGGAAGGCTGGAGAGCAGATTTGTTTAAATTGATCACCAGGACAAAAAGCCTGGTGCAGCTCATTTGCCTTTTGGACATTTGTTGAGAGTTGCCAGTGAGATGAATCCTTTAGGAGATGGCTGCCTAGAAAGCCTGTCACTTGGATGCCCTGAGTTCTGAGAAGGACAAGTAAGGACTAGGCCTTTTGTCAACACCCTGGAAGCAGAGGATAGGCCAAAGTGCAGTGCAACTGCAAAGTTTATATTCACTGATGAAGTGGATAACTGGGAACATGCATATAGGCATCTAAGTCCACCAATGCCATATATTCCCCTTGTCTCAGAGAGGCAATTACTGACCTTTTGGATTCTATACATTTGGGAATTCTGAAAATCAGACAGCCCCAGGGAAGTTTTTGGTTGATTTGAAAGAAACAAAAAAAAAGCAGTAAGGTGGTAGTTTTGAACTATATCTTGTACCCTTTTAAAATCTCTGGCTGAGTTCAAAGGTCTGGGATGCTTGTGACCCAGAAAAAAACTAAGCGTAACAGATGTCCCCTTGCTCTTGGGAGTGAAGACAGGTTTGGGGAAAGCCTTGAGCTGAAAGGAATAAATGAATACAAGTTCTGAAGTTGAAGCTTGGTTAGAGTTTGCAGATGCCCTGCTCTTAGCGGAAACAGGGACTCCTGAGAAGGGTGGTGTGTGATGGTCAGTTGCCTCACGAAATAAATGTCTCATTAGGAAGGTAGCTTTTGCATGCAGTTTCTTCTGTCCAAGCCTTTACCCATAAGGATCTGCACATATGAATGGAGACTAGAGCCATTCTGGATATTTGTTTCATGACATGTTGCAGGGCATCTACACAAAAAAGCAAAGCAGAAGGCAATTGTAGTAAATGCTCTGTAACAGCATGGTCCTAAAAACAGGGTCATGTAGGCTATACATTGCCCTAGTCCAGTTAGCTATAGCTTTGCATACAGAAAAAACAGAGAGCTGGTTGCAGGGCTGGGCCTGCCATGTTAAAGCCAGCTTTTAAGAGAGTGTGTCAACTTTCTATCAGTAAAATATTTAAAAGAACATCATCTTCAATAGGTAGAGTGATATGTTTGCTTAGAACAGAGACAGCAGGGTGAACCACAGGAATGGCCCATTTCATTTGAAACTCTTTTTCCAATATATAGAGTTCAGCAAAGATATTTGGGGAGCCCTCTAGGGGTCTTCAGGGAATAGATTACATAGCGAGGGACCTGGACTTGTATAGTACCCTGAAACGCGTTGTCTTTACATAATCCTGTGCCTGAAGCAACATTACAGGCTATCCCTACAGCATGGGGTCCAGGTATGGCTTTCAAGGTTTTACCAAGGCTGTCCTGATCCAGATACACTGCTTCTGTGTAGGTATTAAAATACCGTGAGGGTTGAGCAAAGAATTCTAAGAAAAAATAATAAAGAAAAATAATAAAACTAGTGGAGTGGATTTCTAAGTGAAGGAGAAAAGGCCCATCATCTTGAGACACTAGCAAAAAACTGAGGAGGAGGGCGTTCTCAAAAGCTTGTTAGTGTGCAATCACCTGAAGGAATGAGCCCATAACCCATGGTGTATGACTAAGTAGCCTGTGTCCTGTATGATACGATTACGATTTTGGGATTTCCCCTCACTTTGTATATAAGTATACAAAATCTGAGAAGACAAAAAAGTTATACATCTAAACACACATAGCTTTTCATTTTCTACCCAATACAAGACAACAGCTTGGATTAGACTAGTAGGTAGGAGCTGTACTCGACCTTTCACCTCTTTAGTTTAGGAGGAGCATTGAATTACAGAACTCCTTGAGCAACTTAAAAAAAAAAAAAAGAATCCTTTTTAATTTATTGAATATTAATTGATTTTATCAAGGGCAAGGAAAAAAAACAAAAAAACAACAATACGTCTCTGCAATTCTTGCGCATTTCCCCAAGTGTTGTATCTTTAAAATTGTTACTAACTTGCACTCTACCTGTGCTACACCAAAATCCTAAGCAATGTTATCAGCCCTGCTGCCAGGAAATATCTGAACTATGGAACACCTCCCCCCTATGTTATGGAAATGAGGAGAGGTGGCAGGCCTAAACATACTTTGTGTCCTAGGGTGAAAGTGCTGCTTCTTCCCAGATGCAGCACAGTTAAGAAAAATGGTCACCCTTGAACAGGAAACATGTTACTGACCGTATCAGCAGGTGAAAATAAAGCGTTACAGTATAACTATAGGCAATTATTTGGATAGAGTAAGAGAGGGTTATAACCCCTATTGGTTTATTTTTGCAATCCGCTTACCATTGGGGATATTTACCTTCACCTCCAGTCCACAGGAGCCAAAACAGGAAGCGAGAGGAAATCCCTGCAAATGAAAGGAATCCCTTGGGGACACCCAGGCAACAAGAACTAGTGTCCCCATTGGAATATTTCCCCACTATTACTTTGTTGGGGACAACCCAAAATTTGGGATTTTCTTTTACTTTCACGTTCAATGCTAATGGTAAAACAGAACAATTGGAGAGGATGAATCTCCCTAATGGGGGCACAAACAGCAATAAAATCTTATGGGGTTTCTAATTCCTCGCCACTCTATCCAAAACAAAAGAAAATGTTTTGCCTTTAGTTTTAAAGTTAAAAAATAAATAAAAATAGTGGCACAAAATAGATGGACTGGAAAGCTGCAATATTTTACCTAGGTATACTTAAGTAAATTTATTTCCCTCCCATTATTTATGTGCTGCCGATCTCTGCAGATCATATTAGCAGTCAGTATAGTGTCAGATCACAATGTCAAGCAAAAGGTCACATGCATTATGTGGATTTAATCTGCCCACTGAAACCTCCGGCTGCCCTGGAAGGCTTTTCTAAAGCCCTGTCACTCGACTGACCCAATTCTCTATGATGGGCTCAGCCTGGTGGGAAAGCTGTTTGTTTCATTTTGATAACTTCCTACCTTTGCCACCTGAGGTCGTCCAAAGCAAGCAGCATAATGTAGTGAAGATGACCTTTGCCCCCTATTCACATCTGCTCCTCGCTCACACAGAAACTCCACCTATGAATAGCATTCACAGAGTTACAACCAGCGGTATACTATAAGCTAACAACTTTATTAAAGAAAATGCTCACCATCTCCTGAGTGCCAAAAGCAGAAGCCCAGTTCAGAAGGGTCTGGCCAACATCATCCATGAAATTTACTTCAAATGCTGACAGATAAACATTAAAAAAAAAACAAATTAGAAGCCGCAATGGGATTTTTTGTAATCATCTTAGTTATTTTCTTGTAGCTCATTAAGGAACACAAGAAATATTTTCCTTTCAGCTATACCATTACCTACAGAAGGTCTGAACACTGGCAAAGAAAAAGACCATGTGCAGCTAAGGGTAGTTTAAAAACAGCCCACCTGTGGGGCGAGCAACATGGCAAATAATGCTAGCAGGCACAAGAAAACAAAACAAACAAAAAACTAAATTGGGGACTATGTACAGTGCCTTGAAAAAGTATTCATACCCCTTAAAATTTTCCACATTTTGTCATGTTACAATCAAAAACATAAATGTATTTTACTGGGGTTTTATGTGATAGACCAACATAATTGTTAAGTGGAAGGAAAATGATAAATGCTTTACAAATAAATATGTGAAAAGTTTGGCGTGGATTTGTATTCAGCCCTGAGTCAATCTTTGTAGAACCACCTTTCTCTGCAATTACAGCTGCAAGTCTATATGGGGGTGTCTCAACCAGATTTCCACATCTAGAGAGTGACATTTCTGCTCATTCTTCTTAGCAAAATAGCTCAAGCTCAGTCAGATTGGATTGCACGCCACACTTTTCAGATATTTATTTGTAAAAAAAACTTTGAACATCATTTATCATTTTCCTTCCACTTAACAAAACTTAAGGGGTATCAATACTTTTTCAAGGCACTGTATATGAAAAAACTGCACTTAGTGAAAACAAGTGAACCATAAAAATCAGGAGTTTAAATAGTGATAATATATTAGGGCAGCTGCAGTCAATATTTGAATATCAACAGGCACAAAATTGCAATGTGTTGCACTGTTCCCTCAGAATCAATAACCCGTATAACAAATAAATTAATAGTGCAAAAATCCACATGAAAACAATAATTGAACAAAACTAAACATATAAACAGTAAAATCAGCTACTGTGAAGAAAAAATTGAAGTGAAGACCATTCATTAGTAAAGCAACATATAGTCCATGAAAGTCTGTGAAAAACTTGTGTGACACACAGGAGTAGCGTTTATCTTCCGCTTCAGTGCTTAGCCATGACCACATGACTACAATGTTTACCAGAGGCCTCAGAAATAAAAGAGGTCTAACAATGCCTATCCTATATATTCCTGTAGTCAGTAGTCAGCTGTAGTCAGATTAGAACAACCTTTGCCACTCAAGACCATATCCATTAAACAGGACAGAACAGAAAAGACCCCCCAGCATAGTATAAAGCAACTAGAGATGCACTGAAATGTTGGCAGCCAAAACATATCGGCCGGAAGCGGTGTGAGAAAAAGGTGCCGATAATGACGTTAAAATGCACTCAATTTTACCGTGCTTATGGTGCGTGTTTCATAGGTCATGCGACTCAAAAACATAACAGGTGCGTTCTTGATGCGTTCTTGCTGCGTTTTCAATTCATTTCAACGGGGAGGTGCATTTTTGGTGTGTCTTTTTCAACTCGTCAAAAATGCAGCAAGCAAGATTAATATTCATTTAACATCAGGATCTTAATTAAAATGTCAAATACAATAAAAAAAAAAAAAAAAGTTTTTTTTTTTTTATATAAACTATAATTTTTGGTTCCCGTACCAAAATGTCCAGTGCACCTCTAAGGCCCCTTTCACACTTGTGCGACTTGTCCTGGGACCTGGAACTGCAAAGTCGCATGACAAGTCTTATCCCATGATTTCCAACGAGTACCATTCATATCTGTGAGACTAAGCTGCAGCAACTTCAAAATAGTTACTGCACTACTTTGGTCCGATTTTGATGTGACTTGAGGTCCATAGACCTAAAGACATTATGGGGAAATGGGAGCACAATGTATAATAGAATGAATAGTGCAAAACCGAGTATCGATAAATCAAGCAAATATGCTTTAAAAGTCTACAGGTCAATGATGGTAACACTTGGTGATGGTTGCAGCTCTTCTTTAACCAGGGTCTTGAGAAACTCTACAAACAAAACAGGAGAGAGAGAAAAAGAGTTCCACCATCTTAGTGTAGCTTTAGTAGTAACTAAAAATGGTAAAAAAAATAAAATAGTGCACCACTGCAAAGTACAGGACAGCCAGAATTTAAAGGATACATCAAAGCTCAGTCCCATTTGAAAAAGGAAATGGAGTCTGGTGGCTAACCGCAGAGTTCCTCAGGGAAGCAAAACAACGTGGAGAAGCAGCTGGAAGTTCCAGACTTGGTGGTGATGTGACACACTGACGCTGTTATGGGCGTGGCGACCAGTTTCAGATCTGTACACGCCCATTCGTCAAGGCTATGCATCATAGGAAAGCAGGCATAAATAGAGAGCACCAAGCAGCTGATCAGACGCTCTATTCACTTCAATGGACTAAAACAAATATCCAGGCGCATAGACAAAATCCCAAGTAAATAAAAAATGAATGAAGCTGTAGCCGCTGCTGTCCTGAACGCATAGACCAATGAGATGGAAGTAAACAAATGGGGGAAAGAACAACGCTGAACAGACATAAAAACGAACCTCAGGTACAGGAAAGTAACACTTTATTCTATTGGAAGTGTAGATAAACGCTAAAGCATACAGCCATCTGAAGACGGTCATACAGAGACCTGGATGGAGAGTCGAGAGTAACTGGAGGCTGGAGCCACATGGATGTCACAGGGGCTCATGAGGGAAAACACTGAGCCGTGGAGCAAAAGATACAGGCACGCCACTGGCAGAGGGGCCCAACCCGAACTTTAATGCAAGGGGTCCAATGAAGAGGGAGCCGCAACCGTAGCTACGGGCAATTCTGGGGACCGGTAACCAACAGCCGCTCGGACTGTGTCTGATGCTCGGAAGTGACGTCACAGCCTTGCGGAAGTCAGACAAGGGGATCCAGAAACTATGGGCAAAGCCCTGTTGCCGAGACCGATCCAAAGTCGTTGATGCCAGAAAAGCAAGGAAGATCACACGCTGCCGACAGGTTATCAGCTTGGTCAGCAAGAAGCGGAGGATTAAATAGGAAAAAACAGGAAGTGAGGGAGCAGGCAGGGGAGAGGCTTAGCACCTTTGTCATCCATAATACTTCGCCCTCACATATAAACAATAAAATCATATATATATATATATATATATATATATATATATATATATATATATATATATATATACACACACATATATATATATATATATACACACATACACACACACATCCTTTCTCACAAAAGTCAGTAAACCCCTCACATTTTAGTAAATATTTTATTATATCTTTTCATGCGACAACACTGAAGAAATGAAACGTTAGTACAATGTAAAGTAGTGAGTGTACAGCTTGTTTAACAGTGTAAATTTGCTGTCCCCTCAAAATAACTCAACACAGCCATTAATGTCTCAACCACTGGCACCAAAATGGAGTACACCCCTAAGTGAAAATGTCCAAACAGGGCCCAAAGATGTCAATATTTTGTGGCCACCATTATTTTCCAGCACTGCCTTAACCCTCTTGGGCATGGCATTCACCAGAGCTTCACAGGTTGCCACTGGAGTCTCTTCCACTCCTCCATAAAGACATCACGGAGCTGGTGGATGTTAAACACCTTGCGCTTCTCCACCTTCCATTTGAGGATTCCCCACAGATGCTCAATAGGGTTTAGGTCTGGAGACCTCCAGCCTCCAGCCAATCACCTTTACCCTCAGCTTTTTTAGCAAGGCAGTGGTCGTCCTGGAGGTGTGTTTGGGGCCGTTATGTAGGAATGCTGCCCTGCGGCCCAGTTACCAAAGGGAGAGGGATTTTGCTCTGCTTCAGTATGTCACAGTTCATGGTTCCCTCAATGAACTGTAGCTTCCCAGTGCCGGGCAGCCCCAGGCGATGACTTTCCTACCACCATGTTTGACTGTAGGCAAGACACTCTTGTCTTTGTACTCCTCACCTGGTTACCGCCACACGCTTGACACCATCTGAAACAAATATGTTTATCTTGGCCTCATCAGGGCATGGTTCCAGTAATTCATGTCCTTAGTCTGCTTGTGTTCAGCAAACTGTTTGCAGGCCTTCTTGTGCATTATCTTTAGAAGAAGCTTCCTTCTGGGACAACAACCATGCAGACCAATTTTATGCAGTGTGCTACGTATGGTCTGAGCACTGACAGGCTGACCCTTCCACCCCTGCAGCAATGCTGGCAGCACTAATGTGTCTATTTCCCCAAAGACAACCCCTGGATGAGACACTGAGCACATGCACTCAACTTCTTTGGGTGACCATGCAAAGGCCTATTCTGAGTGGAACCTGTCCTGTTAAACAGCTGTATGGTATTAGCTACCAAGCTCCAGCACAGTTTCAGGGTCTTGGCAATCTTCTTATAGCCTAGGCCATCTTTATGTAGAACAACAATTCTTTTTTTCAGATCCTCAGAGAGTTCTTTGCCATGAGGTGCCATGTTGAACGTCCAGTAACCAGTATGAGGGAGTGAGAGTGATAACCAAATTTAACACACCTGCTCCCCATTCACACCTGAGACCTTGTAACACTGAGGGTCGGTTCACACAGGGGCAACACGACTTTAAACACGACTTTTGGAGGCAACTTGGACACAACTTGAACATGACTTGGGGCGACTTAAAACACGACTTTAAGTCGCCCCAGGCCAGGCGACTTTTGCCATGGCCAATCAGAGAATGAGCTCCCAAGGGGGAACTCCACGCCAAATTTAAAAGAAAAAAAAAAACGGCATGGGTTCCCCCTCCGAGAGCATACCAGGCCCTTAGGTCTGGTATGGATTTTAGGGGAACTCCCTACGCCGAAAAAATGGCCTGGGGGTTCCCCCCAGATCCATACCAGACCCTTATCCGAGCACGCTACCCGGCCGGCAAGGAAAGGGGGCGGGGACGAGCGAGCCCCTCCCCCCTCCTGAGCCGTACCAGGCCGCATGCCCTCAACATGGGGGGTGCCTTGGGGAAGGGGATGCTGGGACTGTGACATCATCCGGTGATGTCCGTATAAAATGCAGGCCATACACGGTCGAATTTCGAACGAATTTTCTTTTCAAAATCAGAAAATTTGTTTTTTTTGTGATCCGATGATGCCACCATTGATTTTCGATATTCGGCCGACCGAGCCTTCAATTTCACCTCATGTTGCTACAGAAAAGAATTTTCTTGGCTGGGAATCTTCTTTTCTCTCCGTACATTTTCTTTTATCTCCGTACATTTTCTTTTATCTCCATACATTTTCTTTTATCTCCATACATTTTCTTTTATCTCCATACATTTTCTTTTATCTCCATACATTTTCTTTTATCTCTGTACATTTTCTTTTCTTATAACGTTTCTCCCATCATTGATTAGAAAATCGTTTGTTTTTCTAAAAATTTCCAACATGTCCGATTCCTCAAATTTTATTTCCGCACGAAAATCAGCTGTTGCTGCAGCCCACTAATGGTGCGAAATTCATACGAAAATTCTTAGAGACGATTTTCGAAAGAAAATTCTTTCGAAATTCGAACCGTGTATGGCCGGCATTAGTCGCCGCACGCCGCGTCCCTGCCATTGTGAGCAGAGACAGTGACGAGGCAACAGCTCCTGAAGAGAAGAACAGAAGACGGCGGCAGCGACGACAGAAGACCGGGCCACCGCTTGTAAAAGAGCTAGAAGAAGGCGCGGTGGCCTGGCAAGAAGAACTGAAGAGGGGGGACAAGACCCCCGAAGTCGGAAGGAGAGGGCGGTGGCGAAGAAGAAAGCCGGGCTCCTCCGCTAGTAAAAGAGCTAGCAGAAGATTGCGGAGGAGTCTGGCGAGAAGACCCCCGGAGCTGTGCAATAAACTATTTTAACCCTTGTGTGTTGTGTTTTTTTTTTTTTCACAGGTGAATGGGTAGGGGCACATTGTACCCCATACTCATTCACATAGAGTGGGTGGCCGGGATCCGGGGGCCCCCTTATTAAAGGGGGCTCCCGGATTCCGATAAGCCCACCGCCCACAGACCCCGACAACCAACGGCCAGGGTTGTTGGGAAGAGGCCCTTGTCCTCATCAACATGGGGACAAGGTGCTTTGGGGTGGGGGGGCCGCGCAGCCCCCCCTTCCCCAAGGCACCCCCCATGTTGAGGGCACACGGCCTGGTACGGCTCAGGAGGGGGGTGGGCGCTCGCTCGTCCCCACCCCCTTTCCTGGCCAGCCGGGTAGCGTGCTAAGATAAGGGTCTGGTATGGATCTGGGGGGGACCCCCACACCATTTTTTCAGCATTCCCCTTAAAATCCTTACCAGACCTAAGGGCCTGGTATGCTCTCGGAGGGGGAACCCACGCCAATTTTTTTAAATAAATTTGGCGTGGAGTTCCCTCTTGAGAGCTGATAATTCTGTGAGAGTTGCCTCCGTATAGACGGAGATCCGACTTGGAGGCGAAATCCATTGAAATCAGTGGGTACCAGTCGCCTACAAGACGGATTGAAGTAGTACATGAACCTTTTCTGAAGTCAGAGCGACTTCAGTAGTGTGCATTAAGACGGCTCTCATTCACTTACATTGATTTTTACATGTAGTGCGACTAGGGGCGACCTGAAGTCGGATCTGAGTCACCCCTGTGTGAACCGAGCCTGACAAATCACATGACACTGGGGAGGGAAAATGGCTAATTGGGCCCAATTTGAACATATCCACTTAGGGGTGTACTCACTTTGGTTGTCAGCGGTTTAGACATTAATGGCTGTGTGTTGAGTTATTTTGAGGGGACAACAAATTTACACTGTTATACAAGCTGTACACTTACTACTTTACATTGTAGTAAAGTATAACTTCTTCAGTGTTGTCAAAGGAAAAGATATAATAAAAAATTTACAAAAATGTGAGGGGTGTACTCACTTTTGTGAGATTATATATATATATATTACACACACACACATAAAAAATGGAGCGGTGATTGTCAGCAGTGACATGTCTGCTGACATCCGCTGATATCCGAACCTGTCCGTGAAATCAAGACGGACAGAAAGCCTATTTCCCATCTGTCTGAAGGATCGGATGAAAACAGACAGGCGGTCCATTTCCATCCGATCTCCCATAGAGGACATCATGGCTCGGACAGGTCATCTGCCTGCTCAGTCGGGATCAGCAGGGCGATCCTACGCTTTGCAAAAAATGGGGTCCGTCAGGTGTAAAGCACGTGTAAAAGGACCCCAAACATTACATGCTCGGCGGTAGACAAATTTTGGCATTTTGGGAAAAATGGACCCTAGTATTGGGTATTATAAAAGGATACTCCAGTGTTTAGTGAAGTTCAGTTCACTGTAGAGATTTTTGTTTTAACAGATGGAACTATACGTATCAAGGCCCTTTTTCTCAGAATTTTTGTTTACGACTGTTACTCTAGTCTGTATCAAAAGTGCAGTTTTTTGCAGAACTGATGGAATCAGCTTTTGAGGAAGCTTTGTTTCCACCTAGGGTGGCATCAACTACTGGAGTGGATATAGTATAGTAATCTGCTGTCGTCTTAAAATGATTTTTAGAAATTATTTGGGACACTGGGGAAACTAGCTCTAGATTCAAGAAAGCAAGGTAAAAATCATCAACCACATACATGCATGATGGATAACCCATAACTATTGGTGGTGCGATATTCAATATTTTATATATATATATATATATATATATATATATATATATATATACACATACATACACACACACACACACACACACACATACAGCCGAGATGGCTGGAATCACAGCTGTACGACGGTAGCTCTTGTACTAGTGGTTGAAGCAAGAAATCAAAATTTGGTCCATTAGTGACACTACCCATAGAGGCTACTATAAGTCTGCCTGGAGGGTTCAGCAGGTTCGTGCTTTCAGGGGGTAATAAAAATGGTGTCTGATAAAAATTTCTCAGAAAATACGCTGATCCTATTTATTAATTACATAAGTGATCTTAGCTCTCATACTAAATCTTCAAGCTAGTCTCTGATCCAGTTACCAGACAATCAGTGGACCTCTATCGTGTAGTCAGATTTGTTCAGTACCAAAAGTGGGTAGGATTGCATATAGATTTGGGCCTGAAAGGAGTGTGTTGACTGGTCAAAATTTCAGGCTCAACATCACCATTCTCCCACAGGTGTTCCTTCAACACTCCAAGAGTGGCAATGTCTTGTCAATCAATGATATCTGTGGTAGTGGTGTCTAACACTAGCTGTGCATGAACTTTGTGGACATTTATTGCTGTAAAACGTATTAACGGTAACATTTCTAATGAAGCATTTCAGGTCTTTAAAAAGAATAAATGGGATAGGTGTTGCGCCTATTTTGCTGTTGCAAAAATGAGACGCTTACAAATGAAGAAATCTTTCATCTTTGGAGAGTGAAAATATTTTTGCAGTGCTGTTTTCTTCTTTTTTTGCAAACACTTGTTTCTATCTCCTCTCCTTCCTCTTCTGCACATTTCCTTTTTAAGAATCTGGAAAGGGGAGTCCCCAAAAAAGTATCTGGCATACTATGAGGTGCAACAGGAGCACTGGTGCTAGCTACAGAAGAAAAAAAAGCCTCAATAGGTGTTCACTAGGGTTCAGCATGCATAAAGATGCAGCCACTATAGAAAGTACACATGATGCAACATCTGAATTCTTTATCTTAGGTACCTGGGAGATGGTGGAATGGGGCCCAGTATCTGTATACACTGCAGTAAATGGTATACGTGGAAGGAATGTGGTGATGGAATCACTTGGGATCCTTTCACATGGGTGGACCTGATCGTACCTTGCAGTCTTCTCTATGGAACTGCGGGTCTCAACGGACATGTGTCCGTAGACATCTGGTCCAATCCTGTCTGTTAGTCTGGCTGATCAGAAGGCAGCTGGGTGTAAACAGACAGGCGGTCAGTTGACATCCAACTACCCACCGAGGAGAGCGGGCTATATGTCTGTGTCCGATCTGCATAAGATTCTCCACTGAGCAGGCAGACTCCAATGGAGCCCGCCTCATGTGAAAGCGGTCTAACTGCATGCTCTGCGTGTAAAATGATGTGGGGGATGGCCTGTTAGGATTACTTTTACTTTGTAGAGCTTTGCTGGCTCTAACGGCTTAAGAGCTGCTGGATTGCTTTTACAGGCGGCAGAAAGTGGTCCCTTCCCCCACTCCCGATGACCTCTTTTCCAGGTTCTCTGGTCTCAAGGGGGAGCCTAGCATTCAACACGGCAGTTGTACTGGCTTACATTAGAATCACCTCTATGGACTAGTGCACAAGAAGCGGCAAGCATTCCCGTCACTTCCGGTTTCCCTAGTTGTAAACAGTGCCATTTTCAAATAGTAGAAAGTATTTGATGAAACTGATCTTAGTGTAACCAGATGCTTTTAAAGGGCAGAGGGGTCTAATCAACCCAGATCTCTCCATAAAGAGTACCTGTCACTGTCCACTAGTGTTACAAGGGATGTTTACATATTGTGTATATATGTATTACACACATACATATATACACACAAAATCTTTGGGGGTTCGAATACAGATTTTTACATGTACACAAAGTGTCAGAATAGGCCTGGTCTTCAAGTGGTTAATCTAATAAGGTCCCAGTATCTTTCATAGAACTTCGTAATGTGTAATATATTTTTTGTTAGGTTCCATACATTTTAGGTTACCGTATATACTCGAGTATAAGCCGAGATTTTCAGCCTCTTTTTTGAGGCTGAAAGTGCCCCCCTCGGCTTATACTCGAGTCATCGCTGTCTGCCCGCTCGATCAGCGTGTCGAGCAGACAGACAGCGGCCATTCTATGATTCAAAAGCCGCGCCTCCGGCTCCGCCTTCGCCTGTGATAGGCGGAACACTGAATTTCCCAGCAGCCTGTGTTCCGCCTATCACGGGCGTCGTCTCATCCTCGTACTACGGACGAGGATGATACGACGTCCGTGATAGGCGGAACACAGGCTGCTGGGAAATTCAGTGTTCCGCCTATCACAGGCGAAGGAGGAGGCGCGGCTTTTGAATTTTACAATGGCCGCCGACGAAGAGGGCACGGGACAGAGGCAAGGCAAGGCACGGCACGGGACAGGACGGGACGGGACGGGACGAAGGCAAGGCACGACACGGGACGGAGGCTCGGGACAAAGGCTCGGGACACAGGTAGGCTGGACACATACACACACACACACACACACACACACACACACACACACACACACGGATGGAGACACACACACACGGATGGATGGATGGATGGAGACACACACACACACAGGGATGGATGGATACACACACACACAGGGATGGATGGATGGATGGATGGATGGAGACACACACACACAGGGATGGATGGATGGATGGATGGAGACACACACACACAGGGATGGATGGATGGATGGATGGAGACACACACACACAGGGATGGATGGATGGACACACACACACACAGGGATGGATGGACGGACACACAGGGATGGACGGACACACAGGGATGGACGGACACACAGGGATGGACGGACACACACACAGGGATGGACAGGCATGTCTCACCCTCGGCTTATACACGAGTCAATAAGTTTGCCAGTTTTTTTGGGGGTAAATTGGGGGCCTCGGCTTATATTCGGGTCGGCCTATACTCGAGTATATACGGTAATACATTTTTTATATACACTTTTCCTCTAAGGGTTCAGTGAATAAAATGTACCTTATGATGCATTATTTTTATATAAATACAATCCTTTTTTTCATTGTCCCATATATTATGCATAAAAAAAAGGTATATATTCTTTATATTTTTTAACCTTGTCAATTGGATTTTTGCTCTGGCTTTTTAATTGGAAGTAAATCTTGGGGGATTTGAAAGTTGTGGGAGCAGAGTATCAGAAAGGACTTTATTTCACATCCAGCGAGCGTTGGTCCTTTCCAGACTGTGCCTTAGGTTTCTCTGGCTATGAAAGGTTGGTGCTCTTCCCAGCAGTAGCGTCCTTGATCATGTTATCCAGAAAGGATCTGATGAAGATGTTTTTACTTAAAAAGCCATGTGGAACAAGCCCTTTTTAGATGCAGATTGTGCTGTCCAACATTTAGGCTTCATGCACACGAGACGCTGTTAAACATGTGTTCAGAGGCAGTTGGCCACTTTTTTCAACTGCCCCTGAACTCATTCAATGTTATCCTATGTGTCCATGTACACAGTCTCGTTTTTTTGCCGTTTTTAGGCAGTTGCGTTTAACCTCCTTTTTCTATAAGCAAAAAAATGGGTTCAGACGCAAACGTTTTCCAAGTTTCAGACGCAAAACAAGGAAAATGCGGCTACCGCGTTTTGCCGTGTTTTCGTTTATAAGTTTTTAAAGGTGACCTATTTTTTTACATAAAAAATCTCAAAAATGATTGCAAATGATGAAAAACCATTTAAAATTTGTTTAACAATTGCAATTGGACAATCCACAACTTGTGGCAAGTGACGTGGCAGGTGAAGTGGCAAGTGACGTGACAAGTGGACAATCCACAACTTGTGGCAGGTGATGTGGCAAGTGACCTAGCAGGTGACGTGGCAAGTGGACAATCCACAACTTGTGGCAGGTGACGTGGCAAGTGACGTGACAGGTGACGTGGCAAGTGGACAATCCACAACTTGTGGCAGGTGACATGGCAAGTGGACAATCCACAACTTGTGGCAAGTGATGTGGCAGGTGACGTGGCAAGTGACCTGGCAGGTGACGTGGCAAGTGGACAATCCACAACTTGTGGCAAGTGACGTGGCAAGTGGACAATCCACAACTTGTGGCAGGTGGCATGGCAGGTGAAGTGGCAAGTGACGTGACAAGTGGACAATCCACAACTTGTGGCAGGTGACGTGGCAAGTGACCTAGCAGTTGACGTGACAAGTGGACAATCCACAACTTGTGGCAGGTGACGTGGCAAGTAGACAATCCACAACTTGTGGCAGGTTATGTGGCAAGTGATGTGGCAAGTGGACAATTCACAAATTGTGGCGGGTGACGTGGCAAGTGGACAATCCACAACATGTGGCAGGTGACGTGGCAAGTGGACAATCCACAACACGTGGCAGGTGATGTGGCGAGTGACGTGGCGAGTGACGTGGCAAGTGGACAATCCACAACTTGTGGCAGGTGACGTGGCAAGTGGACAATCCACAACTTGTGGCAGGTGACATGGCAAATGACCTGGCAGGTGACGTGGCAAGTGGACAATCCACAACTTGTGGCAGGTGGTATGGAAGGTAACGTGGCAGCTGATGTGGCAAGTGGACAATCCATAACTTGTGGCAAGTGACATGGCAGGTGACGTGGCAAGTGGACAATCCATAACTTGTGGCAGGTGACATGGCAGGTGACGTGGCAAGTGGACAATCCTCAACTTGCGGCAAGTGACATGGCAGGTGACGTGGCAAGTAGACAATCCACAACTTGTGGCAGGTGGCGTAGCAGGTGACATGGCAACCTGGTTCCATGCTGTAGATGTCAGACGTATTCATGGGTACACCCCCAGAGCCACCTGAAGAGTGAGCAGGGGGCATCTGGTACAGTAGGACTGCCCTCACTTTGTCTAGAATCAGACATGTTGCGACAGTGCAATCCTCCTAGGGCACAAACAAAAAACAAAAAAAAATGAAGAAGCTCGTCTGAAGTGTGTCTGCCAGTGCCATGTATGAGGCAGTATAAAGGAAGAGAAAAGACTTTTTGTCGCTCAAAGAAATAGAAAGAAAATGCATTTATGGTCTCTCAAAGTGTATGCAAAGCCAAAAACCTCCTGTACCACAGACAACGGAAAAAATAACTTCTACAAAAGCAAGGGGAAGATCCCTTTTTAACAAATGCCACACTTACAATCCTGTAACTGGTGAAAAGTTAGCAGTAAGAGGATCGCTACTGTAGTGACAACACCGATCCACTTTCAGAACTTCATTAGAAAGGCCACCACTTCTCTGCCAAAAAGCTGCCTTACCTGTAAATTTCATATCTTGGAGTACAGTAAAGGACACAGGCAACTTATTCATAACCCATGCTGCATAATTAATGTGGAACTTCAGTCAGAAAATTAAGTCCTGCTAGATCACTTCAGGCAGGTATAGCTACCTTAAAAAATTAAAATAAGTGTGTAAACTGTTTAAAATCCAGAAATATACTATCGCACCCTGCTCTGCACATGCTCAGTTGCTCTCCCTTTTTTAGGCACTGCTAAGTTTGCAGAGGCCGATCTGCTGACAGCCTTACAGTGGAATTGAACCCTCCTACCCATTACCGCCAAGGAAGCTGCTTTTGTTTGGTCTGCAAATGCCATGATGCTTCACATGTGATCAGTTATGACATCAGCCATTTGATGGTTTAACAGTTTGGTTGAGGACACAATCAAATGTGAGCTTGAATTTCCAACATTCAAGGAATGTAACTATTTTGAAAACTGTAAACTTATGATTTACTGCTGGGGCTCAGGGCTTCAGAAAAATGTCAGCCTCCAGCAAGAAGAAAAAGGAGCAAAGCTGGAGGCAATTTACAACACACTAATTTTGGTAACATAATTAGTAATGTAGAATGTATGTTCCTTGCTAAAGTATTTTTTATCAAGTTGCTATGGGTAAAGTTGCCTGTGACCTGCATTGCACAATTAAGATATAGCAATGCTTCACTCATCGAGCCAGTGAAGGTGTAACACATGCAAGCAGGTGAGAATTTCGCCTCCCTGAGGTGCACTCTATTAGGCAGCAACAGGATCACAAGTGGCAGCCTTAGACAGTTGTCGCTTAAGAAAAAGGCGTCCCATATGGATATTTCTCCTCACCTCCAGTTCTTGTGTTAACTCAAATTTTGAATTGCCCTTTACTTTCAGTACAAGAAACAATAGTCACCAACACAAATAGAAAGGAAAAATCTCTCCAGTGGGTGTGCATACAGGCAGCAATAAACCTTACAGGAGGTTTATACACGTCCTTAATGTATTCAAAATGAAACTAAAATAAAATTATGTTTTTGCTTTACATTAGTGTTAAAGTTAACCCATTTTAAGCAGCCAAATGTAAGCTTTTCTTATTTTGGATAGAGCATAGGAATGGCTAAATCTTTTTTTTTTTTTTTTTGTAATCTGTGTTCCACTGGGGAGTTTTGGCTTCCCTATAAATACTAGAGAAAATGAAAGAAAATCTCACAGAACAGTTGTTACAGAACCACATTGGTAGTTTTCTCCTCTATTCATGGTCTGGTGACAACATACCATACTTATATCACACACAACTTTGCCCCTAGTTAACAAGTATTTAAATACCTCCAGTGTCGATGGCATCTATTAGCGCATCTGTATCCTTACTACGTATGCAGTCAATCAGTTGGCGGTGGGATCTCTCTCCTGAGCTGTCTAATCTTCTAAGGCCTGGGATACGACCAGTAGAGCCAGCAGCTGATTTAGGCAAAGCTTTACGGCCTTCAAACAGAAGTACCAACAACAAGTCTACAAGACGCATTGTGTCCAGCACACACCTCTCATCTCCTTGCAGAGCGCTCTCCATAGAGTCCAATAACTCTGCACGAAGCAAATCCTGTTGGGAAAAATTAGCATATGTAACAGAGATGATAAACTATACTTAAGCAGAACTGAAGAACTACGAGATTTTTAGAGCAACATACATGTGTTACTACAGGAGATCCACGGCACAGCGTAGAAAGTAGACTGACAATTGTGGAGACCTGGTTGCTAATTTTGGAGTCTCCTGAAGTTGAAGGACCACCACTGGTGCCACGCCCTGGTTTGCAGGCTGAAGAAGGACCAGAAACGATTCCTCCTGCTGCTGCCATACGAGATAACAATTCTTCGGTAAGTCCATGTTGTGCTAGTGGTGCAGGGTCCACACCTCGTCGTGTAAACCGATCAGCTAGTGACGCAAAACAACGCAGGGCTCCATCTGAAACCTAAAGGAAAAATAGAAATATCACAGAAACTGTCCCATTAGCTATGCAGATCTTCAAAACAAGAAGATTCTATAATCAAACCAATCTGAATAGAAATGATTTCCTCACCTGGTGGTCCTCATGCTTCAATAGGCTTGACAGGGATTCAACACAAGTTTCCAAAGAAGCATCCTGCGGCTCCATCTTGCCACACAGCCGTGATACCACTGCCATGGCTGAGTGCAGAGTATCCTTGTGAACTAGATGACCACTGTCTCGAATGAAAGTGAGGACACAATTCAGACCGCCTGCTTCAAACACTGCCCCTGATTCACGTGTACAGATTAACTCCAGCACCTGACAGAAAGACAGAATATTTGTTTTAAAAATATCCAATTTCAAAGTATGTCCAAAAGGAAAAACGTGTTGAGTTAAGCTAGTTAGTTGAGTTAAGGGAGGGTTATAACCCCCATCCATTGACACACACCCCCCCCCCCCCCCATTGGGGACATTTTCCCAACTTAAACTTAAAGTTAAGAATCCCTTAGCAAGAAAGAAAGAAGAAATTACTCATCTAGTACATCTAGTATAGGTACACTCTCTCCCACTCTTATAAACAGTATAAACAGAGACAAAAATTACCCAAGTAAATCTGTATATTTGCCTAAAATTACACAGAGACTGTGGGGTTGATTTACCAAAACTGGCGAGTGCAAAATCTGGCGCAGCTCTGCATAGAAATCAATCAGCTTCCAGGGTTTTTTGTCACAGCCTAATTGAAGAAGCTGAAGTTAGAAGCAGATTGGCTATCATGCACAGCTGCACCAGATTTTGTACTCTCCAGTTTTAGTAACTCAACCCCTGTGCGTGAGTATGTATGTGTAGCAGGTTCTTTTGGGCTAGTTTGGTGCAATTAGAATCATCAATTTCCTCTACTGCTCTATCTTCTTGAGCAGACAAGGCAGAATATGCATGAGAGGGAAGACATAAATTAGCCTGAACAGAGACCAGAAAAACAGCATTTTGTAAAATCCTTTTCATTGATGTACATCAGGGGACACAGAGCCATAGTACTTACTATGTGGGTTATAGGGCCACCGATAGGTGATGGACACTGACACGCCCTAAGGTAAGAAGTGTACTCCCTAAATAACCCCTCCCACTACTGGGAGTCCTCAGTTTTGTAGCCAAGCAATACAAGTGTATACCAAGAAGGGAGGGACCTCTGTGGCCCCTGATGTACATCAAAGAAAAGGATTTTACAGGTAAGCTGTTTTAACCACTTTCAGACCGGACCAATTTGCTGGTCAAAGACCAGACCACTTTTTGCGATTCGGCACTGCGTCGCTTTAACTGACAATTGCGCGGTCGTGCGACGTGGCTCCCAAACAAAATTAACGTCCTTTTTTTCCCACAAATAGAGCTTTCTTTTGGTGGTATTTGATCACCCCTGCGGTTTTTATTTTGCGCTATAAACAAAAATAGAGCGATCATTTTGAAAAAAACGCATTATTTTTTACTTTTTGTTATAATAAATATCCCCCAAAAATATATAAAAAAACATTTTTTTCCCCTCAGTTTAGGCCGATACGTATTCTTCTACATATTTTTGGTAAAAAAAATCGCAATAAGAGATTATTGATTGGTTTGCGCAAAAGTTATAGCGTTTACAAAATAGGGATAGTTTTATAGCATTTTTATTAATAATTTTTTATTATTTTTTTTTACTAGTAATGGCGGCGATCTGCGATTTTTATTGTGACTGCGACATTGTGGGGGACACATCGGACATTTTTGACACATTTTTGGGACCATTGTCATTTATACAGTAATCACTGCTATATAAATGCAGTGATTCCTGTGTAAATGACACTGGCAGTGAAAGGGTTAACCAGTGGGTGGCAGTGTAGGGGTTAAGTGTTCCTAGGGGTGTGTTACTAACTGTGGGGGGGTTGGGCTGTCATTTAGTGTACACTGATCTCTGCTCCAATCACATGGAGCAGAGATCAGCGTCACTAGTTGCTAGGCAGAATGGGAAAATGTTGTTTATACAGCATTTCCTCCATTCGGCCGCTCCGTGAGACGATCGCGGGGATGCCCGCGGCGATCGAGTCCGCGGGTCCCGCGACCGGACTCACGGGGGTCCTGACCAGCGCGGGAGCGCGCCGCCGGCGGCGCGCTCCCGATGGCAAGGCGGCAACGAATATTGGACGTACATGTACGCCAATATGCCTGCCCATGCCATTCTGTCGACGTACATCGTCGTGCGCTGGTCGGGAAGTGGTTAAAAAATCCTGTTTTCTTTTCTTACATCAGGGGACACAGAACCATAGTACTTACTATGTGGGATGTTCCATAGCAATGGCAACTGAAGAGAGGGAGACACAACAAAAACAGGAGGCTAGAAGACTCATACTGCAGCCTGCAGTATACTGCGCCCAAAGGAAATATCCTTATGACCTTTAATATCGATTTGATAAAATCTGATAAACGTATGAACCGAAGACCAAGTCGCGGCCTTACAGATCTGATCCATAGAGGCCTGATGATACACCACCTAAGAGGCACTAATCGCCCCTGGATGAGTGTGCTCTAACATGAGAAAGAAGAATTTTCTTCTTTAAGCTGAAGGTTGAACAATCCCTTGACGAATCCATTTGGAAAATAGTGGATTTTGACGCTGCCTGTCCACATTTTGGACCCTCTGGCAGTACAAACAAAACATGTCTTTTGCGAACCTGAGCAGCCGCCTTTAAATAGACTCTGATCACTCTTACTACATCAAGGGAATGTAGTGCCTTCTCTTCCCTAGTTTGATACTCTGGGGAGAAAGAAGGAAGAATAATATCTTGGTTTAAATGAAAACCTGTTACCACTTTTGGTTGGAAAAGGTAAAACCACCTCATCCTTCTGCATGATCAAATATGGCTCTTTACAAGACAGAGCTGCTAGTACCGATACTCTTCTAGCAGAGAAAATGACAACCAGAAAGATTATCTTTCTTGTCAAAAGGACCAAGGGAATTTCTCGTAAAAACTAACGGCTGATTCAGCAAAGCCGATAAGACCAAATTCAAATCTCAAGAATTTAGAGGTACCTTGATAGGGGGATTAATCCACGTTACCCCCTGAATAAGCTATGCACCAAGATTGGGAAGCAAGAGGCCATTGAAAGGAAACACGGACAAGGGCCTGGATCTGGCCCTTGATGGAAGTCAAGACCAACTTCATTTCAGATCCCATTTGCAGGAAATCGGGGATCCTGCCTATGACATACTTCCTGGGGTGCCAACCCCTGGATCCACACCAAGAAACATATGCCTTCCAGACTCTATAGTAAATGATTCTGGAAGCTGGCTTCCTTGCATTTATCAAAGTAGACACTACCTGAAGGAGATCACCCACGATCCTTTATAAAGTGGGATTCAACAGTCAAACCTGTTAAATTTTTAGTCCATAAGGTATGATGGAATACGGGACCTTGTACCAGAATCACCTCCTTTCATTCCTGCTTAATCCCGCGGAGAAGGCACGGAAGTAGCAGAACTGGAGGAAACGCATAGATCAGTAAAAAACTGATACCGTGGGAAGACTAATGCGTCTGTTCCGCCTGCTAGCCCTTGTTCCCGACAGAAAGTTGTCGACTCTGTTGTTGAATCTGGACGCGAATAGGTCCATGTCCGGAATACCCCATTTCTGATATACCGCTAGGAAGATGTCGGGGCAAAGAGACAATTCTCACCGTAAATAATTGTTGGCGACTCAAGTAGACCATCTGCCAACTCTCTAATCCTGGAATGAAAATTGCCGATAGGCAAGGAATGTTGTGTTCTGCCCAAGCTAGAACATTATTCACCTCTTTTTAGGGTGTACGACTTCTCGTGCCCCCCCTGGTGATTGATGTAACCCACAGCCGTGGCCTCGTCGGACTGAATCCTGACAGGAAAGTCCCATAGTCTGACCGTCCCAGATTCTAGGGCCAGACATACTGCCTGAATTTTCCAATATGTTGATAGGCAAGGTCCTCTAACCTGGACCATATCCCCTGGACAGAATCTTCTTCCCGGGCTGCTCCCCAGCCTAGAAGGTTAGCATCTGTTGTTAACACTTTCCAGGATACAGGTAGAAAGGATTTTCCCTTTTGTTGGATAACCTCCACCAATTTAGGCTCAGACTTACGTTGGGAGCCAAGCATATTTGGAAAAAACAAAGGCCTGAATCCTTTTATTCCAGACCGACAGGATGGTGTTTTGAAGCAGTCTTGATTCAAAACTGCGCGTAAGGAACAGCCTCCTAAGGAGGCCACCATTTCCCCCAACAATCTCATGCCCAGAAGAATGGAAGGATTTTTCTTTGTTTTGATAACCTGAATAATTAGTCCTACAGTGGAACTGATTCTCATCTGGGGTAAGAATACCTTCTTCTGTACAGTATCCATAACCAGCCCCAAGTACTGTAAACTCCTTGATGGTTTTAGGGAGGATTTTTCTAGGTTGAGTATCCAACCTAGAGATTCTGCGATCAGGTTTAGACCCGAGACGGAATGATCTATTAAAGGTAGGAAACTGCTTTTGGTATATCAATCCCCCGGAGGGGAAAAGGAACGACATTGGGGACGCAGGAGGAGAACCAGACCCCCCTTTCTTACTGGAGGATCTGCTTGTGCCCGGAGGAGAGGAGAAACGAAGGCTTCTGTGCCGTTTCCAGCACCAGGAGGTGAGTGTTCAATACAGCCCCCAGTGGTGACACATAGGCATGACAGCATTATACATAGAAGGAGAAATTCCTAAGAAAATCTCCCTTACTTTTCCACGCAGCAGGGTAATCCGAGATAAAACCCAAACTTCACCCTTCACGGTGGGCTCAGAGAACTTTAGGAAAACTTCAGGAACAGGGGAACCTCAGGTTACCCACAATCCTGGACCTGCAACAGCACCCTGCCAGTGAAAACTTTATGGCCTTACTACCAAAAAGTACTGTATCCCAGGGTCCAGCTCTCTAAAAGAGAAGCGTTAGCAAGCAAAACCTAGCTTCTTCGGACAAAAGGCCCGGGTACCATTAATTTAGCCCATGAAAAGGACAATAGAACGGATCCGGTCAGCATGGCTTGCCCCAGCAGGGAAGCTTCCAGTGGAGCTCAGCACAGCACATCTTTACTTGTGACCAACACCTTAGACACTGGCGAAAAAACGGAGGACTCCCAGTAGTGGGAGGGGTTATATAAGGAGTACACTTCTTGCCTTAGGGCGTCAGTGTCCATCACCTATCAGTGGCCCTATAACCCACATAGTAAGTACTATGGCTCTGTGACCCTTGGTGTAAGAAAATAAATTATTATGGCACCCAATGCTAGGGCTAGAGGATGCCTGGTTCTGACTACAAACTGGGAAAGTTTGTTGAAACCAACTCATTTCATCACTCACAAGCTAGCCTGTAGCCTTCTCAATTTCCTGCTATCAGCTGGGTGCCAAGACCCTAGAGTCCCCTAATGCTCTACTGTAGTCCACCATCCAAATAACAGGCTCTACACTAAAGATGTTCAACCAGAGTTTACTGCAATGACAGCACACTGCTCACTCCCAACCAAAGTCATGCCTCAAATATGTTTCATTGGAACAGGAAAAGGTTTGACCGCACTCACAAATAACGGGTTTCACAAATTGAAGTTCGCTTAGTCATAATCTTCAGGTTGTTAATGGAAAGCCTGGAATTCATGGGTTACCATGTTCCCTGGACCAAGAGACTGGAACAGTTCTCAGCTACAAAGACTGGCATCTGTTGTTATCACTTCCCAGTGTTAGGGAAGGAAAAACCTTCATATTGTTAGGGCTGGGCTTGAAATCCAGCAAGAAAAGTATTTCCTTGCTTGGCCGGACAAAAGCACAGATAGTTTCAGAGAAGGAGCATGCTTGCTCCAAGACAACAAGGTCTTAAAGGGATTGTAAAATTATTATTATTTTTTTTTAAAAATAACAAACAAGTTATACTAACCTCCACTGTGCAGCTCGTTTTGCAGAGTGGCCCCGAACCTGCTCTTCTGGGGTCCCTCGGCGGCTGTGTCGGCTTCCTCCCGCAGGTGCTTCTCACGTTCATGCGAGCTCCCTCGCATGGTGAGAAGCATCTGTGGGTGCGCTCCCGTGATACAGCCGGCGGCTATAGCTGCTCGCTGTATCACACGGCCCGCCCCCCGGTGCTCCGCGTCAGTGGATGTGATTGACAGCAGCGCGAGCCAATGGCTGCGCTGCTTTCCATCCATCCACTCCAGCCAATCAGCAGCCATGCTGAACGGTGGAAAGGACGTCGGGGGACGAGCGCGGGACTTTCGAGGGGTGAGGTAAGTAAAATGGGGGGCTGGGGGCGCAGGCACTGTCAGATGTTTTTTCACCTTAATGCATAGAATGCATTAAGGTGAAAAAACATTTACCTTTACAACCCCTTTAAATGAAATTCAGCAAATGGTAGCCTCAAAAAAGGAAGCTACCATGATGCCTAGTACTTGCATAGAGAGTCTCATTCTGAAATGTGGGCACTGACTGAAAGCAAAGCCCTTGCTTGAGATGTGTCCAGCTGTTGTGAAACTACCAGTCCCACAAGGCATTGCAAGACACAGACAGTTACAAACATGGCTACCAAAGGAATTGCATGATGAAACTTGTAGTTTCGCATCAGCTGGAGGGCCACAGGTTGATCACCCATGGTCTAGAGCAAGGGTCTCCAAACTTTCTAAACAAAGGGCCGGTGTACTGTCCTTCAGACTTTAGGGGAGCTGGAGTGGTCAGTGAAAGTAGAAAATGTCCCAGCAGTAGGAGGAATAGTGCCCCATCATTGGTGTTAGTGGGAGGAATAGTGCCCAATTGTTTATCAGTGAGAGGAATCCTTCCCCATTCCTAGTACCAGTGGGAGAAGGTGTGCCATCATCGTGTCAGTGGAAGGAAAAATGCCCCATTCTTGGTCAGAGTGAGGAATGCTTCCCCATTGTCGGTGTCAGTGGAAGGAATGGTCCCGCGAGAGCCAGATAAAGGCAAGCAAAGGGCCGCATTCAGCCCACAATTTGGAGACCACTGGTCTAGAGCAGTGTTTCTCAACTCCAGTCGCCCCAACAGGTCATGTTTTCCCCTTATTTTGCACATGTGATTTGATCAGTTTCGCTGCTTTAGTAATTACCACAACCGTTTCATCTGAGGGAAATCCTGAAAACGTGACCTGTTGGGGCGCCTTGAGGACTGGAGTTGAGAAACACTGGTCTAGAGGGTAGTGTGACAAAATGGAAGGGATCCTCCACCACTGAGAAGCGCAGAAAGTGCTGCTGAGGTAGATAAATGGAAAAATACACATAAGCATTTTGGATGACTATGGATACAGTGGGGAAAATGATTTGATCCCCTATAGATTTTTTAAGAGAGGAGAGAACAGAATTGGGACTTTAAATGAAGCACACATCAGTAAGAGAATAAGTCAAGTGACTGCAATGAATATTTTGTATAGTCCATGATATGTCATACAAACATTTTGGGCATCAAACTCTAAAATGCTCTGGGCATACAGCCTCCATACAATGAGTCATGGACTAATATTTCACAATAATTTACAATCCAAAAAGCATTCTCATAAAACACAAAAAACAGTATGCATGGTCTTTGTTTTTTGTCTTGATAGTTTTATCACAGTTTTCCTTTTTGCCCCTTTGTCACTTCATCACATTTATTTCCAACACACATATCTTATACACAACACATATACAGATCCACATGTGGTCTGTTTCTCATAGATCTTTCACATAGATATCTTCATTCATTCCACAGACCCTGCACCCTCTACCCACCCTGGGAGTGCCCATTTTGGTGGTTACCTGTTCTGCAGGCTGCCCCGATGCTTGGTGGCTATGCACTGCGGCTCTTTCTGTGGACCCTGATGCCGTTTTGCTGGCCCGCTGATACAGACGTGAGTTGGACGCCTAGCCTTCAAATTAATTATAATTATTAAATTATTTTGCTAATTTTTACCTAATTTATATATTAAATACATTTTTTTCTTTTCATACATTTTGTAGAATTATGCCATGATGTATGCTCCTGATGAGCAGTTGGAATACCGCGAAACGCGTAGAGCTTTTAGCCATTATCATCTACCCCAATCATGGAAAATCAAGACTCATATGTTTTTTTTTTTATTCATTAATTACTATTCAGGCATTTTTAACCGATTTTTTTATTATTCAGTTACCATGGTTATCTTGGCCATTTTGGGTTCAACCACAGCAAAATAACGTACATACATGCATACTGTTTTTTGTGTTTTATGAGAATGCTTTTTGGATTGTAAATTATTGTGAAATATTAGTCCATGACTCATTGTATGGAGGCTGTATGCCCAGAGCATTTTAGAGGTTGATGCCCAAAATGTTTGTATGACATATCTTGGACTATACAAAATAAATATTCATTGCAGTCACTTGACTTATTCTCTTACTGATGTGTGCTTCATTTAAAGTCCCAATTCTGTTCTCTCCTCTCATATAACATTGATAGGGATGGAGGCAGGCATTCCTTTAGTGCCAGCCTCATTCAAAGTCCCAAAAATCCTCCTATTTTCCTTTAATGATTATAGATTTTTTAAGTTTGCTCACATGCAAAAAAAAAATAATTAAGGGTCTAGGATTTTTATCATAGATGTATTTTAACCACTAGCTCACGCACATTTACAAGGTATAGGTTAACTTGATCCAACGAATCGCTGTGTCTGCACATCGGCTCCTTTAAGAGTTACCTTAGCAGTATGTTTTGGTTTATTGTAATACTGAAAGACCCGTCCATGACTCATCTTCAGGGTTGACAGAAGAAGGTTCTCAGCCAGGATTGTACAATACATGGCCCCATCTATTGACCCCATCTATTGGCCCCTCAATGCAGCAAAGTCAATCTGTACCTTTAGCAGAGAAACAAAGCATCATGTTTCCACCTCTACTTGACTGTAGGGATGGTGTTCTTAGGGTCATAGTCAGCATTTTTCTTCCTCCAAACATGGCGAGTCCCCCTTCTCAAGAAGGCACAAGTACAGTCATGCCAATGAACATCTAAATGAGCCAGAGAAGGATTGGGAGAAAGTGCTGTGGTCAGATGAGACCAAAATTTTGTTCTTTGGCAGTAACTCGACTCGCCATGTTTGAAGAAAAATGCCTACTATGACCCTAAGCACACCATCCCTACAGTCAAGCACGGAGGTGGAAACATGATGCTTTGGGGCTGTTTTTCTGCTAAAGGTACAGGCCGATTTTGCCACATTGAGGGGCCAATGGACGGGGCCATGTATTGTAAAATCTTGGATGAGAACCTTCTTTTCTCAGCCACAAAACTGAAGATGGGCCGTGGATGGATCTCGATGCGGAAAAGTCTCCATGGCAACAAAGAAGTGGCTCAAGAAGAATCACATTGAGGTCATGGAGTGGCCTACCTAGTCTCCAAACCTTAATCCTGTGGAATATTTATGGAGGGAGCTGAAACTTCGAGAAGAAACCTTAAGGATTTAGAGAAGATCTGTAAAGAAGAGTGGACCAAAATCCCTACTGAGATGTGTGCAAACCTGGTCACCAGCTATAAGAAACGTCTTACCTCTGTGCTGAACAAAAAGGGTTTCTCCACTCTACTTTTTGAAGTCTAAGTAATTCATGTTTTGCTTGGGGATCAAATACTTATTTTAGTCACTCAACTGCTACTTAATTTATAGCATTTGTTTTATGTGTTTTTTTCTGGATTTTTGGCGGATATTCTGTGTCTATCATTTAAAATACACCTATGATAAAAATTATAGACCCTCCATTTCCTTGTAAGTAGGCAAACTATCAAAATCTGTAGGGGGGAGGGATCAAATAATTATTTTCCCCACTGTATCATGCATTCCTCTGGTCTTAGGCAGGCAATTACCAACCTTGCGTATTCCATACAAACAGAACAGGCAGCTGTACATATGAGCCAAAAGGCGTCCAGTTTCCTGCCGAAACAGCTGATGTATACAAAGCTTTAAAGAGCAAGTAAACCCTGATGGGTTTCACTTCCTTTCTTTTACTCTGCAAAGTAAAAGCATAATGTGCTGGTATGTAGGGCTGAAAAAAACGAATCGATTAATCGACAACTAATCATTTATGAAATTAAATGATTACTATTTTCATAATCGATTAATCAGGCAGTAACATAACGGGGTTAAAAAAAAAACTAAATTGGCCCTTGTACAAAGATTGTACAAAAAGAGCAAATAATTGCTACTGTAAATATTACTTTCACTGTTCCACAGTAAAAAAACTAACCCCTTACAGTAGTGATTTGATCATTATTTTACTAAACGTCATAGGCCTGGTTCACACCTATGTGTTTTTTGGTGCTTTTTGCAGAAACGCACTACAGTTCATTTAGCATAGTTTCCTATGGAACACGTTCACATCTATGCTTTTTTTTCAGCCGCTGTGTATTTGACTTTTTTACATGCAAAACGGTGCTTTTTTTGGTTCAATATACTTTAATGGAGAAGCTGTAACATGTAGTGTGTTTTTGCAGCAATTTGTGTTTTTTTTTTTTTATCTGCCCAACAACAACAAAAAAAAAAAAGCATTAAAAAAATGCAAAAACAAATATCAAAAAGCAAAAAGCACTGCAGAAGCACATCAAAAGCAAACTGCATAGGTGTGTAACCGAGCCTTATGCTGACCACACGGATTAATTTTCAGACGAGAATATTCATACAGAAAATCTGTGTATATTCACTGAATGAAAGAATGTTATTTGAAAATTTCACTTGTTTTTAACATTCTGTTTTAAAATGAATGTATATTCTGAACAAAAACCACATACACTGTCTGAAAATTCCTTTGACCAAGAAGTTTTCTATTCCTAAATTTTATTCCCGTCACTATGGTTGAAAACAAACGTCGATTTTACCCCACTAACAATTAGAAAATCGAACGTTCTTAAAATTACATTTTTTTATGGTCAGAATATAATATATTACAGTCTGCTTGAAAATCTGCAAAACAGTCTTTTTTTTTTCTTTAAATAAAAAAATTTGATCTGATTTTGATTATATTTACCAGCTTCAACCTCTAATAATATATACAATATATCTCTTCTAATAGTGTATACAGTATATCTCCTCTGTCTTATTCTCAGAGTGGATTAGAGATTTTGCTCCCTAACCATATAGTAGGTTATTTATATTTAAGATTTTTTTTTTAAACTCTACATATTAACTAAATTATACACCAGGCTTTTTTTTTAAAGGTTATTAACCGAATAATCAAAACAATAAATCGCCCAACTAAACGATTATGAAAATAATCATTTGTTGCAGCTCTACTAGTATGCATCGCATAATTAGCACGTTACTCACCTGCAAACGAAGCCCACACCATCTCCGCTGCAGGCTGCATCCATGTTTGCCCCTCTTTCTTCTGGGGCCGCAGACTTAGGCTCTGTGACTGGCTGGAGCAGCATGACTTCACTCCTGCATGCGGGAGCCACTGCTCATGGCACTCGCTTGTGAAGTTTCTTCTCAGCGCATGCGCCGATTACATCATCAGTGCAGTATACAGTAAAGGTTTCGTAAACTGCACATGTTTAGGAGATATTTACAGTAACAATAGGTAAGCTTATTCTAGGCTTACCTATAGGTACAACTTGCAAAAGGAGGTTTACAACCTCTTTAGGGCTCTTATTAACAGGCTCTGTTATAATGCATCTGACAAGCACATTTTAAACACAGATTTCCCTTACTTCAATTGTGTAGTGTGAATGGCCAATGTGAAGTTGTGTTTTACCTGCTTTGTATATTTCCAGACACAACAGAATCTACTGAGATTTATCCACGTTAAAGAAAATGCCGATCAAATGCCACCTATGCTGCCAGAACACATGCCTAGTGAGTAGTACTGCTTTTCATTCATAGAAAAAATCCATCTGCACAAACACTAAGGTATATTAAACAGAGGAAGGGGCATACGGCCTATCACTTTAAATTTGAAAAGTTATATATTTATATAGGTTACCAACCTTCACACACTGCTCAGCCAAATCCCGACTGGTTCGGTTATTGAGTTCCACTACAACAAGCCGATTGCAGAGTGCTTTGATGGCACCTTCCACTCCCACAATGCGCCTGGTACATTCAGCTGACACATCCAGATAATACGTGATTGCTCGAGCGGTGACTTCAAGCACATTATCAGGGGCACTTTCATCCAGAAAGATCTTGCACAGCGCTGGAAGGAAAGTCCGAGGGGGACACCTAGAAACCAAAGTAAGCAGTAGATTTCAGCAGCCAATTTAAATTTTTGAAGTCGAAGTAAGCTGAATACAAGTGTACCTCCTAAGCTTCTTTTCAGACAGTTTTGTGACTCCCCACTTACCTGCAACACTATAAATCAAGAGGGAGACACCACCATTAGGAAGCCTGCAGCATTACAGTTTATGTGTTGCTTTACTTTACAGCCCAAGTACCCAATTAAAAGAGTATTACCATACTTCTGTAGCCTTACCTGGGTTCGATTTGTCATGTAAACTGCTTGAACAATCAAATGATACATAGGTACGTGCTACAGCACCTGGCTCTTTAGCAAAGGCATCTACACTGTTAGCCAAATGTCACATTTGTAACGGGTTATATAAATAATATATTTATATAAAAAGGTCAGACAACAGGAAGTTGTACACAATAATAAATTCAAATAATGTAACACAGCAAAGCCTCCATGACATATTATGGTATCTCGAAACATTATGGGCATTCAAAGCAAGTCTTTTTCTAGAACATCATAGGGATTACTGTATATTCGCAATATAATTAGGGAATTTAAAAAGGGAATAATCATTTAGAAAATGATTACAATCTTCTACTAGAAGACAGTGTTAAATGTTTCAATTTAAAATACATTTAATAATCAATTAGATGAAATTTTTTGTATTGGTCTTGAACTCCCCTTAGTATATCAAACAAATATTTTATTTTTTTGTTTAAGACAGAAAATGTTTGAACCAGTGCCAGGGTTTTCTAGTTGTTTGTGTCCCTGGTGGGGAGATTCACCATTTGTCTTGATAATCACTTTTTGGAGATTACCAGAAAAGGAATAAGGGGGTTATCTTCCAGGGGGATACCTATTCCAGTGAAAACAGGATAAGAAAGAACTTACTGTACATAAAACTTTAAAGACTTATTTTCGCCTTTTTTGCGTTTTAGAGACAGGAAGGATTTCTGTGTGCCCAACAGAACACCTTCATTTATGGAGGCGCAGCATCCGATGTAGACATTACCTAGGACTGTCTGTATGCTCCAAAGACATGCCAGTAGGTTAATTGGATCCTGTCTAAATTGTCCCTAGTATGTATGAATGTGAGTTAGGGACCTTAGATTGTAAGCTCCTTGAGAGTAGGGACTGATGTGAAAGTACAATATATATGTAAGGCGCTGCGTAAATTGATGGCGCTATATAAGTAACTGAAATAAAAAAATAAATAAAAAAAAGCAATATGCCTAGGCATGCCTGCTCCTCCCCTACTGGCACCCACTGAAAAGGAATTTTGACTTGACTCCTCCCCAAGAGCCAGCCCACTGATTGCATCACACTAACACGGGGGTAGGCAACCTCGGCCCTCCAGCTGTTTTCAAACTACAAGTCCCATTAGATATTGCAAGACCCTAATAACAGGCATGATGGGGTTTGCCTACCCCTGCACAGTTACTAAAGGTCATGCTGTGAATACATTAAGGACCCTTTCCCAGCTTTTTCTCTGGTGCTTTTTTAGGTGGACCCAGTCAGACCATATATTGCCCTCTACTGTCCGTTGACACCCACAGACATCCAATATGATTTGCTAAAAAGAAACGGATGGGGTTCCGCTTCCCACCTGTCTAGCAGATTGAATGGCCACCTGGTAAACGAACAGGCGATCCATTTACATTTGACCACCATTAGAGGACATTGGGCTGTGTCTGTATCCGCTCTGCATAAGCAGAGGGGAACACGGACAAGCCATCCCCATGTGAAAGGAGCCCAAGGCGCTATGCACACTACCTTAAAAAAACACCAGTGCTCTTGGTAGAAAAAAAAAAACTCTAAATTAGTGGGTTTTTTCTGCCTGAAAAATTCTCCAAAAATGCAAAACAGAAGATTTTTTTTTCTCTGCCTCTAAACGCTGAGCTCAAAAAACACCTCTAGACTACCTAATGTGCATGGACACATTACATCTACCGGTAAAACGCTCAACTCTAGGAGCAGCCTTTTTATTTATTTAACTATTGTGCATGCAGCATAACTTGGCAAGGCATAAAAAAATGTATAAATAAAATGCTGCTTAAAGAGGAAGTAAACCCTGATGGGTTTACTTCCTCTGATTCCCTGCAAAGGTAAAGCATAATGGACTACTATGCATCACATAGTAGTCCATTATGTGTCACTTACCTGACACAGGAGCCAGCAAAGTCACCGCTGTCCCCTGTAGTTCCGAGCGTCCATCTTCTTGGTGGGTCTTGCTGCTCCTGTGCTGTGATTCGCCAGAGCAGCGATGACATCACTCCCGCGCATGCGCACGGGAGCCGACACTCGCGGCATATCGTGGCGATCTGCGGCTTACCCAGTGCACCTGCGCGCCGCTGTCTACGGCACATGTGCCGTAGACAGCGGTGGCTGTCTTCAGGTAAATATCTCCTTTAGGAGATATTTCTTGGACCTACAGGTAAGCCTTAATCTAGGCTTACCTGTAGGTCAAAGTGGTTTGTAAGGGTTTACAACCACTTTTATGGTTATTTAATGGTCATTGCGTGCAAACAATTTTACCGTAGAACTACAATTTGTTTTAAAGAATGGGGCACTCTGTCAGATTTATATCAATACTACAGTCTTTCTTTTCTAGGGAAATTCATCACAATTGTCTTAGGAACAAAAAAATATATATGGGGTAAATTTAGAGCTTCCGCAGCTTGGGCTTTAACGCATTCTACTTTTCACATACTGTAGAAGTACATCAATAGTGAAAAAAAATTATGCGAGAACAGCAAAGAAGTGGGAAAAGGCACATTTCACTATATCTCCACACACATTTCAGTTGGTAGTAATTCAGAATTAATTCCTGAGGGATTATCCTCATTTTTCTATCTGAAGCTTACAAAGCCCAACTCTTGCAGTGAATAGAGCCTCTGATAATCACATTCAGTTGCCTTACGCATTTTCTTCAATTTAGATACAGAATGAGACATCAGGCCAGGTTCACACTAGCTGCAGCCGGGTCTGGCTATATCCCTGTTCTCCGTTTCAGGGTGAATCAGGTCTGAATTTTTGCCTGAATTTGGACCTGAAACGAAGCCAAAGATGCGCAGGACCCTTTTCCAGTGCAGAATGAGGCCACTCCGGAGCGGAGTGAACCAGCTCTATTGAGAGCTGGGCACAGTCTCCAGGCATGCAAACTAGATTCAGGGAAACTTGCATCCAATTCGCATAAGTGTGAACCCAGCCTCAAAGGATAAGTTCAGCTTTGGAACATGTTACGTGCCTTCCCGTTTTTAGGGTGGAACATGTAACATATTACAGCTCCTGTGCCTTCTCCCCCCGATCCCCCCTCCTTCCTGTGACAGCTGGCAGGGGTTCCTCTCCCTGCAACCGCTGTCACCTTTTAAGCACGGCACTGTGCCCACACAGCCTTGTCATTTGTGTTTCCTGTGAATAACCTACAAGTACCTAAATGTAGTTTGAATGAGCTGCAAGCGCGCTAATCCACATGCCCATAGTTCATTCATATTGCCTGTAAGCAGCGTGCACAGGAGTCTGCCAATGCACCCTTGCTCGTTATAAAATGGGCTACAAGACCATCAACAAATAGCCTGGTGAGAAGGAGAAAAATATTGGAGTGATTATTCGCAAACTGAAGAAATACAAAAAACCTAGCAATCCATGCAAGATTTTGCCTCGTGGAGTATGGATGATTATGAGAAAAGTGAGGGATCAGCCCAGAACTACACGGGAGGAGCTTGTGAATAATCTCAAGGCAGTTGGGACCACAGTCACTAAACAAACCATTGGTAGCACAATACGTTACCATGGACTAAAATAATGCAGAGCCCGCAGGGTCCCCTTCCTCAAGAACGCACATGTACAGGCCTGTGTGAAGTTTGCCAATGAACATCTAAATAACAGATGGCGAACCTCGGAACCCCAGATGTTTTGGAACTACATTTCCCATGATGTTCATCTACACTGCAGAGTGCATAAGCATCATGGGAAATGTAGCTCCAAAACATCTGGGGTGCGAAGGCTCTCCATCACTGAGCCAAATCATTCAGAGACGGATTGGGAGAAAGTGCTGTGGTTAGATGAGACTAAAATTGAGCTCTTTGGCAGTAACTCGACTTGCCCTGTTTGGAGGACAAAAAATGCTGACTATGACCCCCAAGAAAACCATCCCTACAGTCAAGCACGAAGGTGGAAACACTATGATTTGGTACTGCTTCTCTGCTAAAGGTACAGGCCAACTTTGCCACATTGAGGGGCCAAGTATTCTAAAATCTTGGATGAAAACCTTATTCTCTCAGCCAGAACACTGAAGATGGGTCTTCCAGCATGACAATGACCCAAAACATACTGCCAGAGCAACAAAGGAGTGGCTCAAGAAGTAGTACATTAAGGTCATGGAGTGGCCTAGCCAGTCCCCAGACCTTAATCCTACAGAAAATTTAAGGAGGGAATTGAAACTTTGAGTTTCCAAGCGACAGCCAAGAAACCTGATGCATTTAGAGAAGATCTGTAAAGAAGAGTGGGCCAAATCCTTCCCAAGATGTAAGCAAACCTGATAACCAACTACAAGATATGTCTTACCTCTGTGCCTCCCAACAAGGGTTTCTTCAAGTACTAAGTAATGTTTTGCTTGTGGATCAAGTTTGTATTTTTACTCACTGAACTGCAACTCAATTTATAACATTTGCATTATATGTTTTTTCTGGATTTTTGGTTGATATTCTGTCTCTATCATTTAAAATACACCTATGATAAAAATTATTGACCCTTCATTTCTTTGTAAGTGGGCAAACTTACAAAATCTGCAGGGGATCAAACAATTATTTCCCCCTACTGTATAAGCACTACACACCTGGAGTGGTGACAAAACACAAATCAAAAAAACAGCCCTGCATTAAAAGGACATTCTTGCATTTTATTTATTTTTGTGGGATAAAATAGTGTCGCACCAAAGAATACATTCAGTTCCTCTAATCCTTCCTCATAGGGGAGTTCCTCCTACCTCTTATCAGTTTGGTTGCCCTTCTCTGCACTTTCTCCAGTTCCCGATATCCTTTTTGTGAAATGGTGCCTAAAATCAGACTGCATATGCCAGATGAGATCTTACTAATGATTTGACAAGGGACAAAAATAGGATTTTTGGTACTCACCGACCGACACAGCTCCTCTCTTAGCCATTGGGTTGTTACGCTACCTTTAGGAGAATACTAGGCATTACATGTTATGTAAAACACAGAACTTTCCAGTTTCGCCCAAGGGGCGGTCCCTTAAGTAACAACCCCACAGCCTGCCATACAGTCATCAGTATGTCAACAAGCAGTATAACGTAAAGAAAAAAAGGAGGGGCGGGTGCTGTGTCGGTCAGTGAATTACAGAGAAAAGTATTTTTTACGGTGAGTACAAAAAATCCTATTTTCTCTTATATTCACCGACCGACACAGCTCCTCTCTTAGCCATTGGGACGTCCCCAAGCAGTGCCAAACGAGGGGTGGGAAAACAGCAAAAATGTCATCCACCATGGCAAGTGGGAACTAGTGTAACTTTACCCACAAAAACAACAGTGCGTGAAAAAAAAAACACCACAAAACCAGGGTACCCTCAACAGGAGGGACTACCCACAAGCGCACCAAAAACTGTGGAAATTAATGCAACAGTGCATTAACTTAAAGGTACTGCATTTTTATCTAAAAAAACAAGAAAAACTGCAATTATTGCATACACAATTGCAACTATACAGCCGCCTGCAAAACTTTGCGGCCAAAACAGGCATCAGCCGATGCACCGTCTACCTTGTAGAACTTGAGCACTTTACACACTTGAGCGTCAGACACTTGGCGTCAGAAGGCCCAAGACATTCCAATTGACCTTATGGAGTGAGCCATGACCGGAAAGGGAGGCACCTGCCCCTTCAAGGCGTAGGCTTGTACTACAATCTGTGATCCACCTGGAAATGGTGGCCGACGAGTGAGCCATGCCTTTCTTTGGACCAGCCACCAAGACAGTGAGTCTGACTTCTGAAAGGGAGCCATGGCAGACAAATACACCTTCAGAGCCCGAACCACGTCCAGAGTGTGAAGGGCCACTTCCTTAGGATGTGTCGGCTTAGGACACAAGGATGGTAATACAATGTCCTCATTGATGTGAAACGCCGAGACCACCTTCGGCAGAAAGGACGGTTGTGGATGCAACACCACCTTATCCTTGTGGACCACCAGATAGGGCGACTTGCAGGACAAAGCCGCCAGTTCTGAAACCCTCCTGGCCAATGTGATGGCCACTAGAAAGATCAATTTCTGGGAAAGAGTCAACAGGGGAATCTCCCTGATCTTTTTAAACAGCGTTTTTTGAAGCGCCGATAACACTAGGTTCAGATCCCACAGGGCTAACGGTGGACACACCGGAGGGACTACATGTTTGCACCCCCTGAACAAACGTACTCACTAGTGAGATGCCAAAGGATGTTGAAAAAAAAGACAGCCAAGGCTGATATTTGTCCTTTAATGGTGCTTAATGCCAATTTCTGGTCCACGCCTTGCAGAAGAAACAGCAGAATCCTGGATATAGAAAAGGAATGCGGCTGCCATCCTTTCTCCTCACACATGGACATGTAGGCCTTCCAGGTACAATGATATATCTTCCGAGAAGATGATTTGCGTGCTCTCAGCAGAGTAGGGATCACAGAGTCCGACAGACCCCGGTTCCTCAACACCTGGCTCTCAATAGCAATGCTGTTAAAGGCAGCGATGGTAAAGCAGGATGGAGAAGCGGACCTTGAGACAGAAGATCCTCTAGCAATGGCAGAAGCCATGGGGTGTCTGCCACCAGGCGCACTAGGACTGGGTACCAAGGATGCTGAGGCCAATCTGGGGAAACCAGAATTACTGGTATCCCCTCGACCTCCACTCTGCGAAGCAGACGTGGTAACAATTTTAGTGGAGGAAAGGCGTAGATCAGCTGGTACTGATCCCATGGAGCCACCAACGCATCTGCCCACAGATCTCATGTCCTGGACACGAATCTCGGCACCTTCCGATTGAGACGGGAGGCCAAAAGATCCATGTCTGGTGTGCCCCATTGCAGACACAGTAGCCCGCATACCTCCGGATGCAACGCCCATTCTCTTGGGTCCAGCATCTGGCGACTTATGTAGTCCGCCTGCCAGTTCTCCACTCCCGGGATGTAAATGGCCGACAGGGCCGGTACATGTCGCTCTGCCCACCGAAGTGTGTTAGCGATCTCCCGTGAGGCGGCTGATCTTGTTCCTCCTTGGTGATTGACGTATGTCACTGCAGTGGCGTTGTCTGACTGGATCCTGATTGGACGCCCTTGCAGTCTCATCGACCATGTGGAGAGGCATAGCCTGATCGCCCTTAGTTCGAGCAGATTGATCGGCAACTTGGATTCCTCAGTCGACCAGTGGCCCTGAGCCGACTGAACCCCCATCACTCCACCCCAGCCGGATAGACTGGCGTCCGTTGTGATCACCGTCCATTTCAGAGGTAGGAACAACTTCTCGGACTGATCAGGCAATCTCAGCCAACCGGCTCACCTGGATCCGGCGATCCAGGGACAATGGAGATTTGTCCCGCTTCATCAAAATCTCCTGCAGAACTCTAGTGTGGAACTGGGTATATGGTACTGCCTCGAAGGAGGCTCCCGTGAGTCCCAGGACTCGCACGCAGACGCTAAGTGACGACCACTTGCGGTTCATCAGCAGCTTCACCGCGACTCAGAGTCTGCAGCTTGTCTGAAAGGAAAATCGCTTCTCTGGAGTCCAGCAGCAAGCCTAGGTACTCCAAACGCTGAGTCGATATTACCACCGACTTTTTTAGGTTCAACAACAACCCAAATTCTTGCAGGGTCTGCATGGTGATCACCACATCCTCTTTTAATTCTGAGGCGGAACATGCTCCAAGGAGGAGATTGTTTGTTTAGGTATCCCACGATTGCAATCCCGCGTTGCCACAGCAACGCAAAAACTGGAGCCAGTACCTTGGTAAAGACTCGGGGGGCTTATAAACCAAAAGGCAGAGCCACAAACTGGTAGTGGGCTGCAAACCACAGAAACTTTTGATGCCAAAAGCATATGGGTATGTGCAGGTACAAATCCTGGATGTCCAAGGATGTCAAGGAGTCCCCTTGATGGAGTGCAGCGACTACTGAGCGAACCTATTCCATTCTGAACCTCTGCACTTTCACAAAGTGATTGAGGGCTTTTAGATCCAAGATTGGACGTACCCCTTCCTTCTTGGGAAATACAAACAGGTTTGAGTAGAACCCCTGGAAACGTTTTCCGATTCCAGAACAGGTACAATCACCCCGCGATTCAGCAGGTCCCTTACTGCCCCCAAGAGGGTTTCCTGGCGAGTCGGGAGAACGGGTATGCTGGAGTGGAAGAATCTGTTTTGCAGCCAAGAGAGGAACTCTATCTTGGAGCCGTAGGAAATCAGATCGCAGAGCCATTGGTCGGACAGTTGAGAGGACCACCGGGCTGAAAACTCCCGAAGGCGACCCCCCACCCGAGTTATGGTTGGGGGCAAACCTTCATGCGGTAGCACTTTTGTTCGCAGGCTTGTGGTTCCAGGGACATTTCTGTCCTTCCGTGGTCATCCTGTCGGGCTGGGGACATTTTGTCGAAGCTCTGGGCGGATGAAAAAGTTTGTGAGCGAAAAATGAGGGCCCTAGCCTACGGCATGGCTCCTTAGCCTTCCTGGCCCGTGGGAGTAGTGTACTCTTACCACGCACCGCCTCCATCTTGGCAACGAACAAATTGAGGACCGCAGACAAGGTGTCCAACGGCACTGCGCATTCCGCAGGCGAACCGCTTGCAATTGCCTGGATTTCGGGAGAAGAAACACCAGTTTCTGAAGCCATGCTGACCCTACCCTGTCTGCCACCTGAAGTGGGCTTAGGACAGTGACAATCCCACCCTCCTTACTGCTGCTGGCTGAGGGGCTCTTTGCCGCAGGACTCACCACCAAGGTTCTGTGCTATCCAGCAAGTAGTGCCTGTGGTCTCTGTTGGCTCCCAGGTGCAGTGAAAGCTGCTGCTAATGGCGCTGAAACTGCTCTGCAATGTGCTTAGGCTCAAAGGAAATGGCCGCCCAGCATCCAGTATAAGGACATAAAACAGTGGGAAAATGTCCGCCAGAGCACAGGGACACATGCTGCTGCTAGAGAAAGCTGAAAAATGTGTTCAGGCTTCTAAAAAAATACCGCCGGCGTCCAGTATAAGGAAAAATCATAGGAAAAATGGCCACCGAAGCCCAGGATAGCATGCTTTGTCTTGCCCACACCTAAGATGGCCACTGATGCTGAAACCATGGCCAGTGATGCTGAAAGGGACAGAGCTGAACAAATGGTGGTGATCAGCGCTGCAAGGGACACAGGCACAGCCTCACAGGCACCCCCAGGGACATGAGAAACAGGACTCGGGACACAGCCAGCGCAGCCCCTCCCACAGATGAGAGGCCCCCCCCCAGAAGGCCCCTGTACACACACACACACAGCCAGCATCCCCCACAGGGAGGGAAGATAGGGACAGGAAGCGAAGAGACCTCCCAGGGAATGCCAAGCTGCTCAGCCCCAGCGAGGCAGGGAGAGCTGTACTTAACAGTCCTGAAGAGCTGGGAAACATTCCATTACAGACCCACTCTCTGATCAGTACAAGGTGGCTGCAGGCCTCAGCACACTGTGACGCAGACATCAGAAGCCCGGTAATATGTGCGCCCCGGAGCATAAAAGCTCACCGACCATCTCTGGAGTGGAGGTTTCATCGTGGCCGGCCTCATGCTGAGCTGCGACCTGCACACGCTCAATGGCCAGGCTGGGGAGACTACAAGGATAAGGGTATCCAGCCTGTCACCCAGCCGGCTGTTGATAGCAGATCACATGATCTATCATCTTGCGCAAAAAGCCAAGCTTCTGCAGACAAAAAGACTAACCGATGGGCCCGTCAGGGTTCCTAGGCCCTTCTCCTTCACTAGGCAAAATAAAACTGATGACTGCATGGCAGGCTGTGGGGTTGTTACCTAAGGGACCAACCCTTGGGTGGAACTGGAAAGTTCTGTGTTTTACATAACATGTAATGCCTAGTATTCTCCTAAAGGTGACGTAACAATCCAATGGCTAAGAGAGGAACTGTGTTGGTTGGTGAATATAAGAGCAATTATATTTATCGCAGCTGTCCATTCCTCCTTTAATACAAGAAAGGATTTGTTTGATTTGGAAATGACAGCTTGACACTGCAACTATTATTAAGCTTATGATCTACCAGAACAACCAGATCCTTTTCCACCATCTATTCCCCCAGTTGTACTCCCAATAGTATGCATGATGCATTAGTGTTTTAAGACCCAAGTGCATAATTTTACATTTATCAATATTAAAAGGGTTGTAAAGGTAAACATTTTTTCACCTTAATGCATTCAATGCATTAAGGTGAAAAAACATGACAGTGCTGGCCCCCCCAGTCCCCACGTTTTACTTAGCTCACCCCTCGAAAGTCCCGCGCTCGCCTCCGACATCCTCTTCGCCGCTCAGCCTTGTCGTTGATTGGCTAGAGTGGATGGATTGAAAGCAGCGCAACCATTGGCTCGCGCTGCTGTCAATCACATTCAATGAAGCCGCACGATGGGGGCGGGGCCGAGTGATAGAGTGAGTGGCTATAGCCGTCTCTGTCTTGTCATATAACGTCCTCCATCCGATAGTGTCCGCTGCGTACAGCGCATGCGCACTACACAGCACACAGATTCCGAAAGTTGCCGAGGATGAACGGCGCCTGCGCCGTGAGCCCAGGTTCTATTCCCACTATCCAAGTGGACATAGGGTAGGAATAAAAAATAGCGAAGCTCGCCCGCGAGGGCACCTCTAATATTCACAACCCTATGTCCGCTTGGATGGTGGGGGCTACCACCTCCACTCACGGCGCAGGCGCCGTTCAGATGCGGAGATTTTCCAAAGCTTCGTCTGCTCCGCACTGCGCATGCGCAGTACGGCCCGGACACTATTTGATGGCCGGACATTATACGGCAGAACACCGGCTGTATCACGGGAGGGTGCCCACAAGCACTTCTCACCATGCGAGTGAGCGCGCATGAACGTGAGAAGTACTTGCGGGGGGGAAGCCGAGACAGCCGCCAAGGGACCCCAAAAGACCAGGTTCAGGGCCACTCTGTGCAAAACGAGCTGCACAGTTGAGGTAAGTATAACATGTTGGGATTTTTTTTTTGTATTCCCTTTAAGCCTAAATTCCAACAGGGTGTGCACTTTCTAAACAGTATATTTAGAAAGTCCACAGTATAACAGCAGATATACAAGTAAAACTTTATTTTTTATTTTTTTTTAGCATCCATCAAAAAAACTAGAGGTCGACCGATATATCGGCCGATATTTGCAGTTTTTTAAATAATCGGCATCGGCCGATTTGTGCTGATAAAAAGCCGATTTAGAACTACAGTGGGACTTTGAAATGACTTCTGTATAGAAGTCAGTCTAAGTTGACTGAGTCGTCATAGCAACCCTTTCCTCCTCTCTGGGCAGGCTGCCAAGAAAAGAACAGAAAGATACAATGTTTACACTTCTGAATGAATGAAGTCATCTCTGTGTGTAGAAGTTCTCAGTTTAACCATTTAAAGACTAAATCTTTTCTGACACTTGTTGCTTACAAGTAAAAGTCCTGTATTTTCTGCCAGAAAATCACTTAGACCCCCCAAAAATGATATATATTTTTTTAGCAGAGATCCTAGGGAATAAAATAGCGGTTGTTGCAATATTTTATGTCACACGGCATTTGTGCAGAGGTCTTTCAAATGCATTTTTTTGGGGAAAAAATACACCATTTAAAAAATAAAAATAAAATAAAAAAACAGTAAAGTTAGCCCATTTTTTTTTTTTTTGTCCAAAAGTTTTGACTACCTGTTTTTATTTAATATATATATATATATATATATATATATATATATATATATATATATATATATATATATATTTTTTTTTTTTAATCTAAATAATACATACAAGTAAACTGATTGGAGGTTTGTTTTGTTTAATAAATGTTTAAGTGTAAGAAATTTTCTGTATCACGTATGAAGGCTGCTTTCACACTGGAGCGGGCAGGCGTTGATGGTAAAACGCAAGTTTTAGCGGCTCTTTACCATCATTTTAGCGGTGCTATTTGGCTGCTAGTGGGGCACATATAACCCAGCTAGCGGCCAAGGAAGAGGTTAAATGCGCCCATGAAGCACCGCTGCCAAATCGCATGGCATGCGCTTCGGCAGTGGTGCCCATTCATATCAATGGGCAGGAGTGGTGGAGGAGCGGTATACACCACTCCAAACGTGCTGCTTGCAGGACTTTTTTTTAAGATCCTGCCAGCGCATCGCCTTAGTGTGAAAGCACTGTCTTTCACACAGACTGCAGGGGAGCCATTTTACAGGCGCTATTTTTAGCCCAAAAGCGCCTTAAAACGCCCCAGTGGGAAAGGTGTGTTAGATCAAGGGGGATTAAAAATAAATAAATAAATAAAATAAAATCGGCCTAACATATCGGCCCAAAAAAATCGGCATCATATATCGGCTATCGGCCGCCATGATTTTTAAATATCGGCATCGGCCAGAGAAAACCCCATATTGGTCGACCTCTAAAAAAAACCACAACATATGGCAGTCTGTGTAATAAAAATAGTCCTCCTCTGCAGCTAGAGGGGAACCAGAACAGGATGGTGATGTGCAAAAGAACAAAACAAAATAATTCCTCTTAATCTAGCGCTGGGGGGGGCATTGCTCATTGCTAAAAATTCTCTAAAATAATTTTTAGCACATATAAACAATATTTTCCCTAAAAATAGACTAAAATCATTAAATAAAATAATAAAAGTTAAAACTGTATTGAGTTAAAGCGGGAGTCCACCGGGACTCGGCGTTTTTTTTTTTTTTTTTAAAGCCAGCAGCTACAAATACTGCAGCTGCTGACTTTTAAAATAGTGACACTTACCTGTCCAGCGCGCCCGCGATTTCGGCACCCGAAGCCGATCGCTAGGTCGTCTGTCGGGTCCTGCCGCCGCCATCTTGGGTATGGGAATCAGGAAATGGAGCCTTTCGGCTTCATTTCCCGGTTCCCTACTGCGCATGCGCGAATTGCGCTGCGCAATAAGGACGCTCCCCGCTGCCTCTGGGAGCTGTGTGTTTCCCAGCAGGCAGCGGGGCACTTGCGGGAAGGGGTGGGCACTTGCGGAAAGGGGCGTAAGTTACGCCCCTTTCCGCAGAGAGCTGTCCCGGAAGTGGGTGCAGTTACCTGGATTATCCAGGTAACTGCACCCCCCTCCCCCCTGAAAGGTGCCAATTGTGGCATCGGAGGGGGGGAGGGTTCCGATGAGCGGAAGGTCCACTTTAGGGTGGACCTCCGCTTTAATAGCAAATATTTGTACATTTTAATTTGCACCATATTGTAAAATGGTGAAAACTTAAAAGGTACACTAAACTGTAAATAAAAATAGGATTTTTATATACAGCTTACCTGTAAAATCCTTTTCTTGAAAGTACATCATGGGACACAGAAGCTTCATTACATAGTGGGTTATATAGGCACCTCTGGTGATTGGACACTGGTTAACCCCCAATTAAGGAGAATTCCTCCCCTATATAACCCCCTCCCATATGGGAGGCACCTCAGTTTTGTAGCAAAGCAATAAGAAACCACGTAAAACCCAAGAGGGGCGGGAGCCCTGTGTCCCGTGATGTACTCTCAAGAAAAGGATTTTACAGGTAAGCTGTATATAAAAATCCCAATTTCTTGATCATACATCACAGGGCACAGGAGCTTCATTACATAGTGGGATGTCCCAAAGCAATGCTCAGATTGAGGGGAGGGAGACACAGATCATAATTATAGACTGCCAAGGACTGGAGGACCTAAACTGCAGCCTGCAGTACACTGCGCCCAAAGGCGATATCCTCTTGCCCTCTGACATCCACCTGGTAGAATCTGGTGAATGTGTGGACTGATGACCAAGTTGCAGCCTTACAGATCTGAGCCAGGGAGGCCCGGTGATGCACTGCCCAAGAAGCACTTACAGCCCTAGTTGAGTGCGCTTTCACTTGAAAAGGAGGGATCTTCGCTTTAACACTATAGGCCTGAGAAATAATCTGTCTAATCCATCTTGAGAGAGTGGCCCTTCCGGCAAAATAAGCAATCAGTTTTTCTTATCTGAGCAGTTGCCTGAAGATAGATACTGATTGCCCTTACCACATCCAAAGTGTGCAAAGATTCTTCTTCTGCAGACTGTGGGTCCAGAAAAAAGGATGGTAGGATTAGATCTTGATTCAAATGGAATCCTGAAACCACCTTAGGCAGAAAGGACCTGTTGGGACGCATTACCACCCGGTCCTTATGAATAGATACGGCTCCTTGCTGGAGAGAGCAGCTAGTTCTGACACTCTTCTAGCCGAGGATATGGCTACCAAGAAAATCAATTTTTTAGTCAAAAGAACTAACGAAGCCTGATGCAAAGGTTCAAAGGGTTGCCCCTGCAAAGCCAAGAGAACCAAATTCAGATCCCATGGGCATACCCGGAGGTTTGACTGGCGGCCTTATCCGCATAGCCCCCTGGATGAAAGCCCGCACCAGGGAATGCGATGCAAGTGGCTGCTGAAAAAAAACACAGACAAGGCCGAAATCTGCACTTTGATGGTGCTTACGGCCAAATTCATTTCTAGGCCTGACTGGAGGAAGGCCAAGATCCTGCTAATGACATACTTTCTAGGATGCCATTCCCTGAGTTCACACCAGGAAACATATGCCTTCCAGATTTTGTAGTAAATATAAGCCTGGAGGCCGGCTTTCTGGCATTGACCAGTAGAAAGGACTGGCCCCGAAAGCCCATGGTCTCTCAGAATGTGGGTCTCAGCAGCCAAACCATCAAATTCAGACTGTGTAAAGCAGGATGGTAAATTGGACCCTGTGAGAGCAGATCTGGCCGGAGAGGGAGGATCCACGGCCTGCCTACTGCCAACTTCATGATCTCTGCATACCAAGGGCGCCTGGGTCAAGCCGGGGCTACCAAAAGGACCGACTTTGTTTCCCTCTTGACTCTTCCCAGGAGCCACGGCAGAAGCGGGCACGGAGGGAAGGCATAAATCAAATTGGACTGATCCCAGGGAACTGTCAGAGCATCCGACCCCTGAGCGAGTGCATCTCTTGTCCTTGACACAAATTTGTCCAGTTTTCTGTTGAACCTGGACGCAAACAGATCTACGTCTGAAGTACCCCACCTGTGACATATGTTCCAAAACACGTCGGGGTGCAGAGCCCATTCTCCTGGGCACAACTGCTGGCGGCTCAGAAAATCCGCCTGCCAATTTTCCACTCCTGGAATGAAGACTGCAGAAAGGCATGGAACATGCCTTTCTGCCCAGACAAGTATGCGATTCATCTCTTTTTGTGCAACCAGACTCCTGGTACCGCCCTGGTGATTGATATAGGCCACGGCTGTGGCACTGTCGGACTGAACCCGAACAGGGAGACCCCGTAGTCTGAAAGACGAGTTTATGAGAGCCATATAAACTGCCCGGATCTCCAAGACATTTATGGGTAATAGCTTCTCGATCGCAGACCATTTCCCCTGCGAGCACGTCTCCTCCAACACTGCTCCCCAGCCTGTCAGGCTGGCATCTGTCGTAATAATCTTCCATGGAAGAGGAAGAAAAGTTTTGCCTTTCAGCAAATTCTCGGTTTGTAACCACCAAACGAGACTCTTGCGTGTCCCTCGGGATAGATGCATAGGAAGATCCAAAGACTGGGGCTTCCTGTTCCAAGCCGCAAGGATGCATCTTTGCAGAGGCCTTGAGTGGAACTGGGCGAATGGAATGGCCTCGAAGGAGGCAACCATTTTCCCTAACAGTCTCATGCACAACCGAATGGGGGAAGATCTTCTGCCCAGAATTAGGCGCACCAGATCCCCAATGGCCAAGGCTTTTGGCCTTGGTAGAAACAACTTGCCCTGAACGGTGTCGATGACCATACCCAGGTATTCCAACCTGGTAGCAGGCTGTAGGGACGACTTTTCTAGGTTTATAATCCAACCTAGACGTTCCAGGTATTCTAGCATTCTGGTAACACTGTGGTTTAGGAGCGCTACTGTTTTCTCTATGAGAAGCAAATTGTCTAGCTAAGCCATGACGGCTATACCCTGGGCTCTTAGGTTTGCCAAGAGAGGGTCTAGAATCTTTGTGAAGACTCGAGGGGCCGTAGCGAGCCCGAACAGCAAGGCCACAAATTGAAAATGGCGCCGCTCTACCGCGAACCATAGATACTTTTGGTGTGCGGAAAAAATTGGCACATGGAGATATGCATCCTTGATGTCTATTGATGCCATAAACTCTCCCCCTTGCAGGGAGGAGACCACGGTACGAATTGACTGTATTCGGAAGGACCGGATGCGTAAAAACCGGTTCAGATCCTTCAGATCCAGGATAGGTCTGACACCTCCATTTGGCTTTGTAACGGTGAAGAGATTTGAGTAAAACCCTGAACCCTGTTCTTTTGGGTCCACTTCTACTATCACCCCCTGGGATAGTAAGTGATCTAAGGCCAGAAATAGCGGTCTTTGCTTTACTGGGTCCCTGGGGATCCTTGACCTTAGAAAGCGACAAGGTGGAATATCCTGAAACTCTAGCTTGTAGCCCAGAGATACCGAAAAGACCACCCACTTGTCCCGGATCTCTTCCCGCCAGGCTTCTGCAAACTGCAGGAGCCTTTCCCCCACTCGGCCGAGCGGGGGCACCCCTTCACAAGGAAGCTTTTGGGCTCTGCTTGGCAGGCTTTCGCCCCCAAGATTTCTTCTACCCCTGGGCCCGGCCTCGAGCCTTTCCTGTAGAGGGAGGTTGGGAAGGCCGTCGCCACTGCTTAGAGCTTGATGCTTCGGGAGAGAGAGAACGCCTAAATGATGGACGTTTGCTCTTTTTGATTGGAAGGAGAGTAGATTTACCCCATGAAATTTTTTGGACGAATTTGTCTAATTCTTCTCTAAACAAACGTTCCCCTTTAAACGGGAACCCAAACAAATGCTTCTTGCATGATAGCTCAGCTGCTTAGCCATAGGGCCCTTCGCATGTGTACCAACAGGAGAGACAAACAAGATGCTTGTTGGACCGAATCCAAAATCGCATCAATCATGAAACACAGAATTTGAGGTATTTCTGCATAATTCTCCACTTCCTCACTGGGAAGGAGGCCAAGCATCTGCTTAACTTGTTCCGTGAGGAACTGACAACCCCACAGCTGCGACTGTAGGTTGCACTACAGCGCCAGTCATGGAAAAGGAGGCTTTCAACAATGTTTCCAGCTTCTTATCAGTTGGATCTTTAAATACCTGAGCATTATCCAAAGGACAGGTCAGGTTTCTATTCACGCACGAAACAGCCGTATCACCATTTCTTGGTGAAACTTTCCTCCAGAGGATAAAGCATAGAAAACCTTTTAGGAGGAGCAAACAGTTTATCGGGATGTTCCCAATCCTCATACAACAATTTATCCATTAAGGGATGAATTGGAAAGGAAAAGGCAGTCTGTGGGATTTTCCTGACCCCCAGAGAAGAAACAGAGGATGTAGCGACCTCAGCAGCGGGCATTCTGAACGTGGTACGCACCAACTCAGTATAATATTGCACCTGTTTTCTGAGCGCCTGGGAGGAGGGGACTCTCTAATCTTCCTCCAATTCATCCGACTGCTCAAGATCCCTGTCCCAATATAGGGATCTCTCCTCATTGTCAGAAGTGTCATCTGAAAGAGGAATCTCAGCAGAGGGCGGGGATCTACCCCTTTCCCTGCTATCTTTCAGGGAAGCTGAAATAAAATTCATGATTCTCCCTTCAAAACCCTCCAATGTAGCCCTAAGGGAGTCCTCAGTGACATATACCGGGGCTGAAATATTAGGAGAGGCTGCAAAACCTGACAGGGGCACTGACTCATCCTGTGAGGCTGGCTCCAGTCTTGCAGGGGGGGGGGGGGGGGGAGGTAACCTACAGGCATTTTTAAAACCCCTAGACCTAGGCGGTGATTTACCAGTGCCCTTGTTACCTCCCCCTGAGACCCTCTTACGAGGAGACATAGTCCTAAGCTACAAAGCAGAGGTACTAGTACAAAGTGCAATCACTGTTGTGCTCAAAGTCTGACAATAAATATATATGCTTAAACTGCACAACCTGATGCTGAGTAGGTGTCTTAGGTTTGCCTGGATCCAATCCCTTAGGATGCTTACTGCCCACAGCTCCTGTGTCTCCACTTACCGCTCCCTGGCGCTCTGGGCTTTTAAAACTGCCACCTGGCGCCTGCGCAGTACAGGGCCGTGCACACCGACGTGCACAGCTCGCAACCCCCCCACCATTAGCACAGGAGCATGGGAGCGCGCGTGCACGAGGACCGCCGGTCATCCAGGGGGGAAGGGGATCACCATCGGAGACTACGTGGGACCCCTGTATTACGTTCATTGTGACAGAGATTGCAGTGGAGACGCAAGTCATCTGGGAGAACCAGGCTTCACTGAGCATGTGTATCTGAAAGGCATGCAAGTATGCATCAGGCTGCTCTTACTCCCTCTAGTGGTGGAAACCAGGCAAGACCTACAACCACTCAATGAAGAAATCCATAATATATAATTTATATAGGATTAACTTCCCTTACCTAAAAAAAGAAAAAATATCCCCAAGGTGGGGTTTTTTACAGCATATATTACCTGTAAATGCTAGTAGATATGTATAGTAAGTGCCGACATAAAGCAGATAATTAGTAATATAAATGTTTTATTGATAAAAAAAGAGGATTAACCAGTTGCCGACCGCCGCACGCCGATGTACGTCGGTACAATGGCACGGGCAGGCATAAGGACATACATGTACGTCCCTTGCCTCCCGCGGGTCGGGGGCCCTATCGGGCCCCCGCCCGGTGCCTGCAGCGGTCGGTATTCGTTCGGGAGCGATCCCGGACGAGGGGACGGCCATTCATTCATGGCCACCCCCTCGCGATCGCTCCCGACGAATAGAAATCCCCGGTGACATCACTTCCTCTCCTGTAATGTAAACACAGGAGAGGAAGTGATGTATTCTCTCCTCCGTGTCGGTATTTTTCGTTCTGACACGGAGGAGAGCGGATCAGTAAGTTGCACCAACACTCTACACACACAGTAGAACATGCCAGGCACACTCACACCCCCCCTTTACCCCCCGATCACCCCCCCAATTACCCCTGCCCCCCAGTCACAGTGACACCAATGTCATTTTTATTTTTTTATTTATTTTTTTTTGCATTGGTGTCATTTGTGACTGTAATAACTGTTAGGGCAGTTAGAGTTAGCCCCCTTTAGTTCTAATGTACCCCCCTAACCCCCCCAATAAAGGTTTAACCCCGTGATCACCCCCCGTCGCCAGTGTCACTAAGGCTGGGTTCACATTGCAGCGGTTTATGAGAACGAATGTGATTCGCACCGCACTGCAGTGCAAATCACATCCGATCTCTGTGCGATTCGAGTTCAGCCATTCGCCGCACCCGCCGCACCCGCCGCAAATTCGCACGGGACCCTTTTTTTGGCCCGCAGCAGAATCGGATCGCATGGGTGTTCACACCATGCGATCCGAGTTTGCAGATCACACTGCGATATGCGAACTGATCTGGGGGTGTCAGTAACATTTCACTGACACTCCCAGCAGTTCGCATAGGGCAATGTGAACTGCCGCCGGGAGGCATGCGATGCGGGAACCCGCCGCGGATTCGCGGCGTTTCCGCATCGCTCCAGTGTGAACCCAGCCTAATAAGCGATCATTTTTCTGATCGCCGTATTAGTGTCACAGGTGACGCTAGTTAGGCAGGTAGGTATTTAGGTTCGCCGCAGCTTTTTATAGCGCCAGGGACCCCCATATACTACCGCATAAAGCCCCCTGATTGCCCCCTAGTTAACCCTTTCACCAGTGATCACCATATAACTGTTACAGGTGACGCTGGTTGGTTAGTTATTTTTTTATAGTTTCAGGGCACCCGCCATTTATTACCTAATAAAGGTTTAACCCCCTGATCACCCGGCGGGTGTCATTTGTGACTAATAACTGTTAGGGCAGTTAGGGTTAGCCCCCTTTAGTTCTAAGGTACCCCCCTAACCCCCCCAATAAAGGTTTAACCCCGTGATCACCCCCCGTCGCCAGTGTCACTAAGGCTGGGTTCACATTGCAGCGGTTTATGAGAACGGATGTGATTCGCACCGCACTGCAGTGCAAATCACATCCGATCTCTGTGCGATTCGAGTTCAGCCATTCGCCGCACCCGCCGCAAATTCGCACGGGACCCTTTTTTTGGCCCGCAGCAGAATCGGATCGCATGGGTGTTCACACCATGCGATCCGAGTTTGCAGATCGCACTGCGATATGCGAACTGATCTGGGGGTGTCAGTAACATTTCACTGACACTCCCAGCAGTTCGCATAGGGCAGTGTGAACTGCCGCCGGGAGGCATGCGATGCGGGAACCCGCCGCGCATTCGTGGCGTTCCCGCATCGCTCCAGTGTGAACCCAGCCTAATAAGCGATCGTTTTTCTGATCGCTGTATTAGTGTCACAGGTGACGCTAGTTAGGCAGGTAGGTATTTAGGTTCGCTGCAGCTTTTTATAGCGCCAGGGACCCCCATATACTACCGCATAAAGCCCCCTAATTGCCCCCTAGTTAACCCTTTCACCAGTGATCACCATATAACTGTTACAGGTGACGCTGGTTGGTTAGTTATTTTTTTATAGTTTCAGGGCACCCGCCATTTATTACCTAGTCTCACTAGTGTACCCCTAAATTTAGGGGTGTCTACTTTCCAAAATGGGGTCATTTGGGGGGGGTTTGTGCCATCTTGGCATTTTATGGCCTTCAAAACTGTAACGCCCTTAGAAAGCCTGAAGGCGGTGCTTGGTTTTCGGGGCCCCGTACGCGGCTAGGCTCCCAAAAAGTCCCACATATGTGGTATCCCCATACTCAGGAGAAGCAGCAGAATTTATTTTGGGGTGTCATTTCACATATGCCCATGGCATGCGTGAGCAATATATCATTTAGTGACAACTTTGTGAAAAAAAAAAAAAATAAATAAAAGTTTGTAATTTTCCCGCAACTTGTGGCAAAATATAAAATATTCTATGGACTCAACATGCCTCTCAGCAAATAGCTTGGGGTGTCTACTTTCTAAAATGGGGTCATTTGTGGGGGTTTTGTGCCATCTTGGCATTTTATGGCCTTCAAAACTGTAATAGGTAGTGAGGAGTGAAATCAAAAAATTACGCCCTTAGAAAGCCTGAAGGCGGTGCTTGGTTTTCGGGGCCCCGTACGCGGCTAGGCTCCCAAAAAGTCCCACATATGTGGTATCCCCGTACTCAGGAGAAGCAGCAGAATTTATTTTGGGGTGTCATTTCACATATGCCCATGGCATGCATGAGCAATATATCATTTAGTGACAACTTTGTTAAAAAAAAATAAAAAAAATAAAAAGTTTGTAATTTTCCCGCAACTTGTGGCAAAATATAAAATATTCCATGAACTCAACATGCCTCTCAGCAAATAGCTTGGGGTGTCTACTTTCTAAAATGGGGTCATTTGTGGGGGTTTTGTGCCATCTTGGCATTTTATGGCCTTCAAAACTGTAATAGGTAGTGAGAAGTGAACTCAAAAATTTACGCCCTTAGAAAGCCTGAAGGCGGTGCTTGGTTTTCGGGGCCCCGTACGCGGCTAGGCTCCCAAAAAGTCCCACATATGTGGTATCCCCATACTCAGGAGAAGCAGCAGAATTTATTTTGGGGTGTCATTTCACATACGCCCATAGCATGTGTGAGCAATATATCATTTAGTGACAACTTTGTGTAAAAAAAAAAAAAAATTTTTTTTTTTGTCATTATTCAATCGCTTGAGGCAAAAAAATAAAATATTCAATGGGCTCAACATGCCTCTTATCAATTTCCTTAGGGGGTCTACTTTCCAAAATGGGGTCATTTGGGGGGGTTTTGTACTGCCCTGCCATTTTAGCACCTCAAGAAATGAGATAGGCAGTCGTAAACTAAAAGCTGCGTAAATTCCAGAAAACGTACCTTAGTTTGTAGATGTGACAACTTTTGCGCAAACCAATAAATATACAATTATTGACTTTTTTTTTTACCAAAGACATGTGGCTGAATACATTTTGGCCTAAATGTATGACTAAAATTGAGTTTATTGGATTTTTCTAATAACAAAAAGTAGAAAATATCATTTTTTTTCAAAATTTGCGGTCTTTTTACGTTTATATCGCAAAAAATAAAAATCGCAGAGGCAATCAAATACCATCAAAAGAAAGCTCTATTTGTGGGAAGAAAAGGACGCAAATTTTGTTTGGGTACAACATTGCATGACCGCGCAATTACCAGTTAAAGCAGCGCAGTGCCAAAGTGTAAAAAGACCTCTGGTCATTTACCAGCAAAATGGTCCGGTCTGAAAGTGGTTAAACAGGCGACACAGTGGTCAAGGACTAGGCTCCACTATATGAATAAAAATATATAGTATTACATATGCATACAAAGTTTATAACACTTAAACCATGTTGTAACTATAATTGCAATAAAAGATGGATAATATGGACCCTTTACGCGTTTCGACCCTCTCGGGGGTCTTCTTCAGAAGGTTTTTATCTATTATGAAAAGGAAGACAAACATAAATATATATCCATACATAATGTACTGTAATATACTAGAAATAATCTGCTGTAAGCAGAATATACATCAAACATTGCATAGTTACAAGGTTAATAAAAATTAGTATACATCGCAAATAAATACCTATATAATCCACGTAGGAGATCCTCTTTAAAACATGAAGTCCACCACTTCTCCTATATCCTTCATAGATGTGCCCAGACTTCTATGGCTGGAATTAGTCGCTATGCTCTACCCATAGGAGGAGCGGGGAAACGGAGTCCGAAAGGTAAATGGCTTGCAAGGGATCACACCCCTATTTCCACCTCCAATTTGTGATAGGTGGTAATAGGGGTGTAGGGCTCTGGTCAATGGAAGTGCAACATGGCACCTCATGGCAAAGAACTCTCTGAGGATCTGAAAAAAAGAACTGGTGCTTTACATAAAGATGGTCTAGGCCAGGGGGGGTCCAAACTTTTTTCAAAGAGGGCCAGATTTGATGAAGTGAACATGCACGAGGGCAGACCATTTTGCCTGACATTCTTTGAACCATTAAAATTCGGTCTAAGTGTGTTCGTTCGAACACTAATACAGGGCCCAACAAGAATTCTCTTGCCTTTGTGGCTGTGTGTGTTGAAGAGATGAGCTCAGGCGTGTTATTTGGGTATACCGTATTTATTGGCGAATAAGAGGGAAGTTTCAGGAAAAAACCTTAACATTTGAAATAAAAAACTGTGAAGCAAAATAAGGGTCAGTGCCCATCTCCCATTGCTGGGAATGCAGCCCCCACCATTGCCAGGAATGCAGCCACCATTTCCAGGATTTCACTCACTATTGCCAGGAATGCACCCACCATTGCCAGGAATGCACCCACCATTGCCAGGAATGCACCCACCATTGCCAGGAATGCACCCACCATTAGCCAGGAATGCACCCACCATTAGCCAGGAATGCACCCACCATTAGCCAGGAATGCACCCACCATTAGCCAGGAATGCACCCACCATTAGCCAGGAATGCACCCACCATTAGCCAGGAATGCACCCACCATTAGCCAGGAATGCACCCACCATTAGCCAGGAATGCAGCCAACATTAGCCAGGAATGCAGCCAACATTAGCCAGGAATGCAGCCAAGAATGCAGCCAACATTAGCCAGGAATGCAGCCACCATTAGCCAGGATTTCACTCACTATTAGCCAGGAATGCAGCCACCATTAGCCAGGAATGCAGCCACCATTAGCCAGAAATGAAGTCACCATTAGCCAGAAATGCAGCCACCATTAGCCAGAAATGCAGCCACCATTAGCCAGAAATGCAGCCACCATTAGCCAGAAATGCAGCCACTATTAGCGAGAAATGCAGCCAACATTAGCCAGAAATGCAGCCACCATTGCCAGGATTTCACTCACTATTGCCAGGAATGCAGCCACCATTAGCCAGGATTTCACACATTATTAGCCAGGAATGCAGCCACCATTAGCCAAAAATGAAGCCACCATTAGCCAGGAATGCAGCCACCATTAGCCAGAAATGCAGCCACCATTAGCCAGAAATGCAGCCACCATTAGCCAGAAATGCAGCCACCATTAGCCAGAAATGCAGCCACCATTAGCCAGAAATGCAGCCACCATTAGCCAGAAATGCAGCCACCATTAGCCAGAAATGCAGCCACCATTAGCCAGGAATGCAGCCACCATTAGCCAGGAATGCAGCCACCATTAGCCAGGATTTCACTCACTATTAGCCAGGAATGCAGCCACCATTAGCCAGGAATGTACTTACCATTGCCATCAGTGCAGCCATGGAGGGGGCTGGACGAGCGCCAAAGAACAGGAGAATCTCCTGTTTACACAGAGGCCTCTTTAAGAGAAAGTCCCGCCTCCTTTGATGGACAGAACAGTCGTCCAATGGCCGAGATGGGACTTCCTATTTCAGAGGCTGCCGTGTAAACAGGAAATACTCCTGTGTGCACGGCGCTCGTACAGCCTCCCATCTCCAATGCATCCAGACTATATATCTTTTGTTGCCCCGGCGTTGGGAGATCGTCGGGGGCCACAAAAGATATATATGTTTAGATTACCAGGCGGGCCATTCAAAACCGGACCGCAGGCGGCCCACGGGCTGGACTTTGGACATGCCTGGTCTAGGCTGTAAGAAGATTGTCAAGAGCCTGAAACTGAGCTGCAGCAAGGTGGCCAAGACCATACGGCAGTTTAACAGGACAAGTTCCACTCAGAACAGGCCTCGCCATGGTTGACCAAAGAAGTCAAGTGCATTTGCTCAGCGTCACATCCACAGGATGTCTTTGGGAAATACACAAAATAGTGCTGCCAGAATTGCTGCAAAGGTTGAAGGGATGGGGGGGGGGGGGGATCAGCCTGTCAGCGCTCAGACCATACACAGCACACTGCATCAAATTGGTCTGCATTGCTGTTGTCCCAGAAGGAAGCCTCTTCTAAAGATGATACACAAGAAAGCCCACAAACAGCTTGCTGAGGACAAGCAGACTAAGGACATGGATTACTGGAACTTTGGGAAATACAGAAAATAGTACTGTCAGCATTGCTGCAAAGGTTGAATGGATGGGGGGGGGGGGATGAGACAAAGATAAACCTATTTGGTTCAGATGGTGTCAAGCGTGTGTAGCGGCAACCAGGTGAGGAGTACAAAGACAAGTGTGTTTTGCCTACAGTCAAGCATGGTGGTGGGAGTGTCATGGTCTGGGACTGCATGAGTGCTGCCAGCACTGGGGAGCTACAGTTCATTTAGGGAACCATGAATGTCAGCATGTATTGTGACATACAGAAGCAGAGCACGATAACCTCCCTTTGGAGACTGGGCCGCAGTGCAGTATTCCAACATGATAACGACCCCAAAGACGCCTCCAAGACGACCACTGCCATGCTAAAGAAGCAGAGCGTAAAGGTGATGAACTGGCCAAGCATCTCTCCAGACTTGAACCCTATGGAGCATCTGTGGGGCATCCGCAAAGAGAAGGTGGAGGAGTGCAAGGTCTTCAACATCCACCAGCTCTGTGATGTCATCATGGAGGAGTGGAAGAGGACTTCAGTGGCAAACTGTGAAGCTCTGGTGAACTCCATGCCCAAGTCCTGGAAAATAATGGTGGCCACACAAAATATTGACACTTTGGGCAAAATTTGGACATTTTCACTTAGGGGTGTACTCACTTTTGTTGCCAGCGGTTTAGACATTAATGGCTGTGTATTGAGTTTTTTTTTTTTTTTTTTTTTTTTTTTTTTTTAAGGGATAGAAAATGTACACCGTTATACAAGCTGTACACTCTCTAATTTACATTGTAGCAAAAGTATCATTTCTTCAGTGTTGTCACATGAAAAGATAATACAATATTTACAAAAATATGAGGGGTGTACTCACTTTTGTGAGAAAAAAAAAAAAAAAAAAAATTATATATATATATATATATATATATATATATATATATATACCGTACATACTCGAGTATAAGCCGAGATTTTCAGCCTCTTTTTTGAGGCTGAAAGTGCCCCCTCGGCTTATACTCGAGTCACCGCTGTCTGACTGCTCGATCAGCGTATCGAGCAGACAGACGGCGGACATTAAAATTTAAAAGCCGCGCCTCCTTCTCCGCCTCCGCCTGTGATAGGCGGAACACTGAATTTCCCAGCAGTCAGTGTTCCACCTATCACGGACATCCGCTCATTCTCATACTACGGACGAGTATGAGAGGATGTCCGTGATAGGCGGAACACAGGCTGCTGGGAAATTGAGTGTTCCGCCTATCACAGGCGGAGGCGGAATTTTGAATTGTAGAATGGCCGCCGAGAAGAGCGGCGATCCATCGGCACGGCACGGGACGGAGGAGGCACGGGACGGAGGAGGCACGGCACGGGACGGAGGAGGCACGGGAAGGAGGAGGCACGGCACGGGACGGAGGAGGCACGGGACGGAGGAGGCACGGCACGGGTCGGAGGAGGCTCGGGACGACGGCGGCTCGGGACGGAGGCTTGGGACACAGGTAGGCTGGACACACACACAAGGCTGCACGGACACACACACACACACACACACACAAGGCTGCACGGACACACACACACACACACACACACACAGGGATGGATGGATGGATGGATACACACACACACACACAGGGATGGATGGATGGATGGATACACACACACACACACACACACACACACACACACACACACAGGGATGGATGGATGGATGAATACACACACACACACACACACACAGGGATGGATGGATGGATGGATACACACACAGGGATGGATGGATGGATGGATACACACACAGGGATGGATGGACGGACACACACACAGGGATGGATGGACACACAGGGATGGACGGACACACACACAGGGATGGACAGCCATGTCTCACCCTCGGCTTATACACGAGTCAATAAGTTTTCCAGTTTTTTGGGGGTAAATTGGGGGCCTCGGCTTATATTCGGGTCGGCCTATACTCGAGTATATACGGTATATATACACATACACACACACACACATATACACATATATACATATATACACACACACACACACACACACATATATACACACACACTTTTTCTTTAGTGGGGTTTCCTCAGATTTGGCTGCAAAAGTGGAAATACTCTTTAAAACAACACCAAAATCAGACAAATCTTCCCATGCGCCTCTCCCAAATCACATCACCACTACCCCTTCAAACTATGCTTCCCACTAAAAATACAAAGCTCCAGGGGGCGTGTCCGAGATGGTGTTCTGACCGGACGCATGGTTGAGGAGCGTGCCGATTCCCCACAGCCTGGGTTCCAGGAGATCTGGGCAGTGATTGCCTCCTGCCAGGCCACCCTTACCAACAAAATTGAGGCTGTACAGCTCAATATGGGGCTTTTCTAACAGGACCTGGACAAGACTCGATTGCCCTGCTAAGTGACAGAGCAGCTAATCTGCCAGATGGAGGATACTGTCACGGAGCACGCTTCATTTATCAATACTCTACAGTCTAAAGTCCGGGCCCTGGAATATAAAGTGGACGAAGCAGAGAACAGAAACAGGAGGACTAATCTGAGAATTGTGGGGTTGCCTGAAGGCGTAGAAAACAAAAATCCAACTGTTTTTGTGGAGGAGCTGCTTAGATTCCGGTTGTCTGCGGCTCAATACTCACCTTGTTTCACTGTGGAACGGGTTCACTGCATCCCGCCCGCACCTGTACTCATGGGGTTCCCTTCCATGCACTTTAATATTTTGGCTGCTTAATTTTAGGGACTGTGATGAGGTCCTTCAAGCTGCTGGGGTAGAAACACAAACACTCCACAGATCTTTTGACCAAGTTAAGATGGTGATGTGGGCCCGGACTATAGGTTATAAAATGCTTTTCTCCTGGAAGGTCCAAAATGAGGAAACCATTCATTTTTTCACCTCCCACCGTGATTTAACCGCTTGGCTGTAAACCTTAGTGTCTTTCATTTTCCTGCTATGCATTGACTTTATTCTCTGTGTGGTCCTGTTGGGGCTGAAGACCCTTTGTGACATTTGTTTATATGTTAGCTGGGCCAACTGCACCTGTGTCCTGATGCTGCATATATCCTCAGCTTTACACACTGTTGTCACTGTTCACGCCTGCCCCTCTTGTTGCGCCTGAGTGCCTTACACAGATGCATGGACCACAAGCTCTTGAATGACAGCGGCAGAGCCTTTTTCCTTGCCTGAGCTGCTATACCCTTTTGACAGAATACGCTCAGTTACTGATTGAACTCAGTCCTCCTTGGAACCTAAATGGCAGCCTTTTTTTTTTAAACCCATTTTGTTCCTATAACTGTGTGTCCCTGGGTCTGGCCAAGAGAAAATCGATTCTTGTTTTGTTCCAATAACTGTTTGAACCTGTCCATTCAGACACAGAGCTGTGGTTAGGTTTCACCCCCTCTCTCCTCTGAGTGGCTGGCTTTGACAGTAGAGGAATCCAATGGCACTCCTGCTGTGTTTCAGTCAATCAAGTGAAGAATTTTCAGACTGGTAATCCAGCCATATGCATGTTTAAGGGCTTCCTGTCCATGTTTATTTGGTCAGCAAATAGAAAAGGCTTCCCTCGCATGGGTAGAAAACAGTCCCAAAAGCAAAAGTCTGACAAACGAATATACGCCTCCTGGGTCTGCTTCAGTCCTGCAGGCCTGTTCCCTCACAGCCTGTCTTCTCCTCTCTGAAGCACCACCACTGAATACCCCAATTAAGGTAAAATTATAACCCAGGTAGGGAGAAAGGCGTGGCCACTGCTTAACCCCTTGCTGCATACAGATCTCTCACTGCCACCCATTATCTTAAGAACCGCAGGATTCTGTGTGGCAGATATACACCATCGATCACTGACAGGGGCTTTCTATCACATATCTCCCCCTGCTGTTTGAGCCGTGGGTTTGAACACTGGCTATCAGTGAGTTCTAGAAAGGGTATCTGAATTTTTCTGGTTACAACCTGCCCTGTTCTCCACTTTAAAAGAGAAATCTTGGAGCACCAGGAACCAACGGGTAACCCTTGCATTCCGGTCCTTAGCCTGGGCCATCCGTTTTAAGGGAGCATGGTCTGTTATGAGTTGGAAGTGGCGCCCCTGCAAGTAGTACCATAGAGCCTCTAAGGCCCACTTAATGGCCAAACACTATCGCTCTGCAATACTATAATTTTTCTCTGCCGGGTGAGCTTCCGACTCAAAATAGACCACCGGGTGTTCTTCACCTACCACTTGTGACACGACAGCCCCCAGACCAATACTTGAGGCATTGGTTTGGACCACAAACTCTTTGCTGGAGTCTGGGGCCACTAACACAGGCTGTTTACACAGGGGCTCCTTCAGACTTTGGAAAGCTACTTCAGCCTCAGGATGCCACGTAATCACTACAGAGGAGCTTTTTCCCTTGGCGAGGTCAGTTAAAGGCGCTGCCAACATAGCTTAGTTTGGGGTGAACTCAGATAATACCCCACCATACCTAGAAAGGTTCTCACTTGTTGGTGGCAGGAGTAGGCCAGTCTATTATGGCTTCTACCTTATGTACATGGGGTTTGATGAGGCCCCACCCAATGGTGTACCCCAGATATTGGGCCTCTTCTAGCCCTAGGGCACACTTCTTTGGGTTTGCGGTAAGCTGGCATTTCTGGTTGAATTTAGAGCCTGACTTTGGGTAGTTGACTTTCCCCAATCTGTGCTCTAAAAACGACATCATCTAGATAGGCGGCAGAATAGCATTGATGTGGGCTAAGAATCTCATCCATCATCCGCTGGAATGCAGCGGGTGCTCCATTTAGCCCAATGGGCATCCGCACATACTGCCATAAGCCCTCAGGAGTTGCAAAAGCGTTTTTTTTCTTTTGCTTCCTCTGTCAGGGAACCTGCCAATACCCTCTAGGGAGATCAAGAGTGGTTATGTACCTGGCAGGGCCCAACTTCTCCACTAATTCATCAACCCAGGGCATGGGATAGGTGTCAAACTTTGACACTTCGTTCAGTTTCCGGAAGTCATGGCAAGATCTTAAGGACCCATCTGATTTTGGAACCAAGACAATAGGACTACACCACTCACTTTTGGACTTCTCTATCACCCCAAGGTTGAACATGCTCTGTACTTCCTCTGCTACTGCCTGTCTGCGAGCCTCTGGAATACGATAAGGCTTAAGCCGCACTTGAACCTCTGTGTTAGTGACAACGTCATGTTTAATTACATTTGTGCAGCCTGGCAACCCTGATAAGAAGTCATTATTGCGCTGTAGAAACTCTCTCACTGTCCCTGTAGAAACTCACTCACTGTCCCTGCTGTTGGGACACCGAAATTGAGTCTCACTTATGCCTTCCTTTTTCTTTAGTGGCTGATCACCCAGGCCTAGAAGAGCTTCACTGCCTTTCCATGCTTTAATTAAATTTATATGATAGAGCAGCTCTCTCTTCCGCCTGTCTGGTATACCTTATAGTTGACCTCCCTAAACCTTTTCCAGTATTTCATAGGGTCCTTGCCATTTAGCTAAGAACTTACTTACCACCGTGAAGACTAAAACAAGTACTCAATCTCCCAGATGGAAAGTTTGAACCTTTGTCAATCTATTGTACACTCGACTCTGTGCTTCTTGGGCTTGCTGCATGTGTTCTCGAACAAGGGGCACTACTGAGGCAATTCTATGCTGCATGGCTAAGATATGCTCTATGTCACTCTGGTAGGGAGTAGTTTCAGTCTCCCAAGTTTCTTTAGCAAGATTCAGCAACCCTCGGGATGTCTCCCATACAAAAGTTTAAAGGGTGAGAACACCGTGCAAGACTGGGGGACCCCTCTAATTGCAAACAGATATGGCAGTAGACAATCAATCCCAGGATCTCCCATCCTTAGCCACCACCTTCTTTAGGTCACTCTTGAGGGTTGTTAAAGTGGTTGTAAACCCTTACAAACCACTTTGACCTACAGGTAAGCCTAAGTTAAGGCTTACCTGTAGGTCCAAGAAATATCTCCTAAACCTATACGGTTTAGGAGATATTTACCTGAAGACAGCCACCGCTGTCTACGGCGCGTGCGCCATAGACAGCAGTGCGCAGGTGCACTGGGTAAGCCGCAGATAGCGGCAATATGCCGCGAGTGACGGCTCCCGTGCGCATGCGCGGGAGTGACATCATCGTTACTCCGGTGAATCACAGCGCCGGAGCAGCGAGACCCACGGAGGCCCACCAAGAAGAAGGATGCTCAGAACTACAGGGGACAGCGGTGACTTCTCTGGCTCTTGTGTCAGGTAAGTGACACATAATGGACTACTATGCGATGCATAGTAGTCCATTATGCTTTACCTTTGCAGGGAATCAAAGAGGAAGTAAACCCATCAGGGTTTACTTCCTCTTTAAACCGTTCTACTAAACCAGGGTGGTGGTAAACTGAAGTATGCAAATGCTTAATATTGAACAACTTGCACAACTCTCTCATTACCTTTGACATAAAGGGAGTCCCTTGGTCCATTAGAACCTCCTTTGGGATTCCAGTATGGGTAAACATGGGGAACAACTCTTTGGCGATTGTTTTGGAGGAAGTGTTTAAGGGAACAGTCTCGGGATATCTAGTGACATAGTCCATGACCACTAGGACGTACTGATAGCAACTCTAGGGTCTCAGGGGTCACCTCTGGTTCACCCGCATAGACTGCTATGGGAAAAATACACATTTTCATCAGGGGTCACCCCTACAGCATTTTCATCAACCTTCAAAGGGTTCAAAGGGGTTGGGGTTCCCCCCTGCAGCCTTGTTAGAAAGTCCAGGCTCAGGAATCTTATCCTTCCCACTTCAGAGTTCCTGTAACAGTAGAAAGTCTCTCCCCAGTATCACACCCTGCAATAGGATAGTGGACACAGCCACTTCGTGGCAAACTGATCCTGAGCTGGTTTCAAAAGGTCATCAGCGCTGTGGGGTAGTTCTTACCATGCACAAATACCACTCCTATCTGATGCTGGGTCAGCTGTTCGGGGTCGACAAGCAGGGTATTGACCAGGGTGATCAGGCTTCCAGAGTCCAGGAGGGTGCGCATAATTTACCGTTTTATCCTTACAATAGAGCTCAGCACATCTGGATCAGAGACTAGGCCCGAGCAAGAAAACAGGGACATGCGTCGGACTACGTCACACTCCAAAGGCTCTGGATCCAAGGGGCTTTGCAGCGTTGTGGCCCCACTCAATGCACCGCCAACACTGGGGATGCCCACTGGGTCTTTCAACAGAGGGTGACCACCTGACCACTCTGGCTGGCCTCTCAGGAATTCCTCTTTTCAGCATGATGAGCTGTGATACTGGGGTTAACAGGGCGGCCACAGGAGGGGGTCTTTTGACCATTAAGGATCTTGAAACTACAGACCCAGCAACCAGATCTTCTGCCACACAGTAGTGTTCCACCAGCTCAACCAGAACATCATTTGACTTGAGATCAGATTGCCTCACCTCTAACTCAGTAGGTAGAGCTCTCAGGAACCGATCCATTGCAACTCTTTCCACTACTTGGAGCCCTGTGAGTATCTCAAGCTGCAGCCACCGTTTGACCAGGTTGATTAGGCCATACATTTGGGAGCGGAGAATCCACCTGCCTTGAAACTCCAGCTATGTACTCACTGCTGTGGTGACTCCCAGGTGCCATTTGTCAATCTCGGGCATCCTCAGTGGACAAATCAGTATGCCTTTTGGGAGTCCCGTGCTAACAGTGGGGCCACAAGCACAGCCTGGTGGTCTTTAGGCTAGGCCTTCCCCTCAGCAGTTCTCTCAAAAGTACATAGGAAGACCTCCACATCATCCTGGGATGTCATCTTTTTAAGAAGGGGATTTTGGTGCCTGATAGGGTGTCACAAGGAAACCCCTTGGAGACATTTGCAGTCTGGGCTGGAATCCACTGCAATACTTCAGCTAAGGCCTGCCGGGCTTTCTCAGCTGCCTGAGCCAAAGCAGCCACTTGAGCCCCAGTTGCCAGAGACAGGGCGGCCACAGCTTGCTGGCTGGTTGCTTGGGCTTGCTATTAGCTTCTTGTTGTGCAGCAGTAGCTTGCTTATAATTCTAAGCCTGTTACTGTATGGTGTCACTTTGGAGCAAGGCCTTTAGTAAGTCCTCCATTCTGCAGATTCACAATTACACTGCAGGACACTGTGTCATTGGGTGGTATAGGCGCACACACACTGCTGTCCTTTTAACACCGCTGACAACTTTCACACAGCTTATTTCAATGTAGACTTTTAACAGTGGCTCTCTCTTTCTGCCCTACAAATGCCTTTGTGTTTTTTATAATTCCGCCATTGCCCTACAAATGCTTTCGTGTTTTTTTATAATTCTGCCATCTCCTTATGTCTTGACTAACTATAATTTCCTGGAATACCTGAGGCCTATACCTGGCTTTTAGGAGGTCTCTTGTATTTAATTTCCAACAGAAAGATGCTCCCCATATTTTCATATTGGAGGAGACCCATTTGGTTGGCTTCAATATACTTGGCCTCCGTAAACAGTGGTTAGGAGCTCACTATCATTCCACGTACTCAAAATATGCTTTCCTTTCTGTAGATTTTAATATGGTCCCATATCAGGAAATGGACAGGCCACACTCCACAGCACGCCCCTCAGCAGATCTTCAGCATTGTCAACTACCTTTATGTTAACAGATGTTAGGGGGCACTTTAATCCTAATAGTAAGAAATATATGTGTCACACACATGTCATAGAGCCCTGTTCCATTGTGATCTAGCGTTTGCCTCATCCCTGGCCCTTCACTGGGTATGGGAAGCTCAACATTTGTCTAGAGAGGTCTCTGACCACGCTCCTTTCTGTCTTACCCTTTTCTGTCTCTAATACCCCCCCCCCCAGTTTAAGGTTATGGCACCTCTGCAGGTTTTGGACACTAGATACTAAGATACAGGAACCCCTTACAGAAGCTATTGGGTCCTTAATGAGGATTCCACCAACCACAAGTTGATGTGGGATGCTTTCAGGTGCTGGGTTCGGAGTGAATATATTTAATATATTTCCTGTATCTCTACACTTCAGAGAGAGGTGGCATGTTTGTTGGAGGGAGGCATTGGAGGAGGAGGGGTATGTGCAGTCCCCGGATAGGTCTAACTATTCAGCCTGGCAGTGGCCACTAAATCAATGATGCACTCTGCTCAGAGAATATTTGAATATGGTGACAAGAGCAGCCAGCTGTTGGCCATATTAGCCAAGGGGTGGGTGACCTCCACTCACATAGCAGGCATTCAGGATGTGCAGGGTTCGCTTTTGACTTCCGAGTGGATCAATGCCAGGTTTTCAAAATTTTTCCAGGAGATGTATAGTATTTATGGGAGGTCCTACGGCGTTTTGGGTTTGCTCCTAACTTCCTTAGCTGGGTCCAGATACTCTATCAGCACCTAGGACGTGCCTTGGCACCAATGATTGGATCTCTAATCCATTCCTGCTGCATAGAGGTACCCCCAGTCAGGGATCCCCTCAGTCTCCAAGACTGTTAGCCCTAGCGCCTCCGGGGATTTTAGTCAGGAGCCTCTAGAAGTTCGGGGGCTGGAGGAAAAGTTATCCCTCTATGTTTATGATACCCTACTTTATCTCAATGATGTGGCCTTGTCGCTTATGGCTACCCATGAGATATTAAACATTTTTGGCAAGTTTTCGGGCATTCGCATTAAATGGACCACATTCGTATTCTATTCTCTTGATGACCAGACGCCTGCCCTAGCCAGCCCCTTTCCCTTGTGATGGGTGACTGCATTTTTCTATTTAGGGGTGCAAGTAACTAGAGATGTATCCCAAGTTTATGCACACAATCTCCTCCACCTGCTCTCACTCCTTAACCACCAGGAGATTTTCCTTCTTAATGACCATGCCATTTTTTGTGATACGGTACTGCATCGCTTTAACTGACAAGTGTGCGGTTGTGCGATGCTGTACCTAAACAAAATTGACATCTTAGTTTTCCAACAAATAGAGCTTTTTTTGGAGGTATATGATCACCTCTGCAGTTTTTATTTTTTGCGCTATAAACCAAAAAAAAGACCAACAATTTTGAAAAAAAAAAATATATATATTTTCTTCTTTTTGCTAGAATATCTCCATAAAATGAAAATAAAAATTAAACATCACACACACTAATTTCTTCATCAGTTTAATCCAATATGTATTCTACATATTTCTGGTAAAAAAAAAAAAAAAAATAACACAAAAGTTATAGCATCTACAAAATAGGGGACAGATTTATGGCATTTTTATTATTACTATTTTGTTTTGTTAGTGGTAATGATGGTGATCTGGTGGTGAACTAGTAATGGTGGTGATCTGGGATTTTGAGAGGAACTGCGACATTGCGGCAGACAGATCGGACACTTTTTTTGGACCACTCACAATTATACAGCAATCAGTGGTATAAAAATGCACTGATTATCATGTAAATGACACTGGCAGCAAAGGGGTTAACACTAGTGGTGATCAAGGGGTTAAATGTGTCCCCTGGCTGGTGTTTATAACTGTGGGAGGAGGGGACTGATAGGAGAAGAGAAATTACTGTTCCTGATCACTAGGAACAGACAATCACTTTACTCCAGTCAGACAGGGGATCTCTTCGTTTACATTGACAGATCCCCATTCTGGCTCTCTGTGGAGCGATAATCGGGTGGCTGGCGGACATCGCGGCCACCGGGCACGCGCATCGGCTCCTCCCGCCAAGCAGCCGGCGCGGGGGCCTGCTATAGATCTTAAAAAGGGCTGACATACACCTAGGACAATTTGCAGGAAAGAGCCGACCTGCCGCAGTATAATGATGGTGGCTGGTCGGCAAGTGGTTAAAGAAAAGCGTTCGGCCTGGTTCGAGCTTCCTCTAAACCTTTTGGGGCATGAGGGTGTCCTCAAAATGATGCTTTTGCCTAAATTCAATTATATTTTCTGCAATTGCCTGGTATGGACCCAAGCTTCTTTTTTTTGCGATGTAGAATGTTGCGTTACCCCCCTTCACTTGGAATGGTGCCCTTCCTCCCTTTGCAAATTAATGCAATTAATTCTGTCCACATAATCTCTAATGCTGTTTATTGTCATGTCTATACTCCAGCCTGCGCTTTCCATTTGCCACCAATTCTTTTTTTCAATTATTTCCATGTTTATATTCATTTTCAATTTCATCTTTATCTCATCCATTTGCATTTATTTTCACGCACCTTGCATTTTTTTTCATCTATCATTATTATTTTTATTTCATTTTACGTTCATCTCTGTATTTCTATCAACGTTTATCTTTCATTTTATTTATTTTCATCCTTAAATTTTCCTTTTTATGTCTCGTATATACTTATTTTTCATTTTTTACATTCATCTTTATTTCCAATTTTTGTCTTTCCAGTGGGACATGTGGGGCACTGACACTGCCCCAGCACGCAGGAGACTTGTGTGGCCCCTATTTCCTTCTGGGGGTCCCGTGGTCTCATGCCCTGTTGAGCGCAATCACTACACTGCGCGCCTTCCAGTTTGCGCTCCAGGCTGGAGTGCAGATGGGCGGGCCTTCCACACGCCGGTGGCGTGGTGAGTTGGCCCCCTCCACATGGGTGGTGCCCCGCCCCACCAGGGATCTCCCAGACGGACTGATTGCAGCCAATGGCGCAACAGTCCATCTCATCAGTTACAGCTGGGGAGGCTGCCGATGGCGCCTATCCTCAACCACTTCCGACCGGCGCACGCCGATGTACGTCAGCAGAATGGCACAGGCAGGCAAACTGGCCTACAGGTATGTTCATTTGAAATTGCCGCCCTGCCATCGTGTGTGCGCCGCCGGCAGCGCGCGTGTCGGTCAGGACCCCCGTGAGTCCGGTCGCGGGTCCCGCGGACTCGATTGCCGTGGGCATACCCACGATCGTCTCATGGGAGGCTGAATGGGGAGATGCGGAAGTAAATAGCATCTCCCCATTCTGCCTAGCCACAAGTGACAAGTGATTCGAGCAGAGACCAGTGTTCACTAACACACAGCCACGCCCCTAGTTAGTAACACGCCCCTAGGACACACTTAACCCCTACACTGCCACCCCCTAGTTAACCCCTTCACTGCCAGTGTCATTTACACAGGAATCAGTGCATTTGTATAGCATTGACTGCTGTATAAATGACAATGGTCCCAAAAATGTGTAAAAATGTCCGATGTGTCCTCCATAATGTCGCAGTAAAAATCGTTGATCGCCGCCATTACTAGTAAAAAAAAAAATTATTAATAAAAATGCCATAAAACTATCCCCTATTTTGTAAAAGTTATACATTTTGTGTAAACTAAACAATAATCGCTTATTGCGATACGTATTCTTCTACATAAAATATGTAGAAGAATACGTGTCGGCCTAAACTGAGGAAACTTTTTTTTTAATATATATTTTTGGGGGATATTTATTATAGCAAAAAGTAAAAAAAAAATGATATTTCTTTTTCAAAATTGTCACTCTTTTTTTTGTTTATAGCGCAAAACATAAAAACCACAGGGGGGATCAAATACCACCAAAAGAAAGCTCTATTTGTGGGAAAAAAAGGGACGTCGATTTTGTTTGGGAGCCATGTCGCACGACCGCACAATTGTCAGTTAAAGCGACAAAGTGCCGAATTGCAAAAAAGTGGTCTGGTCTTAAGCAAGCAAAATGGTCCGGTTTGAAAGTGGTTAATAGCGTTATCAGCTATTTAAAGCCTGCACCCACAACGTCATGTACGCTGTGCGGTGCATGCTGTTTGGATACTTTCCACACATTACTATCTAGGTGAGCATTATTCCTGTACTTTATTACTGCCAAGCATTTGATATATGCAATCATATTGGATTTTTACTACATTTCCTTATACACTCTTTGAAACTTTTTTTTTATCAGATATGCAAATAGTTGCACATCCTAACCTGTGTTATACTGAACTGAATTCCTAATCAGTCCGTGGAGATCTTACAGTGGTCAGTTGGCCCCAATTACAATTGTTTGCGCTGTGTCACTTTGGTTTTTATCTATCAGCCGCATACACTTACACACAGTGTGATAGATTTATTCAGGTCTGCATCACAACATTTAACCCCTTTTGTTGAGCATAGTGGAGGGCTACGGCATGTAGTGGCTATATATTGTGGTAATTTTGCTGAGCTGCACACCCTTACTTTCCTAATGTAACTGTACTAACATCAATATGTTTATATTGTAGAACATGCATAGATGAGATGACTCTAATGCCTGTGAAAAAGGACGGATAGTCCAAAACATGTCGGCGTCATTCTCAATGAAATACATGTCTTAGGCCCCTTTTTGTGAGCAGATACTATGTTATGTATGCTGATATACTGATTATTTGATTTTACATTGTAGCTCTATACATACACAATGTATATATATATATATATATATATATATATATATATATATAATCGTGTATATATAGAATTGTGATCCCAAGTTGCCACAGCAACGCCAAAACTGGAGCCAATACCTTGGTAAAGACTCGAGGGGCTGATGCCAGACCAAAAGGAAGAGGAGCAACAAACTGGTAGTGGGCTTCCCCGACTGCAAACTGCAGAAACTTTTGATGCTGAAGGCATATGGGTATGTGCAGGTACGCAGCCTGGATGTCTAATGATGGAGTGCAGCGACTACTGAGCGAACTGATTCCATTCTGAACCTCTGCACTTTTAGAAAGTGATTGAGGGCTTTTAGGTCCAAGATTAGACGTAGCCCTTCCTTCTTGGGAACTACAAACAGATTTGAGTAGAATCCCTGCAAACGTTCTGATTCTGAAACCGGTACAACCACCTCGCGCCTCAGCAGGTCCCTTACTGCCCCCAAGTGGGCCTCCCGGCGAGCCGGGGATATGGGTATGCTGGAGGGGAAGAATCTGTTTGGCGGTCAAGAGAGAAACTCTATCTTGTAGCCTGAGGAAACCAGATCACAGACCCATTGGTCGGATAACCGAGAACACCACCGGGCTGCAAACTCCCGAAGGCGACCCCCCACCTGAGACATGGGTGGGGGCAATCCTTCATGCGGTAGGACTTTTATTCACAGGTTTGCCAAGCTTGCAGTTCCAGTGACATTTTTGTCTGTCCGTGGTCGTCCTGTCGGGCTGGGAACATTTTGTCAAAACTCCGGGCAGACGAAAAAGCAGTTTGTGAGTGGAAAAAGAGGGCCCTTGCCTACGGCGTGGCTCCTTAGCCTTCCTGGCCTGTGGGAATAAAGTACTCTTACCACTGGTGGCATTTTTAATAATTTCATCTAAAGAGGCTCCAAAGAGCCGGTCGCCAAGAAAGGGAAGATCCGTCAGGGCTTTTTTGGATGCCTGGTCAGCAGACCAGCATTTTAGCCAAATCAGGCGTCTCAGCCCCACAGCTAACATTGAAGCCCTGGATAACAGTATCCAGGGCCTTGTCACAGACGTACTTAAGGCCTTGCACTAGTTGGTCTGCTAGTTCCACGCAGACAGGAGAAGCCTGTTGCTCTCCCAATTCACGGTGCAAAAGTTTTTTGCCCACTCAGTGTCTGCGACACAAGTGCAGATGCCAGCACTGGTCGCACGGCTAACTCCACAACCGTAAACAAGGAACGAGCCACTGCCTCGGCCTTCCTGTCCGTGGGATCCTTAAATGCAGGAGTCCCCACTACCGGGATCGTGGTTACTTTATTTAACCTGGATACTGGGGGGTCCAAGACTGGAGGAGCCAAGCATTTTTTGAGAAGGCACTCCTCAAAAGGGTAATGCACCGCCATGTATTTGGGGACCGAAAAGGTCTGTTGTGGGCGACCCCATTCCTTGTAAATGAACTTGTCAAAATAAGTCAGATACGGGGAACACCTTAGGTGAATGTGCTGGCTTGCAGGACCCAAAAGGGACAGGTACATCAGCAGAGGGATCTGCTGGCTCCTGAATCTTCAGGGTATCATGCACAGCTGTGATAAGTGCTCCAACAAGCACTTCGTCGCGCACGGACCCGGACGGGGACTCATCCTCACTGTCCGAATGGTCCTGGTCAGCGTCGTCTGACAAGACAGAGTAGGGGTCACCAGCCTCAGCAGGACCCGAGTCTGCGTCAGAGCTCTCCCCAGAGGACGGGGGAGGGCAGGGGCCACTTATTTGCACCTTTCTTCCCATGCACCGCCCCCATCTTGGCAACCAATGAATTGAGGACCGCCGCCAGGGTGTTCATGGGCACTGCGTAGTCTGCAGGTGACCCGGTTGCCAAATGCCTGGATTTCGGGGGAAGAAACACTAGTTTCTGAAGCCATGCTGACCCTACCCTGTCTGCCACCCGAAGAGGGCTTAGGACAATAACAGTCCCACCCTCCTAGCTGCCGCTGGCTGAGGGGCTCTTTCCCGCTGGTCTCACCACCCTGAGGAGTTCTGCGCTATCCAACAAGCAGTGCCTGTAGTCCCTGTGGGCTCCCAGGTGCAGAGGAAACAAAAGCTGTGTCGATGGCAGTCACTGCAAATAGCGCCAAACCGCTCTGAAGTGTGCTCAGGCTTCAATAAAATGGCCGTCCAGCATCCAGTACAAAGACATAAAACACAGGGAAAATGGCTGTGAGAGCACATGCTGCTTCTAGAGAACACTGAAAAAACGTGTTCAGGCTTCCAGAAAATGGCCGCCATTGTCCTGTATAGGAGATCACTAGGAAAATGGCCGCTGAAGCCCAGGAAAGCATGCTGCCCTTGCCCACACCTAATATGGCCACCAAGCAGCTCCATGAGGTACAGGGAGAAAACGATGGCAGTGAACACAACGCAGTACAAAACATCAGCAAAACCTCACAGACACCTTCCAGGGGCATGAAGAACAGGACCCAGGACACTGCCAGCCAGCGAAGCCCCCCAAACCAGGTGAGAGCCCCTGTATAAGCACACACACACCGCTCAGCAGCCACAGGCAGCTTCTCCCCAGAGGGGGGTGATAGGGACAGGGGGGAGAAGAGAGGGAGGTGAGGGACCCCCGAATTGACCTACCAGGGAATGTCCAGCTGATCAGCCCTGCCAAGGCAGGGAGAGCTGTACTTACCAGTCCTGAAGAGCTGGGAGACATTCCATCACAGACCCACTCACTGATCAGTACAGGGTGGCTGCTGGCCCGACATACTGTGACACAGACATCATGACCCAACCATGACACTACCTGCATGGAGTTTGCATGTTCTCCCTGTGCCTGCGTGGGTTTCCTCCGGGTACTTCGGTTTTCTCCCACGCTCCAAAGACATGCAGGTAGGTTTATTGGCTTCTGTCCAAAATTGGCCCTGGTATATGAATGGGGACCTTGGATCCTGGGCTCCTTGAGGGTAGGGACCAATGTGAGTGCGCAATGTACAGGGATAGGGACAATTGTAGACACTCACTCAGGTTGAACTGGATGGACTGGTGTCTTTATTCAACCTTAGTAACTATGTAACATCAGTAGCCCGGTCATATGAATGCCCCAGAGCATAAAAGCTCACGACCACTTCTGGAGCTGAGGTTTCGTCGTGGCCTCCGGAGCGCGTAGCTGCAACCTGCACATACTCGATGGCCGGACTGGGGGGACTACAAGGATAAGGGTATCCAGCCTGTCAACCAGCCGGCTGTTAATAGTAGACCACAGGATCATTCATCTTGCGCAAAAAGTCACGATTCTGCATAAAAAAGTACAAACCGATGGGCCCGCAGGGTTCCTAGGTCCTTCTCCTTCACTTGGCAAAATAAAACCAATGACTGCATGGCAGAGTGGAGGGTTGTTGCCAAAGGGACCGCCCCCTGGGCGGAACTAAGAGTTCTGAGTGTTGTATTACAACTAATGCCTAGTATCTCCTAGTAATAGGGCAAACAACCCAATGGCTAAGAGAGGAGCTGTGTCGGTCGATGAATATAAGAGAAATATAGATTTGATAAACATTTGCACAACTATCATGGGACATACAAAATCAGTAGCAGCAGCTTTTATTTCTACAAACCTTGTGTTTCAGAAAATACAAGGTTTGGTTGGGGAGTCATTTACCAACTTTAAGGCTGGGTTCTCACTATAGAACTCAGCGGCTCACAGCAGGAGTCCGGTTGCATCTCCATTCACCTTATAACCAAATTGGACTGAATTAGGACCTGAAACGGACCAAAAGACCCACAGGACTGCTGTGCTATTCACACCAGTGCCACTGTGTAGTAGATGTGTGAACCAGCTCCATTGATAGCCAGTCACAACTCCTGCTATTGGATGCAGGAGAAAAAAAAAAATGAAAAAAAAAAAAAAAACTAGTCCAGCCACCCGAGGTGAAAAAACAGGAGGCAGGGCCGAATTGTGAAAAGGTTAAATGACAACTGCATTAAAAAGATACAACTGTAATTTTGTGAATATGTTATATACCTTCACCTCTAAGTCCTAAAGCTCATGTAAATATGAGCCAGTGCTTTCTTCCAACAAACCTAGACAGCAAGCCTCCCTTGCACATCCAAAAGCTAATGGAAAATATTCAACAAATGTATATGTCTGCTCTCACAGTCACTGCTTTTAATAAGCGCAGCAGACATGCAGAGTATGTGAGTGAGTAGATAGACTATGCAGACAACGCAAAACAGACAATTTATAGAGAGGCTTACATTACCACAGAAAATTGCACAAAACTCTGTTAATACTTCTCCATGTGTAATTTTATAAACCATTTTCACAGTGGCAGAGCCTCACATGGTTTATTTTATTATTTTATATATATATATATATATATATATATATATATATATATATATGACCCACAATGGTTATGGCTCAACCTAAAACTTCTGACATGACAAATACACAATACTACTTTGTGCCTGTACAGGCTAGGTACTTATTCAAAATGGCCACATCCTGAATTTTACATTTTGGAACAACTCTAGGCAATGAAACCAGCAGAGATCGGACAAATTTTGATCCATGTATGGGCAGGCTGGTTGTACAGAAGCTGATCTACAGGCTGTACATTTTACAACTACTCTGTCAGGTTTTTCCCGATCAAATCAGTGGCTCCTGGATCAAAAACAGGGTATTCTAACAGCTATGAACTCTCCCTGCTGCAGAATACAATAACTCAGCAGGAAGGATTCTCCATGTGAATGTGGAAATCAGTTTTTTTTTTTATTGTTCAATCCACTGGTGGGAAAAAATAAAAAAGACAAAATGTATGGGCTGCCTAACTCCAAAAGAAACATGTAACTAACTCATTCATACATAATGCATATTAACGGTCTATAATTATGTATAGTTAGATAAAGAAGCGTGATGCACTTCTGATGCCCATACTCATTGCACAAATCCTATGCTTGAATGCTCTGCAAACTTTATTGTGGAAGGGGTCTCTACTCACAGATCCTGCATAGGAAGAACACTTTCCAGTTTGTGTTATAGTCTGCAATACAGTTTCCAGGTAACTTGTGCAGCTCATCTTACAGCAACTGCTCAGTACAAATAATAGAACACAGAATGTGGACTTCAACTACTAAGAAAATCGGTAAATAAAATATTTTTTTATTTTATTTTCTCAAACAGATGTTTTATGCTGAATGAAAATAAGAAGGAAGAAAAAAAAAAAGCTTCCTTTTACAGCTCACTAGAGCTGGGCAAAATAAAGTCAATGGGCTTGTTCAAAAGGTGTATCAAGGCAATACATAACATACAAATATTAGTTATGAGGCTGCTTAACCACTTGCCGACCGCTGCACGACGATATACGTCGACAGAATGGCACGGGCAGGCATATGGGCGTACCTGTACGTCCCTGCCTTCCCGCGGGTGGGGGGCCCAATCGGGCCCCCCCCCCAGTGCCTGCGGCGGTCGGTATTCGTTCGGGAGCGATCCGGGATGAGGGGGCGGCCATTCATTCATGGCTACCCCCTCGCGATCGCTCCCGACGAATGGAAATGCTTCGTGACATCACTTCCTCTCCTGTAATGTAAACACAGGCAGAGGAAGTGATGTAATCTCTCCTCCGTGTCGGTATTTTTCGTTCCGGCACCGAGGAGAGAGGATCGGTGAGTTGCACCAACACGACACTACACAGTAGAACATGCCAGGCACACTCACACCCCCCCTTCACCCCCCCCAATTACCCCTGCCCCCCCAGTCACAGTGACACCAATTGCATTTTATTTTTTTTGCATTGGTGTCATTTGTGACTGTAATAACTGTTAGGGCAGTTAGGGTTAGCCCCCTTTAGTTCTAATGTACCCCCCTAACCCCCCCAATAAAGGTTTAACCCCGTGATCACCCCCCGTCGCCAGTGTCACTAAGGCTGGGTTCACATTGCAGCGGTTTATGAGAACGGATGTGATTCGCACCGCACTGCAGTGCAAATCACATCAGATCTCTGTGCGATTCGAGTTCAGCCATACAGATAGTATGGCTGAATTCCCCCCGCACCCGCCGCAAATTCGCACGGGACCCTTTTTTTGGTCCGCAGCAGAATCGGATCGCATGGGTGTTCACACCATGCAATCCGAGTTTGCAGATCGCACTGCGATATGCGAACTGATCTGGGGGTGTCATTAACATTTCACTGACACTCCCAGCAGTTCGCATAGGGCAGTGTGAACTGCCGCCGGGAGGCATGCGATGCGGGAACCCGCTGCGGATTCCTGGCGTTCCCGCATCGCTCCAGTGTGAACCCAGCCTAATAAGCGATCGTTTTTCTGATCGCTGTATTAGTGTCACAGGTGACGCTAGTTAGGCAGGTAGGTATTTAGGTTCGCCGCAGCTTTTTATAGCGCCAGGGACCCCCATATACTACCGCATAAAGCCCCCTGATTGCCCCCTAGTTAACCCTTTCACCAGTGATCACCATATAACTGTTACAGGTGACGCTGGTTGGTTAGTTATTTTTTTTATAGTTTCAGGGCACCCGTCATTTATTACCTAATAAAGGTTTAACCCCGTACTCAGGAGAAGCAGCAGAATTTATTTTGGGGTGTCATTTCACATATGCCCATGGCATGCGTGAGCAATATATCATTTAGTGACAACTTTGTGAAAAAAAATAAAATAAATAAAAGTTTGTAATTTTCCCGCAACTTGTGGCAAAATCTAAAATATTCCATGGACTCAACATGCCTCTCAGCAAATAGCTTGGGGTGTCTACTTTCTAAAATGGGGTCATTTGTGGGGGTTTTGTGCCATCTTGGCATTTTATGGCCTTCAAAACTGTAATAGGTAGTGAGAAGTGAAATCAAAATTTACGCCCTTAGAAAGCCTGAAGACGGTGCTTGGTTTTCGGGGCCCCGTACGCGGCTAGGCTCACAAAAAGTCCCACATATGTGGTATCCCCGTACTCAGGAGAAGCAGCAGAATGTATTTTGGGGTGCCATTTCACATATGCCCATAGCATGTGTGAGCAATATATCATTTAGTGACAACTTTGTGTAAAAAAAAAAAAAAAAAAATTATTTTTTTGTCATTATTCAATCGCTTGAGGTTAAAAAAATAAAATATTCAATGGGCTCAACATGCCTCTTATCAATTTCCTTAGGGGGTCTACTTTCCAAAATGGGGTCATTTGGGGGGGTTTTGTACTGCCCTGCCATTTTAGCACCTCAAGAAATGAGATAGGCAGTCGTAAACTAAAAGCTGCGTAAATTCCCGAAAACGTACCTTAGTTTGTAGATGTGACAACTTTTGCGCAAACCAATAAATATACAGTTATTGACTTTTTTTTTACCAAAGACATGTGGCTGAATACATTTTGGCCTAAATGTATGACTAAAATTGAGTTTATTGGATTTTTCTAATAACAAAAAGTAGAAAATATCATTTTTTTTCAAAATTTGCGGTCTTTTTACGTTTATATCGCAAAAAATAAAAATCGCAGAGTCAGTCAAATACCTTTAAAAGAAAGCTCTATTTGTGGGAAAAAAAGGACGCAAATTTTGTTTGGGTACAACATTGCATGACCGCGCAATTACCAGTTAAAGCAGCGCAGTGCCAAATTGTAAAAAGACCTCTGGTCATTGACCAGCAAAATGGTCCGGTCTGAAAGTGGTTAAGTTTTAAAGTGGCCATTATATTGTATGTTTCCAATGGGTCCTGGTTCACACAGGGGTGACCTGTCAGGCGACTTAGCCATCTGACAAGTCACGCTCTATGCAGTGCAATGGAACTGTTCTAATAGGAGCAACTCAAGTTGCTCCAACTTAGAAAAAGTTTCCTGCATAACTTTGGGGTGACTTCAGAGCGGCTTGCATTAACTTCTTTTAAAAGAAATCATTTACAAGCCACACTGAGCGGGGGAATTTCAGAGTCGGATGACTTTGAAGCTGCCCCTGTGTGAACCGGCACTTATAGATGCCATTAAGAATCAGCTCAGATATCAAATGACCAGAAAGAAAATGCTGACATACAATGGCCACTTCATACATGTGTGTAGTGTTCACATATGATCCATTGGTCATGCCTTGAACACTGACAATCCAGGCTGGTAAGAACTGGCCATCATTGTGGATAGTAAAATCCATTAAGAGTTTGGGGTACAAGAATTCGATCCAATCATTTGTCACTGGAATGTATATACTGTAAGAATAAGTTAAAAATGTGATGACATCAATGGAAGGAGACATGCGATATGAAACTGTCAGAAGCTGAATTTCCCCTAACATTAGGAAAATGTTCACATTTTTATCACTTTTTATCATGTCCTTGGACAGCAAGCAAGAGGAAATCATTCCAATGTGCCATAAGAACATAATAAACGTTTATAAAGTTAATGTTGTTATTACTTTGATTTTCAACTATACTTATAGCCATGTCTTTGTAGTTCCCAAAATGCTCAGAAGATAATAGATGGGCTGAAGGAGCATGCATGCTTCGAATGTGTGTCACATCCACCACTTCCTGCTGTGACGTCATCTCCGACCCCACCCAGAGGACCCAAGACAACCAGGAAGTGCTGGGAGCCATCAGCACAGCCTTCCAAGGATCTAGTGTCAGTAGGATCAGACTGGAACCAGACAGTGTTGCTTGTAGCTAGATGAGAGCTCTTATTGCGGTTTCATGAGAGTTGGAAATAAAGGTGTTTTTTTATGCTACACTTAGATGGCACGGTTTCCCTTCTTTCATTTTCCATTCACACAGCATCTTTTAGCTCTTGATGGATCAGCTGCCACTGAGTCATGCTGTTTGTGAACTTTTGTATTCATTGGTCTTTAAACACTTGCCGACTGTACTATAGCCAAATGACTGCTACAGCGTGGCTGGCCAGTTCTGGGAGGCTGTCATATGATGTCCTTCCGTAATCGCAAATGGGCGGTGCGCTCTGTGATCACAGTGTCCTCTTGGGGGGGTCCGGTGTTAGGTGACCCAAGATTTTTTGTAAGGCCGGGTTCACACCGCTGCGATGCGGGAACGCCGCGAATCCGCGGCGTTTTCCCGCATCGCATTACTCCCGCCGGCAGTTCACACTGCCCTATGCGGACGGCTGGGAGTGTCAATGATATGTTAAAGACACCCCCAGATCCGTCCGCATATCGCAGTGCGATCTGCCGACTCGCACAGGAATCGGATCGCATGGTGTGAACCCCCATGCGATCCGATTCTGTTGCGGACCAAAAAATAGGTCCCGTGCGAGTTTGCTGCGGGAGCGATGCGAATTCAGCCATACTATCTGTATGGCTGAACTCGCATCGCTACGGAGATCGGATGTGATTTGCACTGCAGTGCGGGTGCGAATCACATCCGGATCTCCCCCCGCAGCAGTGTGAACCCGGCCTAAAGGTGAAATCTTTTAACAGTGTCATAGGAAAACGTTTCTGGGAAGGAGCTGCTTCAGAGCAAGAAAGGGCAAGGAGCACAAAAGCAGCCTTGGACAAAAGATCTGGCAAGGAATTGAGCATCTGCTACTCAGTGATACAAATGTTTTGCTGAAAATGAAGAGTAGTACTGAAAATCCCTGGGTTTAAATTCAACAAAGTGACAATACTTTTCTTTTGTGAAGAAAGGCATTAAAAGTAATTTACGGCAATAACACACAAAAAAGTAAAAGTAAAAGCACAGTTCAGTTCACACACACAAAAAAAAAATATGAACAGAAATACTCACGTTTCAAAGCACCGGTCCACATTATCAGACATAAGCAGCAGCATGCATAGTTGCTCCAGGGCAATGAGCTGCATGTCCCTTTCATCCCCTTGTCCCATCTGCAGCCATTCCAGCAATGTATCTGGATCTACATCAGCCATGGTGGCTCTGGCTGTGGTGCGGCTTCCACAATGGCCGCGTCGTCTGTTTGGTTATTCCTATCCACAGGCTTGATTTGTCTGCTGGGGCCCTCACCTGTAAGAGGAAGCAGCAGAGAGAGGCCTTGGGTTATTAATGTTGCAGATAAAGCAGGTTAATCCCAGCCTGGCCAAAGGAACACAGGCGCCTGTGAAGTGCGAGCTTCTGGTATAAGCAGATTATGTGTTCTGAATTCCATAAACCAGCCTGGTAGCAGACCAGGAGAGGACACAGTCAATCTGACTAATGGCCAACTAACCTTTACAAGACAGCTACCGAAACAAGTTATATAATGCAACTGAAAATCAAATACAGGTAGGGTTATATTTGGAAGATAGAAGAAAATATATTTTAAAATCAAAATCAAAGGAAAAAGAAAGGCAACGGCTGCATTTCTGCACGTGACATACATATAAATCCATAATCGTAAAGTGTTTTCTGACAAAAGGAAACCTGTCATGAGAGAACTACAGGGCTGTCGGTGGCATTCTATAGATGTTTTTACTCTTATTACAGCTGCTGCATGCTTGTTCTAGAGATGAGACCCAGGACTAAAGACAATGAGATTCATAATCTGACTGTAGCAGGTATCGAGCCCATCACACAGAAATTCGGTGAAATGCAGGTTTAAGTATCTATCATCACCTCCAGGCATATTTGCTAAAAAATCATAGCAATGCATATAACAAATGTAGAGACTATATATTTTTTTAAATCTTGGTAAAAGTGCTAGTTCACACCAGATGCAATTCCGTTGTGCTTTTTTTCTGCCCTGATGGCCAGTTCACACTGACTGCATTGGTGTGAACTAGAGCTATTGGAATACATGGAAAAAAACTGTGCATAGGGGTGGGCTGTCTTTTACAATTGTGTATATTAGAGGAGCACCGAATGGGTTTTTTGGTGCTGAAACTGATACAGAAAATAAAAAATAAACTAGGCCAAAAAAACGAAAATAACCGATACCGAAACATATTAAAAAGTAAAAAAAAAAAAAAAATGTATACAGGAGATGGTTAGAGACTGCAGGCATGGTACAGGAGACGGTCAGAGACTGCGGGCATGGTACAGGAGATGGAATGTAAACATCTCTTGTGACAGTAATAGGCAGTGACAGGTACTCTTTATGGAGGGATCGGGTGTCTACAAGACCCCAAACCTCTCCTCTGCAGTTGAAAGTATTCAAAAACGTCAAAATCTGAGTTTTTGAATACTTCAAAATGCCAGCAATCATTACTTCGCTTCCGGGTTACTAGATCGGAGACCCGAACAAAGCATCGGCTTTCCATCCTGCGCCTTTGGATTTTCTGATCACTGTGGTAGAAAACGAAGATTGATTTGACCCTCTAATGTTTAGAAAAAAAAACAATTTTTCCACCATTCAGCCAACAAACTGAACTAAGAACAGCAAAAAAGTTTATATCTACACAAACAAGGTGTATGGATAAATCTTGCTTTATAGCAACCACCAAAAGCTACAAGGGTCACTAGCCTATGGAGATTTTAAAGGGTAAAAATGTGTTGCCATTCTGCAATTTTGCAGCGTGACATGTTGGGTATAAATTTACTCAGTGTAACATTATCTTTCACAATATAAAAAAAAAAAAAAAAAAAAAAAAAAAAATGGGCTAACTTTACTGTTGTCTTATTTTTTAATTAAAAAAAGTATTTTTTCCCCAAAAAAAGTGCGCTTGTAAGACCGCTGTGCAAATACAGTGTAACAGAAAGTATTGCAACGACTGCCATTTTATTCTCTAGGGCAGTGATGGTGAATATTGGCACCCCAGATGTTTTGGAACTACATTTACCATGATGCTCATGCACTCTGCATTGTAGTTAAGCATCATGGGAAATTTAGTTCCAAAACATCTGGGGTGCCAAGGTTCGCCATCGCTGCTCTAGGGTGTTAGAACCCCCAAACATTATATATATTTTTTATTCTAAGTAAAGGGAAGGAGATGGGAAGGAAAACAGGCAGGGGAAGCTCCATTAGCATAGGTAGTTGTCTTGTCATACCAACGGTCATGATAAGAGGGCGCCATATTCAAGGAGGAACCATAGGTCTGCAGAAGGCCGCAAAGCTGCGTCCTCAATTACCGGCGTGGTCCAACGTGATCTCACATGTACATGTTTTCTACAGTTTTTTGCCTATGAAGCTACAAATCCTAAGTGTGCCATAAACACTAACAACTGCAATGGATAACCAACCTGATTAGCTACTGTCCCTGCAACGGTTTAGTGCTCTGCTACAAAGCTGTAATGACGAATGATGGCTACAGCGCGGACCTACATTGCTGGGAGGCTGTCAATAGATGTCCTACCCTTTTCTCGCTCCCTGTGCGCATTTGCAAGTGAGCATCAGGGAAAATATGTGCTGGCCGTGTCCCTTGGACACAGCCAATCACAGATTGCTGTAAATGGCCAATCACAGCGGCCATTTACTACGTGATCAGCATGGCCAATGAGAGATTATCTCAAATGTAAATATACGAGATCCTCTCTTATTGACAGCCCTGCCTCCTCACACAGAGGCCGCGTGTGAGGAGAGAGAGGATCTGTGAGTGGTTCAAAAGTATTACAGTTAAAAAGAAGTCAACACATAGTGCCCCATCAGTGCCATGGTGCCAATTAGGATCAGTGTCAGTTTGTCTATAATTAGTGCCCATCTGTGCCGCCCCATCAGTGCCCATCTGTGCAATCAGGGCCTATCTGTGCCTCCTCATTAGTGCACCTCTGTGCAATCAGTGCCCATCTGTGCCAATCAGTGTCGGCTTAGCACACATTTGTGTCGCCTCATCAGTGCAGGCTTATTAGCACACACCTGTGCAGACATCACCACCAGCAACCATGTCCAAAACATGCTTTTCCGCCAAAGAGGCGTACCAAATACTTTCCACGGCCGACAAGAGCAACACAGAGCTCTCTTTTTCGCATTCCCTTTCAAATTCGGATTCTGAGTCTAACATAAATTATGAGCCAGTCCTCAGTAGGGGAACACCGACAGATTCAGAGAAGGAAGATATTCTACCCGCCAAACAAAGGCGTTCTGGTGAGGAGGCAGTGGCATCCACCAGCATGGAAGTACCTCGGCAAGAAAGGTCAAGTACCAGTGGGGTGTCGCCTCAGCCCCAAAGGGTTAGGACCCATGGCAGGCTTCCCTATGCTCTTCAGAACCCCTTGCGGCTTCCTCACAATTCTGGAGAAGCTAACATTCCCCCTTTCAATGCCCAGCCTGGAGTCCAGGTGGACACAGAATTTTTCCCCAATCAAATTCCTTTGACTTAATTTTTACGTGCTGTAGTCGACCACACTTCTGCCTGCCAATTCCTTATATACCTCTGCCTGATCTGGCACTGACCTTGGACAGTTTGACCATGTTTTTTGCTTGCCTCTTGGACTGATCTTGTACCCTGCTACTGGACTAGTGGGATTCAACACAGGGGTCTCATATATGTGAGGGGCGCCAGAAAAGTTTTTCTGGCTGAAGAAAACAATTTTTTTGTTTTCTCATTCCTAAATTAGGGTCTGGAGACTCATGGGCTTCAAAGAGTTTTGGGTGGGAGAAGCCTCTACCCGTCCCCATTCAGTCCTGAACTAGGCCCTACTTCTGCCTGCGGCCTGTAGGACTTACTGCCATCATGCCTCTGCCTGTCACACTGACCACAGCACATGGGCCATGTTCCTGCCTACTACCAGGACCAATATTTTTGGCACAGCTGACAATATCTCTGCCTGCATTGACCCTGGACTGTATCTAGACAGTATCCCTGCCTGCTGCCTGGACCAGTGCTATTCCCCTGTGGACAACTGCGGTACTAAAACCACAGATAGTCTTTTGTTTACCCTTTGCCCCGCATAATGTATTTTGGGGTGTAATTCTTGGTATGTGCATGCTATGTGCCCCTGAAACTCCTGACTGTGTTCCTTGCATGTTAGATTTCTGTATGTGGCCAGGCTGTGTAAAAGTCTCACACATTTGGTATTGCCATACTCAGGAGTTTCAGAATGTATTTTGGGGTGTCATTTTTGCTATGTAAATGCTATGTGTTAGAAATCTCTTATAAACAGACAACATTGTTAAAAAATAAAATAAAATGCGTTTTAATTTTTTCCCCACATTTTCCAAAACCGTCTGGCTAAAAAAAATGAACCGTTCAAAAGACTCATTACACCTCATAGATTATACGTTGGGGTGTTAAGCTTTCCAAAATGGGGACGTTTCCATTGTCCTGGCGCTCCAGGGCCTTCAAACGTGTAATAGGTGGTTGAGAAATGAGATGTGTATTTTATGGGGCTCTGTATGTGGCATCGCAATACTCAGGAGTAGCAGAATGTATTTTGGGGTGTCATTTGTGGTATGCACATTCCATGTGAGAGATATAAGCTATTATAATGACAATTTTGTGAAAAAAAAATTAAAATGAAATCTTAATTTTGCAAAGAATTGTGGGAGAAAATGAAAACTTCAAATAACTCACCATGCCTCTTACTAAATACCTTGGAATGTCTACTTTGCAAAAAGGGGTCATTTGGGTGGCATTTGTACTTTCCTGGCTTGTTAGGGTCTCAAGAAATGATAGGCCGCCAGTACGGTACAGATGTGATCAATTGTAGACTATATAACTTTCACACACACACACACACACACACACCACATAATATCCAATAATTTGGGTTATTTTTACCAAAGATATGTAGCAGTATAAATTGTGGCCAAAATTTATGTAGAAAAATAATTTGCAAAGTTTTAATCACAGAAACTAAGAAAAAACATTTTTTTTCAAAATTTTCAGTCTTTTTTCATTTGTAGAGCAAAAAACAAAAACCCCAGAGGTGATCAAATACCACCAAATGAAAGCTTTATTTGTATGAACAAAAGGGACAAAAAAAATAATTTGGGTACAGTGTTGCATGACTAATAGTCAAAGTGTGAGGGCAATGAAAGCTGAAAATTGGTCCGGGCAAGAGGGGGGTTTAAGTGCCCAGTAAGCAAGTGGTTAACCAGTTCAGCTCTTTGGAAGTACTATGTACAACCAAAAAGTAAACATTTAACCACAGCTACAGCGCGGCGCTCAATTGCCGGGAGGGCGTCCCTGGACTTCCTCCTGTTTACATTCCCCCTGCACGCCGCAACGGGGGAAATCTGTGTTGGCCGTGTTCCTTGGAAACAGCTAATCACAGATCGTGCTAAATGGCCAATCACAGCGGACATTTAGAACTCGGATTGCCCAATGGGAGATGATCTCATATGTAAACATATGAGATCATCTCTCATTGCCAGTGTTCCATCATATAAGCTCCCCCATCAGATCGTGTCCGCTGTGTACTGCGCATGCGCAGTACACAGCAACACAGATTCCGAAAATAGGCGAGGATGAACGGCGCCTGCGCCGTGAGTCCAGGTTCTAGCCCCACCATCCAAGTGGACATAGAGCAGGAATAAAAAAGAGCCGAGCGCAGCGAGGCAGAGCCCGAAGCGTGGCGAACGAAGCTCGGCCGCGAGGGGCCCTCTAATTTTCACAACCCTATGTCCGCTTGGATGGTGGGGCTACCACCTCCACTCACGGCGCAGGCGCCGTTCAGCTTCGGAAATTTTCCGAAGCTTCTTCTGCCACCTATTGCGCCAAAACATATCGGCCAAAAATGCACGCCCAAAGCTAGATCATGCTATAGTGCAGGAGAGCCGCCTCCGCCGCCTGTTTGATCAAAGTGCCGGGAACATCACAGGTTTCATTTCAATAGCTGTGTGTTCCCGGCCACACGCCGTCACATACAGCCCCTCCCCCTTGTCCGGGCACTTTGATAGACAGATCATCCGTCCAATCCTGCGGGTGATCTGTCTATCAAAGTGCCCGGACAAGGGGGAAGGGCTGTATGTGACGGCGTGTGGCCGGGAACACACAGCTATTGAAATGAAAGCTGTGATGTTCCCAGGATTGGATGGGTGATCTGTCTATCAAAGTGCCCAGACAAAGAGGAGGCTGTATGTGACGGCGCGCAGAGGGGAACACACAGCTATTGAAATGAAAGCCGTTATGTTCCCGGCGCTCTAATCAACCAGGCGACGGCTCTCCACTCTCTTCCCCTGCACAGGCTGGCTGTACTGGGGGGGACACAGGCTGTCTGCACTGATCGCTTGTTTCATGCCCTCTGTCTCTGACCATCTCCTGTACCATGCCCTCTGTCTCTGACCATCTCCTGTACCATGTTCCCAGTCTCTGACCATCTCCTGTACCATGTTCCCAGTCTCTGACCATCTCCTGTACCATGTTCCCAGTCTCTGACCATCTCCTGTACAAAAATATATATTTCTTTAAATATGTTTCGGTATCAGTTTTCGGCCTAGTGTATTTTTCATTTTCGGTTTCGGCACCAAAAAACCCATTCGGTGCACCCCTAGTTATTTTTACCAAAGATATGTAGCAGTACAAAAATTGTGGCCAAAATTTATGAAGAAAAATTAATAATTTGCTAAATTTTGTCACAGAAACAAAGAAAATTTTGTTTTGTTTTTCAAAATTTCGGTCTTTTTTCATTTATAGCGCAAAAAAAAAAGGGGGGGTAAAATACCACCAAAAGAAAGCTCTATTTGTATGGAAAAAAAAGGACGAAAAATTCTTTTGGGTACAGTATTACACGACTGAGTAATTGTCAAAGTGTGAGGTGCACTGAAAGCTGAAAATTGGTCGGGGCAGGAGGAGAATCTGCACTTGGCGAGATGGTGTGACGGGCAGGGGAGGACATTAGGGGTCTAATAGATCCCACCCCAATGTCTCAATAAAGAGTACATGTCACCTGCCCAATGCCATCACATAGGGGTTTAGTAACCCTTTGTGAAAGCAATCAAGTAAAAAATTAAATAAACTTTAAAAAAAAAAAAAATAATAAAATGTATATAAAAAAGAAAATGGCCATAACCCGTTGCCCCAAACACATGCGCAAACGCAAATGTAAGCTTAGGGTGTGCACGCGTATGTAAACCACGGTTGCACCACATGCATGACATATCGCAGAGAACATCAGAGTAAGAGCAATAATACTAAAGCTAGCCATACACCCATAGATTATCTGCAGATTTTCTATTGTTAGATGGAAAAAAGTGCAACACATTTCTCCATGTTAGCTAAACTGTGTGGATGGAGGAATCTCCCACTTTTTCCATCTAACCATAGAAAATCTGCAGATAATCTATAGGTGTATAGCCAGCTTAACAAGAGATCCTAGTTAACTCTAAACTGATGAGCTGCAAAAGCTTTTAGAGCGTCACCTATGGTGATTTTTGGTCACTGTATACCACTGGCATTTGCAAAATTTAAGACATGGCATGTTTAGCATCTAATTACTCAATGAAATTTCATTTTTTATATTTTACAAAAAAAATTGTATTATATTGTGTGTTTGCACTAAAATTCATATTATTATACTTTTTGCTGAAAATTTGCAGTTGATAAATCATTGTGCAAAAAAATGTGGCATAAAAATGTGCCATTTTTTTTTTATTCTACAGGACCAGCTTTCAGCAATTTTACTGTAAAAAATAGGATTTTTTGTACTCACCGTAAAATCCTTTTCTCTGTAATTCACCGACTGACACAGCTCCACTCTTAGCCATTAGTTTGTTACGTCACCTTTAGAAGAAGACTAGGCATAACATTATGAAAAACACAAAAACTTTTAGTTCTGCCCAAGGAACGGTCCCTTAGGTAACAACCCCCCAGCCTGCCATGCAGCCATCAGTATGTCAACAAGCAGTATAACGTAAAGAAAAATAGGAGGGGTGGTTGCTGTGTCAGTTGGTGAATTATAGAGAAAGGGATTTTACGGTGAGTACAAAAAAATCCTATTTTCTCTTATATTCACCGACCGACACAGCTCCTAAAAACTTCAACCACTATGGCAAGTGGGAATTAGTATAACTTTACCCACAAAAACAACAGTATGTGGAAAAAATCACCACACAAAACCAGGGTGCTCCTCAACTGGGAGACACTACCCTCAAAGCGCACTGAAACTGCGGAAACTGCTTTAACACCCCCCCCCCCCCCAAAAAAGGAAAAAATAAAAAATGGTGTATGCATTGCAACTACACAGCTGTCTGCAAAACTTTGCGTCCAAAACAGGCATCAGCCGATGCACTGACATCTACCTTGTAGAATTTTGTAAAAGTTTGCACAGATGACCAGATGGACGCTTTACACACTTGATGTCGGAAGCACCAAGACGTTCCGCTTGCCCTTGTGGAGTGGACCGTGACCGGAAAGGGGGGCACCTGCCCCTTCAAGGCGAAGGCTTGCACTACAATCTGCCTGATCCACCTGGAAATGGTGGCCGACGAGACCGCCATGCCTTTCTTTGGCCCAGCCACCGAAACAAACAGTGAGTCTGACTTCCGGAAGGAGGCCGTGGCAGACAAATACACTTTTAGAGCCAGAACCACGTCCAGGGCATGAAGGGCCACCTCCTTAAGATGTGTCTGCTTAGGACAGAGAGATGGCAACATAATGTCCTCATTGATGTGAAACGCCAAGACCACCTTCGGCAGAAAAGACAGTAGCGGACGTAACACCTCCTTAGCCTTGTGGATAACCAGATAGGGCGACTTGCAGGACAAGGCCGCCAGTTCCTACACCCTCCTGGCCGATGTGATGGCCACCAGAAAGACCACTTTCTGGGAAAGAGTCAACAGATGGATCTCTCTGATATTTTCAAAAGGTGGTTTTTACAGCGCCGACAACACCAGATTCAGGTCCCACAGAGGTAATGGTGGACACACCAGAGGAACAACATGCCGGACCCCCTGGACAAAAGTACTCACTAGAGAGCGATATGCCAGGGGTTGCTGAAAAAAAGACAGCCAAAGCTGATATTTGACCTTTAATGGTGCTTAACGCCACTTTCTGGTCTACTCCTCACTGAAGAAACAGCAGGATCCTGGATATAGAAAAGGAGCGTGGATGCCATCCTTTCTCCTCACACATGGAGATGTAGGCCTTCCAGGTACGATGATATCTTCCCGAGAAGAACATTTCTGTACTCTCAACATAGTCGGGCTCACAGAGTCCGACAGACCCCGGGTTCCTCAACACCTAGCTCTCATTAGCCATGCCATTAAAGCCAGCTATGGTAAGGCAGGATGGGGAATTGGACTTTGAGACAGAAGGTCCTCTCGCAACGGCAGTCGCCAGGGAGCATCTGCCACCAGGCGCACTAGGTCTACATACCAAGGATGCTGAGGCCAACCTGGGGCAATCGGTATTACTAGGATCCCCATCGGCTTCCACTCTGCAAAGCAGACATGGACATGATAACAGCTTCAGTGGAGGAAAGGCATAGATCAGCTGGTACGGATCCCACGGAGCCACCAGCGTGTCTGACACGTCTGCCCACGGACCTCGTCCTGGACACGAATCTCGGTACCTTCCGATTGAGACGGGAAGATCCATGTCTGGTGTTTCCCACCGTAGGCACAATAGCCTGAACACCTCCGGATGCAACTCCCATTCTCCTGGGTCCAGCATCTGACGACTTATGTAGTCCGCCTGCCAGTTCTCCACTCCCGGGATGTAAATGGCCGACAGGGCCGGCACATGTCGCTCTGCCCACCAAAGTATGTGAACGACCTCCTGTGCGGCGGCCGAGCTTCTTGTTCCTTCTTGGTGATTGACGTACGCCACTGCCATGGCGTTGTCTGACTGGATCCTGATCGGACGCCCTCGCAGTCTCATCGACCATGTGGAGAGGCATAGCCTGATTGCTCTCAGCTCGAGCAGACTGATCGGCAACTTGGATTCCTCCGTCGGCCAGATGCCTTGAGTCGACTGAAATCCCATTAATCCACCCCAGCCGGATAGGCTGGCGTCCATTGTGATCACCGTCCATTTCAGAGGTAGGAACGACTTCCCGGACTGAAGTACCGGGGACCTCAGCCACCAAAGCAGGGAATCCCTGACCAACTGACTCACCTGGATCTGTCGGTCCAAGGGCAACGGAGATTTGTCCCACTTTGTCAAAATCTACTTCTGCAGGACTCTGGTGTGTTACTGGGCATATGGTACCGCCTCGAAGGAGGCCACCATGAGTCCCAGGACTCGCATACAGAGGCTGTTTGCAAGTGGAAAAAGAGGGTCCTTTCCTATGGCGTGGCTCCTTAGCCTTCCTGGCCTGTGGGAGTAGTGTACTCTTATCACTTGTGGCATTTTTAATGTCATCCAAAGAGCCGGTCGCCAAGGAAGGGAAGATCCGTCAGGGCTTCCTTGGATGCCTGGTCAGCAGACCAGCATTTTAACTAAATTGGGTGCCTCAGCACCACTGCTGACACTGAAGCGTCACAAACGTACTTAAGGCCTTGCACTAGTTGGTCTGCTAGTTCCATGCAGACAGGAGAAGCCTGTTCTCCCAATTCGCGGTGCAACATTTTTGCCCACTCAGTTAGTGTCTGCGACACAAGTGCGGATTGCCAGTACTGGTCGCATGGTTGACCCCACAACCATAAACAAGGAATGAGCCACTGCCTCGGCCTTCCTGTCCGTGGGATCCTTAAATGCAGGAGTCCCCTCTACCGGGATCGTGGTTACTTTGTTTAACCTGGATACTGGGGGGTCCACGACCGGAGGAGCCGACCACTTTTTGAGAAGGCTCTCCTCAAAGGGGTAACGCACCGCCATATATTTGGGGGACCAAAAAGGTCTGTTGTGGTCGACCCCATTCCTTGTAAATGAACTTGTCAAAATAAGTCAGATATGGGAACACCTTAGGTGAACGGGCTAGCTTACGGGACCCAAAAGGGACCACTACCTCAGCAGAGGGATCTGCTGGCTCCTGAATCTTCAGGGTATCACGCACAGCTGTGATAAGTGCTCCAACAAGCAATTTATCGCACACGGACCCAGACGGGGACTCATCCCCACTGTCCACACGGTCCTGGTCAGCGTCATCTGAAACGACAGAGCAGGAGTCACCAGTCTCAGCAGGGCCCGAGTCTGCGTTAGAGCTCTCCCCAGAGGACGGTGGAGGGGGGGGGGGGGCAAGGGCCGCTCTTTAACACCTTTGCGCCCATGCACCGCCTCCATCTTGGCAACGAATGAATTGAGGACCGCCGACAATGCGTCCAGGGGCACTGCGCATTCCTCAGGCGAACCGGTTGCAATTGCCTGGATTTCGGGGGAAGAAACACCAGTTTCTGAAGCCATGCTGACCCTACCCTGTCTGCCACCTGAAGGGGACTTAGGACAGTGATGGACCCACCCTCCTTACTGCTGCTGGCTGAGGGGCTCTTCCCTGCAGGACTCGCCATACTGACAGATTCTGTCAGTAGTGCCCGTGTTCTGTCAGCTCCCAGATGCAGAGGAATCCTCTCTGTGTCATTCAAATCTGCTGCTTATGGCGCTGAAACCACTCAGCAATGTGCTCAGGCTCAAAGAAAATGGCCGCCAATTGTCCAGCAAAAGGACATAAAGCACTGGGAAAATGGTGCCGAATTACAGGGACACATGCTGTCTCTAGAGGATGCTGAAAAAACGTGCTCAGGCTTCGAGAGAATGGCCGCCGGGCGTCCAGTATAAAGGACAAAACCACAGGGAAAATGGCCGCAGAGAAACAGGAGAGCATGCTGTCCCTTTCCCATACTGAAGATGGCCGCTGACACTGAAAAACCATGAGGGACAATGATAGAAAATGGTGGCGATTCTCGCTGCAGAGATCACAGACACAGCCTCACAGGCAGCTCCAGGGGAATAAAAAAACACATCTCAGGACACAGCCAGCAAGCGCAGCCCCCCCACAGGTGAGAGCCCCCCCCCGAGAGCCCCTGTACAGAGACACACACACACACACACACACACTGCTCAACAGCCACATACAGAATCCCCCACAGGAAGGGGGGACAGGCAGAGAAGAGAGGGAGGTGAGGGACCCCCAAATTGACTTCCGAGGGAATGCCCAGCTGCTCAGCCCCACCAAAGCAGGGAGAGCTGTTCTTACCAGCTCTGAAGAGCTGGGAGACATTCCATCACAGACCTACTCTCCGATCAGTACGGGGTGGCTGTTGGCCTCGGCACACTGTGACGCAGACATCAATAGCCCGGTCATATGTGCGCCCTGGAGCATAAAAGCTCACCGACCACCTCTGGATCCAAGGTACGTCGAGGCCGGCCTAGCGCGTAGCTGCGACCTGCACACGCTCGCTGGCCGGGCTGGGGAGACAAGGATAAGGGTATCCAGCCTGTCACCCAGCCGGCTGTTGATAGCAGACCACAGGATCTTTCATCTTGCGCAAAAAGCAAAGCTTCTGCCGAAAAAAAACACGGACCAATGGGCCCGTCAAGGTTCCTAGGTCATTCTCCTTCACTAGGCAAAATAAAACTGATGGCTGCATGGCAGGCTGGGGGGTTGTTAGCTAAGGGACCGCCACCTGGGCGGAACTAAAAGTTTTGTGTTTTTTATAACATGTAATGCCTAGTCTTCTCCTAAAAGTGGCGTAACAACCCAATGGCTAAGAGAGGAGCTGTGTCAGTCGGTGAATATAAGAGAAAATTTAGTTCTTGAAAAGGAGATTGAAGGAAGAAAATTCAGTATGTGTTGCCACTTATCTGGGTATACAGAGATGCAATCACCTCTACATCTTCTATGCTTTAAAGTTAAGACATGTGTGGTTGCTCTGAATCAAATTATCCAGGCTGCAAGCACAGGCTCTCTTCCAAGCACAGATGGCCAAATTCAAATACAAATGGGCATGACAGCGTTCATATGCGAGAACCCAAGAAGGGGTTCCTGGCGATTAGCTGTGGGAGGCAACCCCACTGAAAGCAATAGGAGGTTACTGGGTCCCGCAGCTATTTGCAGCAGCTCGCATGCAGTGATCACCTACAAGTGATTGGCCGTGGATGCAGACTGCCTGCTTCCAGAACTGATCAATTGCAGGCGATTGCTGCACAGCGATGACATGCAAGCAGCCACTTCCCATTGCTTTCAATGGGGCTGCCTTTGGCAGCTAATTACCAGGAAACCCCCCTGGGGTTCTTGGATGCACATGCTATTGGGCCCATTTGCTGGTGAGAATGTGGCCTTAGGCTACCTGCACATCTGTGGTTAGAAGAAAGCCTGTGTTTGCCGCTGGGGTAGATTCAGAGCAAACACACATACCTTACCTTTGAAGCTTTAAAGCATCAAAGCTGTGATTGCATGAATTTTGTCTAAAGATGGGGACACATGTCACATAACTAGCCTTGGCTATAAACTGCATCCAACATTCAGCAAAAAGCACAAAAAGTTCAGTTATGCAACAAAGAGCTGACTAATCAAATCTCAAAGCAAATACCCCAAATTAGGTCACAGAGCTTTCTAAAATCAACATATTTCAGACCTTTACACCTGGTGAGCTAAAACTTGGCCATAATGTAAAAATCGAGCTATGTGCACACTACCACCACATTGTAAATGTTAAATAAAAAAAAAAAAAATGTGTTAGGTTCTCTCATATTTTCTTCCAATTCTCACAAAATAAAATGCAATCTGTTAAGCAAAGGTGATAACAGAAAAATGAACCACACGCATCATATTTACGACTACATACCAGTGAGTCAGAAGATTATCAGAAGATTATATAAAAAGATAAAATACAGAAATGAACTTCTCAGATGCCTATTTCATTCAAGTGACCAAATGATTTCTGCCAGCGACACATATCTTGACAAATAAATAATGCCCCAATAAAGGTCCACTCGTCCCCCCTTCGCTCGGCGGTGCCAGCATTGCAACTGCCACAGCCGGGCACCCACTGCGCATGCGTGAGCGGCGCCGCGAGCCGTGATTGGCCGCGCAGTCATCTTGGACCTGTCACATGTCCCAGATGACTGACAGGAGAGAGGGGGCAGAGCTGAGCCCTTCCTGCGCCGAGGGGAAGTGATGTCACCAGCCCAGGCACTGAAGGAGGCAGACTATGAGAGACCCCCTAACAACAGGCATTTAGAGGCGAGTTAAAAAAAAATCCAAATTTAATTTTATTTTATGAATTTTAATCTTTTTTTTTTGTGTGGAACACCACTTTAACTTTACAAAATCCTCCTTGTTCCCTAATGACAGGAGCTCCTGTCTGTGTTTTATAAAATAAATACCTCCTTTACTGTAGTCCAGAGCAGCTCCCCATGGTCACATGACCCGCTGACTCTCTCCTCTGGGGCAGAGATTCTCCCCCCCACCAACATCAGTTTTTAATAAAACACAGACAGGAGCTCCTGTCATTGGGCAAAAGGAGGATTATGTAAGATTTTAAAGTGGAGGTCCACCCTAAAGTGGACCTTCCGCTCATCGGAACCCTCCCCCCCCTCCGGCACCACAATTGGCACCTTTCAGGGGGGAGGGGGGTGCAGGTACCTGTACAGTACAGGTATCTGCACCCACTTCCGGGATAGCTCTCTGCGGAAAGGGGCGTAGATTACGCCCCTTTCCGAAAGTCCCCCGCTGCCTGCTGGGAAACACACAGATCCCAGAGGCAGCGGGTCCATCCTTATTGCGCAGCGCGACTCGCGCATGCGCAGTAGGGAACTGGGAAATGAAGCCGAAAGGCTCCACTTCCTGATTCCCATACGCAAGATGGCGGCGGCAGCACCCGAGAGACGATCGAGAGATCGGCTTCGGGTGCCGACATCGCGGGCGCGCTGGACAGGTAAGTGTCACTATTTTAAAAGTCAGCAGCTGCAGTATTTGTAGCTGCTGGCTTTAAAAAAAAAAAAAAAAAAACGCTGACTTCCGCTTTATCAGTTAGTGAGAGCAGCAGGAGTTGCAGAGCAGGCACTAGCACAGGAGGTGACAGGCAGGGAGGGAGGGGAGGACAGAGGAGAGACAGGAGAGCTGTGGCTTACTGAGGCACGTAAACTGACCACAGGCACAGCAGTCCTGATACACCGTGATCAGCTTACAGGGGGAGGGCAGAAACTGGCAGGATCAGCCAGGTATTACAGGTGATAGAAGAGGCCAAATGACACAGCACAAGCACTGTGCAACATGCTTTAAAACGGACAGGATCCATTTTTTTTTCGGTTAACGCTTTAAAGCTAGACTCCAGGAAACACAAAAATCTCTCTTGAAATGGGGCTGTGTCACATTAAGGGCTAACTGCTCATTTTGGTCAAGCGGATTTTGTAAAAAGTAGATTCCCATACCCAATCCTCCTCTACGCCGCTAGACCTGCCTCTGCAGCCTTTTATCCCCCGCACTCCAGTGGTTTAAGGTCCTCGGATATCAAGACCAATTAAGATTTCATAGCATTGCCCATGACAACGAGGGACAGTACACTGCTGAAACATGTGGGGAGTGGAGTCGGGCTTTGAATAACCTATTAGCCTATGCGTCGTATCCAGTTCCACTAAGTGCCTGTTCACACATAGAGTTAGCTGGCACTTTTCCTCACTGGAAGAACCGGTGTTGTAAAAAATTCCTCGACTTATGCAGAACCTCGACACGCGTCACTTCCTGTGCAGCTATGTCACAACACAGCTGATCGCGGGCTCCACTGCGCATGCTCTTACTTTACACATTACGTAGATTGTTAGACACAAACACAGAAATCATCACTTCTAATGCACATTCTTGTCGTCTGACCCTGCCATTGCTTCCTTTCATCAAAGCTGAAGAACCAAGGCTGATCAGATGTTTACAGACTTAGGCAACACGATCTTTCCTAATGATGTGTGATGTTACCCAATCAATGGCAGCCCACCCTTATGTCAATACTGCTCATAGCAGACTGTTGTCTTCACATTGCTTGATAAAGTCAGCTACCAAGTCCTCCGGGCGAGAGAAGGGTGTCCCCCAGGGGAGAGCAGGGTGCCCCCGCCCCGTCCTCTGGGGGAGAGTAGGGTGCCCCCGCCCCGTCCTCCGGGGGAGAGCAGGGTGCCCCCGCCCCATCCTCCGGGGGAGAGCAGGGTGCCCCCGCCCCATCCTCCGGGGGAGAGCAGGGTGCCCCCGCCCCATCCTCCGGGGGAGAGCAGGGTGCCCCCGCCCCATCCTCCGGGGGAGAGCAGGGTGCCCCCGCACCATCCTCCGGGGGAGAGCAGGGTGCCCCCGCCCCATCCTCCGGGGGAGAGCAGGGTGCCCGGCCCCCCCCGTCCACCGGGGGAAGAGCAGGGTGCCCGGCCCCCCCCGTCCTCCGGGGGAAGAGCAGGGTGCCCGCCCCCCCCCGTCCTCCGGGGAAGAGCAGGGTGCCCGCCCCCCCCCCCCGTCCTCCGGGGAAGAGCAGGGTGCCCGCCCCCCCCCCGTCCTCCGGGGGAAGAGCAGGGTGCCCGCCCCCCCCCGTCCTCCGGGGAAGAGCAGGGTGCCCGCCCCCCCCCCCCCGTCCTCCGGGGAAGAGCAGGGTGCCCGCCCCCCCCCCGTCCTCCGGGGGAGAGCAGGGTGCCCGCCCCCCCCCCCGTCCTCCGGGGGAGAGCAGGGTGCCCGCCCCCCCCCGTCCTCCGGGGGAGAGCAGGGTGCCCGCCCCCCCCCCCGTCCTCCGGGGGAGAGCAGGGTGCCCGCCCCCCCCCCCCGTCCTCCGGGGGAGAGCAGGGTGCCCGCCCCCCCCCCCGTCCTCCGGGGGAGAGCAGGGTGCCCGCCCCCCCCCCCGTCCTCCGGGGGAGAGCAGGGTGCCCGCCCCCCCCCCCGTCCTCCGGGGGAAGAGCAGGGTGCCCGCCCCCCCCCGTCCTCCGGGGGAAGAGCAGGGTGCCCGCCCCCCCCCCGTCCTCCGGGGGAAGAGCAGGGTGCCCGCCCCCCCCCCGTCCTCCGGGGGAAGAGCAGGGTGCCCGCCCCCCCCCCGTCCTCCGGGGGAAGAGCAGGGTGCCCGCCCCCCCCCCGTCCTCCGGGGGAAGAGCAGGGTGCCCGCCCCCCCCCCCCGTCCTCCGGGGGAAGAGCAGGGTGCCCGCCCCCCCCCCGTCCTCCGGGGGAAGAGCAGGGTGCCCGCCCCCCCCGTCCTCCGGGGGAGAGCAGGGTGCCCGCCCCCCCCGTCCTCCGGGGGAGAGCAGGGTGCCCGCCCCCCCCCCCTCCGGGGGAGAGCAGGGTGCCCGCCCCCCCCCCCTCCGTCCTAGAGCAGGGTGCCCGCCCCCCCCTCCGTCCTCCGGGGGAGAGCAGGGTGCCCGCCCCCCCCTCCGTCCTCCGGGGGAGAGCAGGGTGCCCCCCCCCCGTCCTCCGGGGGAGAGCAGGGTGCCCGCCCCCCCCGTCCTCCGGGGAGAGCAGGGTGCCCGCCCCCCCCCCTCCGTCCTCCGGGGGAGAGCAGGGTGCCCGCCCCCCCCCCCTCCGTCCTCCGGGGGAGAGCAGGGTGCCCGCCCCCCCCCCTCCGTCCTCCGGGGGAGAGCAGGGTGCCCGCCCCCCCTCCGTCCCGCCCCCCCCCTCCGTCCTCCGGGGGAGAGCAGGGTGCCCGGCCCCTCCGTCCTCCGGTGGGAGAGCAGGGTGCCCGCCCCCCCAACGTCCTCCGGGGGAGAGCAGGGTGCCCGCCCCCCCAACGTCCTCCGGGGGAGAGCAGGGTGCCCCCCCCTCCGTCCTCCGGGGGAGAGCAGGGTGCCCGCCCCCCTCCGTCCTCCGGGGGAGAGCAGGGTGCCCCCCCCGTCCTCCGGGGGAGAGCAGGGTGCCCCCCCCCGTCCTCCGGGGGAGAGCAGGGTGCCCCCCCCCGTCCTCCGGGGGAGAGCAGGGTGCCCCCCCCCCGTCCTCCGGGGGAGAGCAGGGTGCCCCCCCCCGTCCTCCGGGGGAGAGCAGGGTGCCCCCCCCCGTCCTCCGGGGGAGAGCAGGGTGCCCCCCCCCGTCCTCCGGGGGAGAGAAGGGTGCCCCCCCCCCCGTCCTCCGGGGGAGAGCAGGGTGCCCCCCCCCCCTCCTCCGGGGGAGAGCAGGGTGCCCCCCCCTCCTCCGGGGGAGAGCAGGGTGCCCCCCCCCTCCTCCGGGGGGAGAGCAGGGTGCCCGGCCCCCGCCGTCCTCCGGGGGAGAGCAGGGTGCCCGCCCCCCCCGTCCTCCGGGGGAAGAGCAGGGTGCCCGCCCCCCCCCCGTCCTCCGGGGGAAGAGCAGGGTGCCCGCCCCCCCCCGTCCTCCGGGGGAAGAGCAGGGTGCCCGCCCCCCCCGTCCTCCGGGGGAGAGCAGGGTGCCCGCCCCCCCCCCGTCCTCCGGGGGAGAGCAGGGTGCCCATCCTCCGGGGGAGAGCAGGGTGCCCGCCCCCCCCCGTCCTCCGGGGGAGAGCAGGGTGCCCGCCCCCCCCCGTCCTCCGGGGGAGAGCAGGGTGCCCGCCCCCCCCTCCGTCCCGCCCCCCCCCCGTCCTCCGGGGGAGAGCAGGGTGCCCGCCCCCCTCCCTCCGTCCTCCGGGGGAGAGCAGGGTGCCCGCCCCCCCCCTCCGTCCTCCGGGGGAGAGCAGGGTGCCTGCCCCCCCCCCCCCTCCGTCCTCCGGGGGAGAGCAGGGTGCCCCCCCCCAACGTCCTCCGGGGGAGAGCAGGGTGCCCGCCCCCCCGTCCTCCGGGGGAGAGCAGGGTGCCCGCCCCCCCCCCTCCGTCCTCCGGGGGAGAGCAGGGTGCCCGCCCCCCCCCTCCGTCCTCCGGGGGAGAGCAGGGTGCCCGCCCCCCCCGTCCTCCGGTGGGAGAGCAGGGTGCCCGCCCCCCCCCGTCCTCCGGGGGAGAGCAGGGTGCCCGCCCCCCCAACGTCCTCCGGGGGAGAGCAGGGTGCCCGCCCCCCCAACATCCTCCGGGGGAGAGCAGGGTGCCCGCCCCCCCAACGTCCTCCGGGGGAGAGCAGGGTGCCCCCCCCTCCGTCCTCCGGGGGAGAGCAGGGTGCCCGCCCCCCTCCGTCCTCCGGGGGAGAGCAGGGTGCCCGCCCCCCCCCTCCGTCCTCCGGGGGAGAGCAGGGTGCCCCCCCCGTCCTCCGGGGGAGAGCAGGGTGCCCCCCCCGTCCTCCGGGGGAGAGCAGGGTGCCCCCCCCGTCCTCCGGGGGAGAGCAGGGTGCCCCCCCCGTCCTCCGGGGGAGAGCAGGGTGCCCCCCCCCATCCTCCGGGGGAGAGAAGGGTGCCCCCCCCCGTCCTCCGGGGGAGAGAAGGGTGCCCCCCCCCGTCCTCCGGGGGAGAGAAGGGTGCCCCCCCGTCCTCCGGGGGAGAGCAGGGTGCCCCCCCCGTCCTCCGGGGGAGAGCAGGGTGCCCCCCCCGTCCTCCGGGGGAGAGAAGGGTGCCCCCCCCCCCCGTCCTCCGGGGGAGAGCAGGGTGCCCCCCCCTCCTCCGGGGGAGAGCAGGGTGCCCCCCTCCTCCGGGGGAGAGCAGGGTGCCCCCCCCCTCCTCCGGGGGAGAGCAGGGTGCCCGGCCCCCGCCGTCCTCCGGGGGAGAGCAGGGTGCCCGCCCCCCCCCCGTCCTCCGGGGGAAGAGCAGGGTGCCCGCCCCCCCCCGTCCTCCGGGGGAAGAGCAGGGTGCCCGCCCCCCCCCCCGTCCTCCGGGGGAAGAGCAGGGTGCCCGCCCCCCCCCGTCCTCCGGGGGAAGAGCAGGGTGCCCGCCCCCCCCGTCCTCCGGGGGAGAGCAGGGTGCCCGCCCCCCCCCCGTCCGCCGGGGGAGAGCAGGGTGCCCATCCTCCGGGGGAGAGCAGGGTGCCCGCCCCCCCCCGTCCTCCGGGGGAGAGCAGGGTGCCCGCCCCCCCCCGTCCTCCGGGGGAGAGCAGGGTGCCCGCCCCCCCCCTCCGTCCCGCCCCCCCCCCGTCCTCCGGGGGAGAGCAGGGTGCCCGCCCCCCTCCCTCCGTCCTCCGGGGGAGAGCAGGGTGCCCGCCCCCCCCCCCTCCGGGGGAGAGCAGGGTGCCCGCCCCCCCCCTCCGTCCTCCGGGGGAGAGCAGGGTGCCCGCCCCCCCCCTCCGTCCTCCGGGGGAGAGCAGGGTGCCCGCCCCCCCCCTCCGTCCTCCGGGGGAGAGCAGGGTGCCCGCCCCCCCCCCTCCGTCCTCCGGGGGAGAGCAGGGTGCCTGCCCCCCCCCCCCTCCGTCCTCCGGGGGAGAGCAGGGTGCCCCCCCCCTCCGTCCTCCGGGGGAGAGCAGGGTGCCCCCCCCCTCCGTCCTCCGGGGGAGAGCAGGGTGCCCCCCCCCTCCGTCCTCCGGGGGAGAGCAGGGTGCCCGCCCCCCCCCCTCCGTCCTCCGGGGGAGAGCAGGGTGCCCGCCCCCCCCCCCTCCGTCCTCCGGGGAGAGCAGGGTGCCCGCCCCCCCCCCCCTCCGTCCTCCGGGGGAGAGCAGGGTGCCCCCCCCGTCCTCCGGGGGAGAGAAGGGTGCCCCCCCCGTCCTCCGGGGGAGAGAAGGGTGCCCCCCCGTCCTCCGGGGGAGAGAAGGGTGCCCCCCCGTCCTCCGGGGGAGAGAAGGGTGCCCCCCCCCGTCCTCCGGGGGAGAGCAGGGTGCCCCCCCCCTCCTCCGGGGGAGAGCAGGGTGCCCCCCCCGTCCTCCGGGGGAGAGCAGGGTGCCCGCCCCCCCCCCTCCGTCCTCCGGGGGAGAGCAGGGTGCCTGCCCCCCCCCCTCCGTCCTCCGGGGGAGAGCAGGGTGCCCCCCCCTCCGTGGGAGAGCAGGGTGCCCGCCCCCCCCCCTCCGTCCTCCGGGGGAGAGCAGGGTGCCCGCCCCCCCTCCGTCCTCCGGGGGAGAGCAGGGTGCCCGCCCCCCCCCCCCCCCCTCCGTCCTCCGGGGGAGAGCAGGGTGCCCCCCCGTCCTCCGGGGGAGAGCAGGGTGCCCCCCCGTCCTCCGGGGAGAGAAGGGTGCCCCCCCCGTCCTCCGGGGGAGAGAAGGGTGCCCCCCCCCCGTCCTCCGGGGGAGAGCAGGGTGCCCCCCCCTCCTCCGGGGGAGAGCAGGGTGCCCCCCCCGTCCTCCGGGGGAGAGCAGGGTGCCCCCCCCCTCCGTCCTCCGGGGGAGAGCAGGGTGCCCGCCCCCCCCCCTCCGTCCTCCGGGGGAGAGCAGGGTGCCCGCCCCCCCCCCCCTCCGTCCTCCGGGGGAGAGCAGGGTGCCCCCCCCCGTCCTCCGGGGGAGAGCAGGGTGCCCCCCCCCGTCCTCCGGGGGAGAGCAGGGTGCCCCCCCCGTCCTCCGGGGGAGAGCAGGGTGCCCGCCCCGTCCTCCGGGGGAGAGCAGGGTGCCCCCCCGTCCTCCGGGGGAGAGAAGGGTGCCCCCCCCGTCCTCCGGGGGAGAGAAGGGTGCCCCCCCCCCGTCCTCCGGGGGAGAGCAGGGTGCCCCCCCCTCCTCCGGGGGAGAGCAGGGTGCCCCCCCCGTCCTCCGGGGGAGAGCAGGGTGCCCCCCCCCTCCGTCCTCCGGGGGAGAGCAGGGTGCCCGCCCCCCCCCCTCCGTCCTCCGGGGGAGAGCAGGGTGCCCCCCCCCGTCCTCCGGGGGAGAGCAGGGTGCCCCCCCCCGTCCTCCGGGGGAGAGCAGGGTGCCCCCCCCGTCCTCCGGGGGAGAGAAGGGTGCCCCCCCCGTCCTCCGGGGGAGAGAAGGGTGCCCCCCCCCCGTCCTCCGGGGGAGAGAAGGGTGCCCCCCCCCCGTCCTCCGGGGGAGAGCAGGGTGCCCCCCACTCCTGCGGGGGAGAGCAGGGTGCCCCCCCCCCGTCCTCCGGGGGAGAGCAGGGTGCCCGCCCCCCCCGTCCTCCGGGGGAGAGCAGGGTGCCCGCCCCCCCCCGTCCTCCGGGGGAAGAGCAGGGTGCCCGCCCCCCCCCCCGTCCTCCGGGGGAAGAGCAGGGTGCCCGCCCCCCCCCCCGTCCTCCGGGGGAAGAGCAGGGTGCCCGCCCCCCCCGTCCTCCGGGGGAAGAGCAGGGTGCCCGCCCCCCCCCCGTCCTCCGGGGGAAGAGCAGGGTGCCCGCCCCCCCCGTCCTCCGGGGGAAGAGCAGGGTGCCCGCCCCCCCGTCCTCCGGGGGAAGAGCAGGGTGCCCGCCCCCCCGTCCTCCGGGGGAGAGCAGGGTGCCCGCCCCCCCCCCCTCCGTCCTCCGGGGGAGAGCAGGGTGCCCGCCCCCCCCCCCCCTCCGTCCTCCGGGGGAGAGCAGGGTGCCCGCCCCCCCCCCCTCCGTCCTCCGGGGGAGAGCAGGGTGCCCGCCCCCCCCCTCCGTCCTCCGGGGGAGAGCAGGGTGCCCGCCCCCCCCCTCCGTCCTCCGGGGGAGAGCAGGGTGCCCGCCCCCCCCTCCGTCCTCCGGGGGAGAGCAGGGTGCCCCCCCTGTCCTCCGGGGGAGAGAAGGGTGCCCCCCCCGTCCTCCGGGGGAGAGAAGGGTGCCCCCCCCCGTCCTCCGGGGGAGAGCAGGGTGCCCCCCCCTCCTCCGGGGGAGAGCAGGGTGCCCCCCCCTCCTCCGGGGGAGAGCAGGGTGCCCAACCCGTCCTCCGGGGAGAGCAGGGTGCCTAACCCGTCCTCCGGGGAGAGCAGGGTGCCCAACCCGTCCTCCGGGGAGAGCAGGGTGCCCCCCCCCGTCCTCCGGGGGAGAGTAGGGTGCCCCCCCGTCCACCGGGGGAGAGCAGGGTGCCCCCCCCCGTCCACCGGGGGAGAGCAGGGTGCCCCCCCCCGTCCACCGGGGGAGAGCAGGGTGCCCCCCCCCGTCCTCCGGGGGAGAGCAGGGTGCCCCCCCGTCCACCGGGGGAGAGCAGGGTGCCCCCCCATCCTCGACGTACCCTCTCCTCGTCCAACCATCCAAGGACTAGCTCTTCAAATTTTGGCCAACCAGGGGCGTGGCCAGGCAGCAGATGTAGCCGAATGCACCTTCAGACAGCTCTGCCCAAACTCTGCTCATAAATCATGGGAAATCATTTCATCCTACCCCGCAAACTGCCCATCTGTGATCGGAAGATCCCCTGACCCTGACAGCACCGCTAAATGACCTCCGGGAGCTAGATGTCCACCGTAAAACAGCCAACGTTATCCTGCTCCACGGATCTCATGGGGCAAAATAGCACCGCCACGCAGCGCTCCGCTAAGGAGATACACAGGGAGGCAGCTGAAAAGCGGTTCTCCATGCCGCTCTCGTAGGACCCAGCAGCCTCCTCCAGTGTGGCAGAGGACTCGACCGGAGGAGCATCAGAAACAGATGACACAGTGCCACTGGAAGATACCAATGGCACCACGTTTACATGGGACACAGCGAGTACTCCGAAAGATGCCTCTTCTAGGCCCCAAGCCCCAGTCAGCCCGAACACTGAGGGCGAACCCACACTCCGGGATATCTTCACAGCTGTGAACTCCTGCAATGTCTCCATAGCAGCCCTCACTGCGGAGATCAAAGGGGTCAAAACAGAAATAACTTTTCTGCGCCAGGACACAAAAAAGCTGAGGGAAAGGACATCTGCACTGGAGGGGAGGGTAAGCTCTATAGAGGACGACATGGCGCCCATGCAGAATGACCTCACATATAACCATCTGCTCTCACAACATGCTGCTCGTTTTGATGATCTGGAGAACAAGATGAGAAGGAACAATGTGAGGGCCATAGTCATACCTGAGCACATGGAAGGAAAGAACCCTGTAGAGTTCATTGAAAGATGGCTGACCACTGCTTTCGGTAGGGAAGTGTTTTCCCCAATGTTCTCGGTGGAACGTGCTCACCGGGTCCCAGCCAGACCTCCACAACCACGGCCCTTCCTATTTAAACTCCTCAACTATAAGGATAGAGATGTGATTCTACACAACGCCAGGGTAAAGCCAGCTGCCCCCAAGCTTGATAACACCAAGGTATCCTTTTTCCCAGATTTCTCAGCTGAACTACAGAAAAAAATAGCTAAATTTACAGATGTCAAACGGCGACTCAGATCTCGAACTTAAATATGCTATGCTGTATCCAGCACATCTACGTGTCAAGGTCTGGGCTCAGTACAATTCTTTGACACCCCATCTGCTGCCGCACAATGGCTGGACCGAGAAGAGCAATCGATCCGTGCAGCTAACAATAGGTGTTCTGTGCCACCTTGAGAGCTTCAATCCAGTCTCTATCTGCAGTGATAAAACATGTTTCCTTGTTCCCACTGTCATCTAGAATAGGCAGAGGTAACTATCTAAATGCTTTCGAAAACATGTGCACACATTCAGTTGCTGTTCTTGCTGTTCATAAGTTTTAAGACACTGACTTGAACTTCCACTGTTGCCTCCAGGATGGTCAGGAACAGACCTCCATTTGAGTTCTGGAAAAATTACAAGGCCCTGTTGGCCTACTATTTTTGCTTGTTTCTATTGTCGTTTTTTTTTCTTCTTCCTGAATTTTTCACCATGGCCTCTCTTTTACTCTACCCATTAACTATAATTCTGCCCTTACAGATGATGACTCTGAAAGCTCCCTCATTATGCCTGTTGCTATTCTGGCAAAAATCTCTATGCATGGGTTATCAAAGGTTACTGTTGCCTGAATGTATACTGTTTCCAAGTTCCATCCTTGTAATTATTACCAAGATATTCCAATGTCTACAGTAACGAGAATATTGACCTGGAATGTGCGGGGCTTAAATAATCCGGTCAAGCGATTGGCCATGCTACATGCAATCAAGCGCTTAAATGCAGATGTGATATGCCTACAGGAGACTCACCTCCCATCAACATCCACCCCGTTAATTGCGCAGACAGTTTTGTCACCAGTACCACGCCACTTATTCGGTGTATTCGAGAGGGGGTGAGTGTCCTGATCAAAACGCAATTTTCTCTTTTGGATACTAAAATTGATCCAGAGGGTCGTTATGTATTTCTACTGTGCTCCCTATATGGGACTAAATGTATAATAGCAGGGTTGTACATTCCTCCTCCGTTCTCAACTAGTCTCCTTACATTACTGGCTGATTATATGTCTCGCTTCCCAGGAATACCAATACAGGCAGTAGGGGATTTCAACAATCATATTGATTTAGAGAGACAAATTGGGTGCCCGCAGTGGGGATGGGTCACAAACCAAGCAACGGTCCACTCCGCTTGCTGGCCTTCTCTGGAGATGGGCCTCACGAAAGTATGGAGAATGCATAACCCTGATGCTAAAGTGTATTCCTGTCAATCGGCTTCGGGAGGCTTATCACGAATTTACTTAGGGTTGGGAAATGAATGTATATTACCCATGATTGATTCCTCACAATACCCTGCCAGACGGATATCACTCACCATTTTCCATAGATATACGCTTAGGGGCGGTTAGGAGCAGTGGCCTATGGAAGCTTAACCCTTTCTGATTGTCGCTCTTGTCGAACCCTGATCCGCTCCAAGGTCTTTTGACCTAAATTTTTTAAACAAAATATAGGATCAACGGACTTGACCAGTGTGGGAGGCGGCTAAAGCTTACCTCCATGGGCAATTCATAAGGGAAATATCAAACATTAAAACAAAAACTAAAGAATGGGAAAACCTGGTATTAGCAGAAGCACTTTATGTAGCGGACCCCAACGATAACACTAAAAGGGTGTGGTTGTCGTCTCAAACCATACACAAAAACTTAACGTTACAACTTGCAGAAAATAAAAGGTTTTTCCTACAACAGGCACACTTCAAGGAAGGAGAGAATACGGGTCACACGTTAGCCCTATTAGCGAAATCACAACAACCGACATCACATATAGTGGCGGTGGTAGATGCACAGGGCACACTTTGCCAATCTACACAAGCCATCATGGAAACCTTTAAGACATTTTTCCAAGATGTCTGTACTTCTAAAGTTCACCCCTCCGCAGAGGACATTCATTTATTTCTAGATAAATACCCCATACCCCGCCAGTCTTTTTCGGACACAAACCAACTAAATGCCCCACTGATGGAGGAAGAACTATTGGTGGCCTTAGCTCACGCATAGAATGGGAGGACACCAGGGGCAGATGGACTCCTGTCAGAGGTCTATAAACGCTACATTTCCCAACTGGTTCCAATTCTTTTACAGGTTTATAGTAAAGCATTCTAAACTGGAAAACTCCACCCTTCTATGAGTGAAGCACTGATAGTGGTCTTATTGAAACCCGGTAAGGACCCTTGTCCCCGGACTCATACAGGCCTATTTCATTAGTTACATTTGATGTTAAACTGTTGACCAGAGTTTTGGCCAACAGATTGGCCAAATGTATCCAATCAGTGATACATTGGGATCAATCCGGATTTATACCAACCAGATCAACAGCCCAAAATCTACGCAGATTCTTTCTTAATCTACAAATTCCTACAGACAACTCGGGTAATAGGGCCATGCTTTCTCTAGATGCAGCCAAAGTGTTTGACAGCATCGAATGGCCATATCTGTAGGAAACATTGACAAGATTCGGGGTGGGCCCCTCCTGTTTGAAATGGGTTCAATTACTTTATCATACCCCATCAACAAGAATGTGAAATAATGGAGACATATCAGAACCCATCAGACTTTTTAGGGGCACTCAACAGGGGTGCCCCCTGCCGCCCCTGTTTGCCCTAGCACTTGAACCCCTAGCCATCCATGTCAGAGCTTCACAAAACATTATCGGCTTTCGCCGGGGTCCTAGGCAAAATTTAATTTCTTTATATGCAGACGGCACATTAATTTACCTTGGAGACACCGACAACTCTCTGAAGAACGCAATGCACTTAAAGAGGAAGTAAACCCTGGTGAGTTTACTTCCTCTTTGATTCCCTGCATCGCATAGTAGTCCATTATGTGTCAATTACCTGACACAGGAGCCAGCAAAGTCACCGCTGTCCCCTGTAGTCCAGAGCATCCATCTTATCGGTGGGTCTCGCTGCTCCGCCGCTGTCATTCGACGAAGCTGCAATGACGTCACTCCCACGCATGCGCACGGGAGCCGCCACTCGCGGCATTGACAGCGGCGCCCTCAGTGCGCCTGCGCACCGCTGTCTCCGGCGCATGCGCCGGAGACAGCGGTGCCTGTATTTTGCCAAATATCTCCTATACAAATGGGGATTTAGAGATTCCCCATTATGCCCAAAATGTAATAGAGATGAAGGAGACCTATTGCATATGATGTGGAAATGCCCAAAATTGTTCAGATATTGGCAGTATGTTTTAACAACTATTTCTCAGGTATTTCAATTCCCAGTTTCGCAGGACCCAACTGTTTGTCTCCTTGGTGCCCTGGAGGTGCCCTCTCTCTCGCCGAATGGCCAAACCGCAGTTTTGCGCCTACTGTACCTAGCACGAAAGGCCAATGGTGAGATTCTGGATAACTGCTAGAGTACCAACGGAGAAAGGATGGGTAGAACTGGTAAACAACATGCTAATAAGAGAAAAACTCACTTACCAACATAGAAATGTCCTTAACCACCTCAATACAGTATACAATATACCCCCTTCCTGACCAGACCAGTTTTCAGCGCTCTCACAGTTTGAATAACAATTACTCAGTCATGCAATGCTGTACCCATATGAAACTTGCGTCCTTTGTTCCACACAAATAGAGCTTTCTTTTAGTGGTATTTAATCACTAGTGGGTTTTTATTTTTTGTGCTATAAAAAAAAAAAAAAAAAAAAACTGAAATTTTGTGAAAAAAAAAGCCTTTTTCTTTTTCGGTCATAACATTTTGCTAATTAGTAATTTTTCTTCATAAATTTTGGCCAAAATTTATACTGCTACATATCTTTGGTAAAAATAACCCACATTAGTGTATATTATTTGGTCTTTCTGAAAGTTATAGAGTCTACAAACTATGGTGCCAATCACTGAAAATTGATCACATCTGATCAGGCCTTCAGTACATCAGGTGTATCTCAATTCTTGAGACACTAACAAGTCAGGAAAGTACAAACACCCCCAAATGACCCCTTTTTAGAAAGTAGACATTCCAAGGTATTAAGTAAGTAGCATGGCTAGTTTTTTTTTTTTTTTTTCAAGTTGTCATTTTTTCCCACAATTCTTTGCAAAAATAAGTTTTTTTTTTGTTACAAAAAATTGTCATATCAGGTTATTTCTCTCACACAGCATATGCATACAACAAATTACACCCCAAAATACATTCTGCTACTCTTCCCGAGTATGGCGATACCACATATGTGAGACTTTTACACAGCATGGCCACATACAGAGCACCAACGTTGAAGTGGCACTTTCAGACGTTCTACGAGCAAAAATGACACATCTCATTTTACAGCCACCTATTACACTTTTGAAGGCCCTGGAGTACCAGGACAATGGAATTGCCCATAAAATGACCCCATTTTAGAAAGAAAACACCCCAACGTATAATCTGTGAGGCATAATGAGTCTTTTGAACAGTTCATTTTTTTTCCAGAAGTTTTTGGAAAATGTGAAAAAAAATGAAAAACGCATTTTTTTTTTTTTTTTACACAAAGTTGTCAATTTAGAAGATATTTCTAACACATAGCATGTATATAGCACATGTGTAGGACTTTTACAAAGCCTGGTCCCATAGAGAGGCCAAACACTGAAGTAGTACCTTCAGGCGTTCTAGGAGCATAAATGACATATCTCATTTCATTCCTACCCATCACACTTTTGAAGGTCCTGGAGACACTGAAATTATCCACAAAATTACCCCATTTTGGAAAGCAAACACCCCAACGTATATTCTATGAGGCATGGGCTGGGACAGGTACTCGGGTACCCCGGATGGGCTGGGACAGGTACTCAGGTACTCCGGATGGGTTACTCGGATGGACTGTGACGGGTTACTCGGATGGACTGTGACGGGTTACTCGGGTACTCGGATGGACTGTGACGGGTACTTGGATACTCTGATGGACTGTGAGTGACAGGTACTATAATGGGTGGTGAAAGGTCCTCTTTATTGGGGGGGGCAATCAGTGTGATTTGTGTGTACACTGTAAGCGGTAACGAGATGTTACAGCAATCTCCTCCTCACACACGATCAGTGTGTGAGGAGGAGAACCCGGTAACATCTTGTTACCGTGGTTTGTTTACATTTAGTGATCGGCTGTGAAAAGATCACAGCCGATGACGTGAGTAAACAGCCGGCCAATGGCTGTTTACCAGCGTCGGTGACAAGCAGTGTTGCCGGGAACACGCCGCAGACGCGCACGCGCCGTGCACAGTGGGGGTGTAACCATCTGTGATCGGCCATGACTTCATCACGGCCCATCACGTGGTTAACAGCCATGCCCAATGGCTGTTCACCCCCCTCAGTGGCGAGCGGTGTCTCCGTGACATGCCGCCACCGAAGGAACAGGGATGTGCGCGCAAGATCGTGCGCATTCCCCGTTTAAACGGGAGGACGTCATACGACGCCTTCCGGCCACAATAGGTGCCCCGCCTGGTCGTCATTTGACGGCTGGCGGTCAGCAACTAGTTAAAAAAATGTATGCAATGTGGCAGCCTTGGTTAGACACTCCGGGGCTAGGACCAACCCAGCTAATCAAAGATAGATTACTACAGATGTAATATACTAAAGAGGTAGGTATAGCCAAAATAACTGCTCCTGTAAGATTTACACAATAAGTATGTGCAGAGGGCCATGGTGAATAAGTACAACTACAAAAAGAGTAAAAAGTGATGCTACAGTTTCTTCTTATTTCTTTTTTATTATTTTGTTTGGTTTTATTTCTGAACAAGGATTACGGTTCCTAAGTTTCACATATTTAGATTTATTGTTAGAGGCAAAAATTTCCTGAAATAATCTTCAAGATCTCTGATTAACAATCTAAAACTATTGCTCAGTGTCTCCGGAAAATTAGGCAGCACCATTGTGATCAATGTATACAGCAAATGGACCTTTCATAACCGATACCGTGTCCATCTCCATCGGCCACCCAGGAGCCCTCTCATTCTCCCATGTCCACCCAGGAGCCCTCTCCTCCTTCCCCCCCATGTCCACCCAGTGGCTCCCTCTCCCCTCCTTCCCCCCATGTCCACCCAGTGGCTCCCTCTGCTCCTACCCCCCCCCCCATGTCCACCCAGTGGCTCCCTCTCCTCCCCCCCCCCATGTCCACCCAGTGGCTCCCTCTCCTCCTTCCCCCCCCCCCCCCATGTCCACCCAGTGGCTCCCTCTCCTCCTCCTCCCCCCATGTCCACCCAGTGGCTCCCTCTCCTCCTCCTCCCCCCATGTCCACCCAGTGGCTCCCTCTCCTCCTCCTCCCCCCATGTCCACCCAGTGGCTCCCTCTCCTCCTCCTCCCCCCATGTCCACCCAGTGGCTCCCTCTCCTCCTCCTCCCCCCATGTCCACCCAGTGGCTCCCTCTCCTCCTCCCCCCATGTCCACCCAGTGGCTCCCTCTCCTCCTCCTCCCCCCATGTCCACCCAGTGTCTCCCTCTCCTTCTCCAATGTCCACCCAGTGGCTCCCTCTCCTTCTCCAATGTCCACCCAGGAGCCCCCCTCCCATGTCCACCCAGGAGCCCCCCTCCCATGTCCACCCAGGGGCTCTAATAGGCTTCAAAATAGGGTGGGCTCAGGGCACAAAGCACTGCGTCCCAATCACACCCTGTTGTGTGGCATAGCAAATACATTTTTCTGTATTTTCACACTAACGTTCCTCCCTGCCAATCTGCAGGCAGGTCAGTGAGACCTGTCTCCCGATTGGCCAAAATATTAGGCGATCCTATTGGATGCCTAATGTTTTGGCAGAAGAAGCCTGAGGAGCCAAGTGGACACAGGAGAGACAGCCGCCACTACAGAAGAGGAGGAAGCCCCGTCACTTGGTAAGTGCCACCAGACCAGCTGCGCACGGGGGGGTTTAGCGAAGTGACAGCTGAGCCGGGGGGAAGCTCCTGGCTGCATTTGATGGGCACAGGGGCTACATATGACAGGCACAGTGAGGGTGCAATTGATTAGGGGGTGTGGTTTCAGTATTTTTCAGTTTGTTTGCACGTCCCCCCCAAATGTTTGAGCATCAGCCGCCACTGTCACAGACACTGCTGTATAATTTTCCTTGACCTCCTGTATATGTATTTTGCAGGGCTGTGCACAGACAGATTTGTGTAAGTGGAGTCTCCGTGTGTCAGGCTGCTGATTTAGTTAATGAACAGATTGCACAGCCCTTCACATTATGTAGATCATGCAGTGTGGATGATCATATTGAGGAAGAATGTCTTCTATGCAAAGCCTTGGCCCCTCCCACAGGCACAGCTCTATATATTGTTTCTCAACCTGCCATTGATATACACAGTGCTATACACAGGGCCCACCCCCCTTCAGCAGAGCAGGCTAGGGATGGGGCTGAAGGCAGGGCAGCTCTATATTTTTCCCTCGACCTTGTCCCATTGATGTATAGACAGTGCTATGCAAGGGGCCTGCCCCCCTTCACCAGAGCAGGCTAGGGGCAGAGGCTGAAGGCGGTGCAGCTCTATATTTTTCCTAGACCTTGTCCCATTGATATAGACTGTGCTATGCGTATTATTGAGGAACTCGGACTGCCTCCGCCGCCTAAAATTATCCTCAACTGAAAGGAGAGTCTGCGCATGCGTGGTATAGATGCAGTGAAGACACGCATGCACAGTGGAGCCCACGATCAGCTGTGTTGTGACGTAGCCGCACAGGAAGTGATGCGGGTGGAGGTTTTGCATAGGTTGAAGATTTTTTTACACCACCGACTCACTGCAGCCAAAACTGACAGCTGTTTACATACTAAACTTTCCCAGTTTAGTGTGCAGGCATCTTAAACAGGCCCTAAGGGCTCATTAACACTGTCTGCATTTTTCTGCACTGGATAAACACAGGTCATTGCTAGGCCATATTTAAAGCAATTATTGCACACACAATTATTAGCACAGACAATTAGTTTAACCACCTCAATACAGTGCAGTTACACCCCCTTCCTGACCAGACCAATTTTCAGCTTTCAGCGCTCTCACAGTTTGAATGACAATTACTCAGTCATGCAACACTGTACCCATATGAAACTTGCGTCCTTTTTTCCACACAAATAGAGCTTTCTTTTAGTGGTATTTAATCACTAGTGGGTTTTTTATTTTTTGTGCTATAAATAAAATAAAACGTAAATTTTGTGAAAAAAATTCCTTTTTCTTTGTTTCTGTCATAAATTTTTGCTAATTAGTAATTTTTCTTCATAAATTTTGGCCAAAATTTATACTGCTACATATCTTTGGTAAAAATAACCCACATTAGTGTATATTATTTGGTCTTTGTGAAAGTTATAGAGTCTACAAACTATGGTGCCAATCACTGAAAATTGATCACTTCTGATCAGGCCTTCAGTACATCAGGTGTATCTCATTTCTTGAGACACTAACAAGTCAGGAAAGTACAAATACCCCCCAAATGACACCTTTTTACAAAGTAGACATTCCAAGGTATTAAGTAAGTAGCATGATGAGTTTAAGTTGTCATTTTTTCCCACAATTCTTTGCAAAATAAAGATTTTTTTTTTTATGATTTTTTTTTTTTTTTTTTACAAAATTGTCATATTATCAGGTTATTTCTCACACACAGCATATGCATGCAACAAATTACACCCCAAAATACATTCTGCTATTCTTCCCAAGTATGGTGATACCACATGTGTGAGACTTTTACACAGCCTGGCCACATACAGAGCACCAACATTGATGTAGTACCTTCAGACGTTCTACGAGCAAAAATGACGCATCTCATTTCTCAACCACCTATTACACTTTTGAAGGCCCTGGAGTACCAGGACAATGGAATTTCCCATAAAATTACCCCATTTTGGAAAGCAAACACCCCAATGTATAATCTGTGAGGCATAATGAGTCTTTTGAACGGTTAATTTTTTTCCAGAAGTTTTTGGAATATGTGGAAAAAAATTAAAAACGCATTTTTTTTTTTACACAAAATTGTCAATTTATAAGATATTTCTAACACATAGCATGTATATAGCAAAAATGACACCCCAAAACACATTCTGCTACTCCTCCCGAGTATGGCGATACCACATGTGTAGGACTTTTACACAGTCTGGTCACATAGAGAGGCCGAACATTGAAGTAGTACGTTCAGGCGTTCTAGGAGCATAAATGACACATCTCATTTCATTCCTACCTATCACATTTTTTGAAGGTCCTGGAGCACCAGGACAGTGAAATTACCCACAAAATGATCCCATTTTGGAAAGCAAACACCCCAACGTATATTCTATGAGACATGGGCTGCAAATAGGTACTCGGGTACTCTGATGGCCTGGTGACAGGTACTCGGGTACTCTGATGGCCTGGTGACAGGTACCCTGATGGATTGGTGACTGGTATTTGGGTACCCTGATGGATTGGTGACTGGTATTTGGGTACCCTGATGGGCCGGGACAGGTACTCGGCTACCCTGGTGGGCCGGGACAGGTACTCGGCTACCCTGGTGGGCCGGGACAGGTACTCGGCTACCCTGGTGGGCCGGGACAGGTACTCGGCTACCCTGGTGGGCCGGGACAGGTACTCGGCTACCCTGGTGGGCCGGGACAGGTACTCGGGTACCCAGATGGGTAGGGACAGGTACTCGGGTACCCAGATGGGTAGGGACAGGTACTCGGGTACCCTGATGGACTGTGATTGACAGGTACTATGAGGGGTGGCGACGGGTCCTCTTTATTGGGGGGGGGGGGGGGGGGGCAATCAGTGTGATTGGTGTACACGATCGGTGTGTGAGGAGAACAACCCGGTAACATCTTGTTACCGCGGTTTGTTTACATTTTAGTGATCGGCTGTGAAAGGATCACAGCCGATCACGTGGGAAAACAGCCGGCCAATGGCTGTTTACCAGCGTCGGTGACGAGCAGTGTTCCCGGGGAACACGCCGCCACCGACGTGCACGCGCTCGCGCCGTGCACAGTCGTGGTGTGACCATCTGTGATCGGCCGTGACTTCATCACAGCCGATCACATGGTAAACAGCCATAATCAATGGCTGTTCACCCCCTTCGGTGGCGAGCGGTGTCTCGGTGACACGCCGCCACCGAAGAAACAGGGATGCGCGCGCACGATCACGCGCATTCCCTGTTTAAACGGGAGGCCATCATATGACGGCCTCCCGCCACAATAGGTGCGCCGCCTGGCCCTCATTTGACTGCCAGCGGTCAGGAACCAGTTAAAGCCTTGTACACACTCGTATTTTTTTTCGTTCAACCCAGCAGGGTTGAACGAAAAAAAAAAAAAACTAACAGCTCAGAAGGAGCCGCTGTACTAACAATCCAACGTAAGTACAGTGATCTTCCTCGACGTTCTATTGTGAGCCATTGGCTGAGAGATGTGATCGGGAGCCATTTGGCAGACCTTTTTCAGTCATGCCCCTTCGACAGAAGCCAGCCTAAGCCCAGGGTCACACTGAACATACAGGCAACTTTAAGAAAATCTTATTTTTTCTTTAACCACTTACCGACCAGCGCACGACGATGTACGTCCTATTTTTGAAGAGGGATATCTCGGTAATGGCAGCAGCTGCTGCCATAACTGAGATATCCATCTCTTCAGGCGCCGGTCGTCTGTACGATAACGGTGGTCTCCGCGGCGGATTCACCGCGAGATCACCGCTATCGGCGGCGGGAGAGGTGCAACCCCCCTCCCGTCGCCCTCCCGCACCTTCCACCGCTTACCGGAGCCGTTGGTAGTGGCGGAGGCGATCGGGTCCTTTTGCTAGCTGGGTATGGAGACGAGTGAGGCTAAGATGGCCCCCACTCGTCTCTGTGCCATAGGAGGGCGGAAGCGATGTCAAAACGTCACTTCCGCCCATACCTCTTAAAAGGTATATTTTTTTTAAAAGTCTTTTTTTTATTTTTATTTTTTTTTGGGCATTTTAGTCCAAATATGAGATCTGAGGACTTTTTGTCCCCAGATCTCATATTTAAGAGGACCTGTCATGCTTTTTTCTATTACAAGGGATGTTTACATTCCTTGTAATAGGAATAAAAGTGATCCATTTTTTTTTTTTTTTTTTTTAACCACTTTCAGACCGGACCAATTTGCTGGTCAAAGACCAGACCACTTTTTGCGATTCGGCACTGCGTCGCTTTAACTGACAATTGCGCGGTCGTGCGACGTGGCTCCCAAACAAAATTGACGTCCTTTTTTTCCCACAAATAGAGCTTTCTTTTGGTGGTATTTGATCACCCCTGCGGTTTTTAATTTTTTGCGCTATAAACAAAAATAGAGCGACAATTTTGAAAAAAACGCATTATTTTTTTACTTTTTGTTATAATAAATATCCCCCAAAAATATATAAAAAAAAAAAATTTTCCCTCAGTTTAGGCCGATACGTATTCTTCTACATATTTTTGGTAAAAAAAAAAAAAAACGCAATTAGCGATTATTGATTGGTTTGCGCAAAAGTTATAGCGTTTACAAAATAGGGATAGTTTTATAGCATTTTTATTAATAATTTTTTATTATTATTATTTTTTTACTAGTAATGGCGGCGATCAGCGATTTTTATTGTGACTGCGACATTGTGGGGGACCCATCGGACATTTTTGACACATTTTTGGGACCATTGTCATTTATACAGTAATCACTGCTATATAAATGCAGTGATTCCTGTGTAAATGACACTGGCAGTGAAGGGGTTAACCAGTGGGTGGCAGTGTAGGGGTTAAGTGTTCCTAGGGGTGTGTTACTAACTGTGGGGGGGTTGGGCTTTCATTTAGTGAACACTGATCTCTGCTCCAATCACATGGAGCAGAGATCAGCGTCACTAGTTGCTAGGCAGAATGGAGAAATGTTGTTTACAACTGCACTTCTCCGTTCGGCCGCTCCGTGAGATGATCGCGGGGATGACCGCGGCGATCGAGTCCGCGGGTCCCGCGACCGGACTCACGGGGGTCCCGACCAGCGCGGGAGCACGCCGCCGGCAGGGCGCTCCCGATGGCAGGGCGGCAAATTTAAAGGGACGTACATGTACGCCCATTTGCCTGCCCGTGCCATTCTGTCGACGTACATCGGCGTGCGCTGGTCGGCAACTGGTTAAACAGTGTAAAAATAAATAAAATCAATTAAAATAAATAAGAAAAAAAAAGTTTTTAAAAACACCCCGTCACGACGAGCTTGCGCACAGAAGCGAGCGCATACGTGAGTAGCGCCCGCATAGGAAAACGGTGGTCAAACCACACATGTGAGGTATTTTCACGATCGGTAGAGCGAAAGCAATAATTCTAGCCCTAGACCTCTTCTGTAATGCAAAAAATGCAACCTGTAGAATTTTTTAAATGTCGCTTATGGAGATTTTTGAGGCTAAAAGTTTGACGCCATTCCACGAGCGGGCGCAATTTTGAAGTGTGACATGTTGGGTATCAATTTACTCGGCGTACCATTATCTTTCACAATATAAAAAAATTGGGCTAATTTTACTGTTGTCTTATTTTTGTATTCAAAAAAGTGAATTTTTTCCAAAAAAGGTGCGCTTGTATGACCGCTGCGCAAATACGGTGTGAAAAAAAGTATTTCCATGACCACCATTTTACTCTCTAAAAAAAACAATATAAAATGTTTGGGGGTTCTAAGTAATTTTCAAGCAAAAAAACGGTTTTAAACATGTAAACACCAAATCTGAAAAAGAGGCCTGGTCCTTAAGTGGTTAATTTAAAATTGAGGAGAACCTCCCTATAAGGCAGATATTCGCCTTACTTTGTGTCCAGGCGACAAGGTGTTAGAAGGAGAGAAAAGAACAGGAAACTGTTTCACTAGTCACAGACAATAAAAATAAACAAAATAAAAAATGAATTCCAACCCTACATTTTGACCCAAAATTAAAGTTTTAGCTGGAATTGGGATTTAAAATACACAAACTACAAAGCCAATCTCTCACTTGGTGCTTTCAATTATGTACTAGATTTTTTTGCACTGCATCGGTACATACGAACTAGCAGTTAGTAAATAACAGTAAGCATATTTTGAATCACACAATATAAATCAAACCTTCAACTACATATCTATTTATAGGGCAATGACTCAGCTGCTGACAGCAGGGCTTCAGATGTAAAGAGGTTAATCATGACACTTTCTGTGTGAGTTAAAAATAATCACGTGGAAGGCCTCGATGTTCCACTCCAGTAGGAGTTTCTACAAAGAATCACAGTGTTTAGGAAGACATAGTGTAAACATGTCATTAACTTCCCTGTAATAAGAGCTAATAATAAGCACAGAGGTGTGTGCTTTGTTCCCTAAAATCACAATACAAGTTTATCAGCATTGCTAGAAATACCTTTTATTGCTCACACCACATTGTAGGTCATGGATCCTCTGATCGGTGTAATAAATGTATCTAAGTAGATAAAGGATGAACAAACTCTGGACAGCTGCACTCCGGATCAGATGAAAAGTAAAAGGTGCCTTTATTTCTTCAAAATAAAAAACCTCACATCACTGTTATTTGCGTGATGTGAGGTTTTTTATTTTGAAGAAATAAAGGCACCTTTTACTTTTCATCTGATCCGGAGAGCGGCTGTCCAGAGTTTGTTCATCCTTTGTCTACTTGGTTTGTGCAATCAGCCTGCACCTGGGACCCCTGCTTGCCTGGAGAATGAGCAATCTCTTGGTGGACTGACCTGGAGCGGTGGATTTCCATTTCCTTCGTCGACTTTCTGGATTTCTTTGCGTAATAAATGTATCTACCCGATTGTATCAGCATGGCGTCAGCATCAATATGATTTGTGGACCTAAACTTAATGCCCAAATCCAGACAAACTTCTCTTTTGCTTCTAGGAAGAATATGTTCAGATTTTTTTCTGTGCTGGTGACGCCATTGCAAGAAATTACTGGAATGAGGGCTACTGGAATGGAAAGAATTATATTGCTTTTATAAGGTTTATATTTCTTCTACAAGGTCCCCATTGTGTACAAGTGACTAGGGGTGCAACGGATCGTCACCGATCCGCGATCCGAACGGGTCACCCCGCTCGGATCAGAACATGCCGCGATCCACGGAGTGCTCCGCGGTCTCGGCCTTAGGAAAGGCCGCGGCTTCGGCCTAGCTCCGAAGCAGAAGCCACTCTTTCTACACCCAGGCTGTTTACACTGATCGCTCCGACAGAGCGATCACTTGTAAACAAACCAGCGTCATGTCATGACGCCGGTTCCTCTCTCCCTTCTCTGTACTAACCTGTACAGTGGAGGGGAGAGATCCTGAGATGGAAGAAGCCATCCTTCCATACCCTGCAGTACCCAGCAATAATACTCTGCAGTACCCTGCCTGCCAATACTCTCTGCGATACCCTGCCTGCCAATACTCTCTGCGATACCCTGCCTGCCAATACTCTCTGCGATACCATGCCTGCCAATACTCTCTGCTATACCCTGCCTGCCAATACTCTCTGCTATACCCTGCCTGCCAATACTCTCTGCTATACCCTGCCTGCCAATACTCTCTGCGATACCCAGCCATGCCCAGCCAATATTACAGTGGGGGAGATTGTGGATATTACAGTGGGGACTATATGGTGGTGGAATTTTCACAGGTTTTTGCAAATTAAATTATTTGCTGATCCAAAAAATGATCCGATCCGTGACTCTGATCCGAGGAACGATCCGAGAGTTTTTTGATCCGTTGCACCCCTACAAGTGACCCTGTGGCACTTTAAATACCAACTCTAAGCACTGAAAAAAACGCACAAGAGGGTGCAAATACTTGTGCATTACCACCAAAAAAATGCATTAAATTCCAAATAACAAATGGATACTCACAAACATAAAATATCAACAGGCGTTTAACTTAAATGCTGCCCAAGGCAGAAGCAAAGTCCCAACCACGAAAACATCAGATGGAAAAGGGAACACGTTTCTCAGAGCACTACTCTAAGCACTGTTTACATCTCTGCTGGCTACACAATGGGATGCTAATGTCATTTAAGAAAATCTGTCCATTCTGGGAAAAATAGTTGTCATGATGTCATTGGAGCTTACTATGGTCTACATGAGTGTTTCTCAACCCTTTTTCAGTCGGGGCACCCTTTAGAATTCTTCACACTTAAAGAGGGAGTCCACCCGAAAAAAAAAAATATTAAAAAAGTCAGCAGCTATAAATACTACAGCTGCTGACTTTTAATAAATGGACCCTCACCTGTCCCAGGATCCAGCAATGTCGGCAGCCAAGGCCGATCGATCGCTCGGCTCTCGGCTGCTGCCGCCACCATTCCCGTGAGGGAATCAGGAAGAGAAGCGTTGCGGTTTCACTTCCCGGTTCCCTAATGTGCATGCACGAGTCGCACAGCGCAATGAGAATGGTACTGCGGCAGCTGGACGGAGAGCAGTTAAAGTGAACCTCTACACTGCCCAACAGAGCAAGGATCAGACTGCAATTACTTTCTTTGCTTTAAACCAGTGGCCATCAATCAACCCTGTCTTCAGGGCCCACTAAGGCCCCTTTCACACGTGCGGACAGTATGTCCGTATTTCATCCATCTGTTTTCGGATGAAATACGGACATACATGCATCCCTATGGGATAGTGGGTGTCAGAGGATGAACATCCGCTGACACCTGATATCATACATCCCTGCTATGGTCCGATTCTGCAGACGAAGAAAAATCCTATTTTTATATCCGTCTGCAGAGCAGATCGGATGAACACGGACAGACGGCCAGGTTTGCAAGGTAACTGAAATACATCACAGTATTCTAGTCTGCATCTCCCCAAGGTAATACATAAAACCTAGCCTGTTAGTGGGTCCTGAGGACAGGGTTGATGACCACTGCTTTAAACCACTCAAAGTACCAGTGTATGTTTGGACATACCTGACAAAGTCAGAACTTACACAGGGCTGTCCTTGCTTCTGTCTCCCCAAAATATCCATGCCCAAGCCTGGCAACTAGCTACTTATGTAGTGAGCACTACATTGTGGAGAGGCTGTGGGTGCATTACCTGTCACCTGATACAAAATGCACACTGGAGGCATACTTACCTGCATAGATCTAAAAGTGCTTTCAGACTATAGTAAGGCATAATGTACAATTCTATATAGGCAATTTAATATATAGGCAAATATATAAATCACCATGAGAATTTACTAAACTTCCTGCCTCACTGATGGGGATATGTAGTGAAGGGAACTCTCAAAAAACTAGAACAGACAGCAATTAAACCTTTCAGAGTTTCTTACACTTTCCCATGCCAAAGAGAAAACGTGTTTTTATTGTTGTGTGCGTCTCCACTGTAGAGATTTCCTTTGACTTCCTATCCCCATAACACCAAAAGCAAATAACAATGGTTCTCCCCATTCCACACATTGCAAGAACACTAAAAAAGATCTGCCTGGAACTCTGCTTTAGCACACAACACCTGTCCTAGACACACAGCCCACTTTATATGAACTGCTGCATCCACTAAACGGCTTAGGGACTTTTAGTCAGTTACAGACTCTGAATGTTTACCTGGAAACCAACTGCAACTGACTATAGAAAAACTACAGGTGGTTTTATGAATGAAAGGAATGATGCAAATATTTGTGTTCACGATTTCTATCTCAAAGTTCAGTTATTCTTGAGCCGGTTCCCAACCGGCGCATTCCGCTGTACGTCGGCAGAATGGCACCGATAGGCAAATGAGCGTACCTGTGCATCCCTTTAAATTTGCCGCCATGCCATCCCGTGTGCGCCGGCACCTCCGTGAGTTGGGTCACACGGACTTGATCGCTGCGGGGATACCCGTGATCGGGTCACGGGGAGGAAGAACAGGGAGATGCTACTGTAAACAGGCATCTCCTCGTTCTGCCTAGTGACCGTGTCACTGATCTCTGCTCCCTGTGATTGGGAGCAGAGATCAGTGATGTGTCACATGTAGCCACGCCCCCCCACAGCTAGAAATACGCCCCAGGACATACTTAACCCTTACACCCTGCCCCCTAGTGGTTAACCCCTTCACTGCCAGTGTAATTTACACAGGAATCAGTGCATTTGTATAGCACCGATTGCTGTATAAATGACAATAGTCCCAAAAATGTGTCAACATTTTTTCAAAATTGTCGCTCTTTTTTTGTTTATAGCGGAAAAAAAAAAACGCAGATGTGATCAAATAACACCAAAAGAAAGCTCAATTTGTGAGACAAAAAGGACGTCAATTTTGTTTGGAAGCCATGACGAATGGCCTCACAGTTGTTAGTTAAAGTGACACAGTGCTGAATCGCAAGAAGTGCTCTGGTCAGGAAGGCGCTAAAATTTGTCGGGGCTGAAGCGGTTAAATCGGTGTTCCACCCAGAAATTGAACTTTCGCTGATCGGATTCCCCCCCCCCTCGGGTGCCACATTTGGGGGTGGGGGATTCCCTGCCAAATTCAGGTATTTGCCCCCACTTCTAGGCCCTTCTACCTTTCCCTCTGCTGTCTTCTGGTAGACTCGACACAGGTTCCAGAAGACAGCAGGGACCATTCAGATCATGTAGCACAACATGCGCATGCGCAGTAGGAAACAGGCTGTGAAGCCAAAGGCTTCCCTTAGTAAGGATGTCGGCACCTGCACCTGGAGCTGAGGGACGGGTCAACCTCAGACATTGCAGGCTCCCTGGACAGATAATTTTTCCTTATAATAAAAGTCTGCAGTTGCAGTATTTGTACCTGCTGACTTAAAAAAATTTCCCAGGCGGAACTCCACTTTAATCCACAGTCAATGATGCAGGTACTGGTATAATGCAGCAGGATTTTGGCCTTTTCTGCAAGAATGTCACAGGACACAAGATTGGATAATTCTTAAGCAGGTCTGGGTTTTCAGCTTTGCCATTTTCTAATCACCTGGAAGTGGAGCATAACCCATTGGTATAAGAATTATCCAAACTTGTCCTAAAAAGGAATTTCCAAGGCTTTAGATATACCATGAAACACAGTGAAGACAGTCATCAAGTGCAGAAAATATGGCACAGTGACATTACCAAGAACTGGACGTCCCTCCACAATTAAAAGACTGGAAGTAAACTGGTCAGGGAGGCTGCCAAGAGGCCTACAGCAACTTTAAAGGAACTGCAGGAATATCTGGCAAGTACTGGCTGTGTGGTACATGTCCAAGTCCGGCTACATTTTTTGCATTTTGCAAAAAACATATCTGAAATCTCCCGAAAGCATGTGGGAAAATGTGTTCTAGTCAGATGAAACCAACGCTGAACTTTTTGGCTATAATTCCAAAAGATATCTTTGGCACAAAAACAACACTGCACATCACCAAAAGAACACCATACCCACAGTGAAGCACGGTGGTGGCAACATCATGCTTTGGGGCCATTTTTCTTCAGCTGGAACATGGGCCTTAGTCAAGGTAGAGGGAATTATGAACAGTTCCATTAACCAGTCAATACTGACACAAAACCTTCAACAATCTTTCAGCATGACAACGGCCCAAAGCATACATCCAAATCAACAAATGCCATGGCTTCACCAGAAGATTAAAGTTTTGGAAATTCCCAGCAAGAGCCCACACATACACATTTTGTATGTGTGCGCTATTCTCTCTAATTTTCATTAATTTATATATATATATATATATATATATATATATATATATATATATATATATATATATATATATATATATATATATTTTTTTTTTTTTTTTTTTTGTTTAGTATAGGGTGGGTAGAACCAGTCAAAGGTTATACTTGGTGTCTCAGGCCTCACTGAGCTTTCCCCTTACTGACTGTCCCAGTGACAACATTATCACCAATACAGGAGGGAAAATCTCCACGTTGGACAGCTTTAAAATGCTGACAGGGATTATAGCCTTCTTTTAAATAGTTGTCTCTAAAGCTAAAATGAGAATACCGTTTTTTTTTGCTTAGAATAAAGATCACGATTCTCACAGCGTATAATCATCTTTCACATTATATATATATATATATATATATATATATATATATATATATATATATATATATAAAAAAAGAAAAAAAAATTGGGCTAACTTTACTGTTTAGTTTTTTTTTTTTTAATTCATTGAAGTTTTTATTTTTTTCCCCCAAAAAATTGTTTTAAAGACCACTGCGCAAATACTCTCTAATGTCTCTGATAGATATATATATATTTGGAGGTTCCAAGTAATTTTCTAGCAAAAAATACAGATTTTAACTTGTAAGCAACATGTATCAGAAAAAGGTGTAGCCTTTAAGAGCTTAAACTGACCTCATTTGCAGAAGTTCATCCCTTTGATCTAAAAGAACCACATGATGCAATGTTTCCTTTTATCTCTCAGCAATATTGTAATAAACATTTGCTGGCTTTTTATTTTATTTTATTTTATTTTTTGAAAGCTGTGAGCAGAGAACGGCTCTGCACTTGTTACATAAAATCATGGAAATGCTGGATTAAGATCGTGAGGGAGGTTGACTCAAGATCACAATTTTTAACGATTAACCGCGCAGCTCTATTTTGGCGCATAAGAAAATGGAGTGCAATAAACTTAGGGTCCACTTACACTGTTGAGTCCTAAAACAAATATGTAATATATTGCAGCTTACCAATCATTAGATGTGGTAGCTGTAGGTTTTCTCTTTTTTTTAAGCTTTTCTCCCCGTTTTCACTTAGTGATCTAGCCAGTAACAGGAGCAACAGACACCTTTAGACAGCAGCATTGTCAATCTGAGGGAGGGGAGCATTAGATGTACTAGCAGGTTTAGCTACACTAACACATTTAGGCCAACACTCTACAAGTAGTTACAGCAATAGATTTGCCTCAAGTGGGATAAAAAGGTTTTACATAAATAAATAGATGTGGATCATTGTAAGCATCCCTATCAACAGTAAATGGGTTGTCCCAACTCTCTAACTGCTACATCTGCAGGACAGCTTGTTCCTTGTTCCTGATATCTGGGAAGTTGTTTTCTAAACAGGAGGCTACTGTGTCCCACCATGACTGTGCAGTAACAGGATGATCACATACAGGCTGGTCAGTGCAGCACACTGACATTCCTTGTACTCTTACCAGCAGCTTGTTTTGCTAAAATACTAAGACCTCTTGCATCACAAGCTCCCAGGACACCAGCTGAAAGGTACACTGCAGAGCACAGGCAGAAGTAAACTACTATTCTCTGAAATATGACATTTGATATACAGATCAGCAGTAAAACTTGCAAGCCCAAATGGCCCCCACAGCTCCATATTTTCCCTGCACTTGTTATCAGATAAATCTATGTGCACAAGGGGTTCAGTTACAATGTTCTATTCTTAGCTATAAAAGGTAACATTCCACTGACCGTTACAGGGGCTCAGCATTAAAGTATCTGCTTGTAAAGAAAACAATTACAACTTCAAGATGACCAACTGCCCAGTTTTCACTTGGACTTGAGTTTTAGTCTGTATAAATGAGCCAGATGCTAGCTGCCAACCTGAAATATGGTTGTTGCAATACCTACACATTTCTCAACTTCAAAACATATCTTTGGTATAAAATTATTACAAATAATTTCTACATTATATTACTATTTCTATTCTACCATTACTTGGGAAGATCAAGTATATACAGCTAAAGTGGTTAAGCCAGGAGAGCTGCAGATGACGGAGACTTGTAAACTGACCACAGTTTTAGGGCTCAGCAGCCATGATATATCGTGGTTAGTTTAGAGCCAGGCATGATTAACCAGGTATTTCAGGTGATACAGGGGGCCAAATTATACAGCACAAGCACTGTGTTGTAGAAAATACATTAAAAAGGAACAGGATCAATTTTTTTCCCCTTTCACAGGCGCTACGGTGTGTGTATAGTAATATATATATATATATATATATATATATATATATATATATATATATATATATATATATATATATATAGCACCTGTAAAGTGCCTCTCCTGTCACTACAGTGTAAAAGCCTGAGTACTTTCACACTGGAGCGGTGCTATGGCAGGACGTCAAAAAAAAGTATTGCAAGAAGCTTCTTTGAGGCACTTTATACACCGCTCCTAAAGTGTCCCTGCCCGCTGCGGGCGCTTTTAACCCTTTTTCGGCCGCTAGCGATGGTTAAAAGTACCCCGCTAGCGGGCAAAAAGTGCAGCTAAAACTACACTTCCAGTGTGGAAGTGTCTTTACGGTAAGAAGCGCTTTAAGCCATGTTTCAACCTCTGTGCTGACCACACCGTTCTCCACTTTGTGCTAAAGTAGCTGCTCACCTTCACTATAGACCTATACTTTCATACAGGTCCATTTGCGCTTGCTGAAAAATCCTCCTGAAAGATTTCCTCTCTAGAGTATACAGTATATACCATGCATCTCCCCTCCTATTCCTTTCCACAGTGCATCCAGCAATAGTAGTCATGTAAATCCTCCTATAGTGCAAATAGATTTTACACTCACGTTTAGATAAAATTCCTCGTAGGGGACCCCTGAAGAAGTCACATGAGCGATGACGCAATGGGGTTAATTTACTAGAGCTAGAGAGTACAAAATTAATCACACTTCTGCAGAGAAACCAATCAGCTTCCAGGATTTATTGCCAACGCTTAATTGAACACGCTGAGGTTAGAAGCCGATTGGTTTCTCTGCAGAATAGTGACTAATTTTGCACTCTCTAGCTTTAGTAATTAACCTCAATGCATTGGCAAGAGGTGGGTGACACGGTGACATCAATATCATGTCACGTAGAAAGCCAGAAGTCGTGGTGAGAGGACACTGATTGTTTCCCAAAGCGCAAACACCCACTACAAGGTGTTTTTATCCAAACATGCTGAGTTTGGATACAATTTTACACTATGGGAGGAATTTTTTATATATTATATATATATATATATATATATATATATATATATATATATATATATATATATATATATATATATATATATATATATATATATATATATATATATATATATATATATATATACACACACACATACATGACTACTGTTGCTGGTAGCAACGTGGAGTGGAGATACATGGTGTATACACACACAGAACCTCTAGGAAGAATTTTCATAAAGCGCAAAGAGACTTATATGAAAGTATAGGTTTATAGTGAAGGTGAGCGGCAACGTTAGCCTAATGCCGTGTACACATGACCGGACTTTTTGACAGCAAAGGTCCGACGGAACGAGTCCATCAGACAATTCGATCTTGTGTGGGCTCCATCAGACCTTTGCTTGCCAAAAATCTGGCAGACTTTAGAAATAGAACATGTTTTAAATTTTTCCACAGGAACTCTGCCGGACCGAGAAATCCCTTTGTGTGTATGCTAGTCCGACGGACAAAAACCGACGCTAGGGAAGCTATTGGCTACTGGCTATGAACTTCCTTATTCTAGTCCAGTCGTACGTCATCACGTTCGAATCCGTTGGACTTTGATGTGATTGTGTGTGGCCAAGTCCATTCATTCGGAAAGTCCGGTGGAACTCCGCCGAAAAGACCGCCGGACCTAGTCCCTCGAAAAGTCCGGTCGTGTGTACGTGGCATAAGAGTGGAGCGCGGTGTGGTGAACACAGAGGTTGAAGCACGTGGCTTAAGAAACATATGGATATTGGGCTTTGTTAGAAAATTAAAATATTATACTTTTGGACACTTACAATTAACACTTGTGGAGCTGCATTGTTAACACTGGAGGTGTGGCATCAACCACTATATGAGACATATTAATGACTGCAGCCATTTATCAAGTTTTTTTTTTATCATTTGCACTCAATGCACATCACTGGAATTGTGGTATTAACCCCCAGCGGGGTTGCTAACAGGAGGCGTTATTGCACATTTTAAATAGAGCACTTGTGTCTGCACTTACACTTTATACATATGAATTAATGATATTGTTTTTATTTATTGAGCTAGACTAGTATAGCATTCAATTCTAATTCATTTCTTGATTTATGCCACAGTTATTTTATTATCCATTTTAATGTATATCTGTGGGGACACATAGAACCAATTGTTATTTTATACATTGAATTCATAACATTTATTTTACATAGTCTGGTTGAAAAAAAAAAAGACAAGTCCATCTAGTTTAACCAATAAAAAACGGGGGATGTTTACAATCCTATATACACAATCCATTACTTTCTTGAATTCTGTGATACATATTCTCTATGCCCCGTATAGTAGACACACCTGTGTCACACATTTCAAAGAGTTTCAGGAGGTGGCGTCAGTACAGGTGTCACTGCTTATAGGCAAGGTACTATGGGATATGTAGTCCTTACAAAGTAAACCGCAGAGGAGAAGCTGCAAAGCATGCAGGGAATCTAGGAAGTGTTTAAACAAGATGGGAAGAAAACAGCACTCACAACCTAAAAGGAGCATTTTAAAGTAAGTTTATATTGTATTGTCAACTATTGTTTGTATTGTTATTAGAATGCAGACCAGTCAAAACCTTTTTTCTTAGTTTTGGATAAGGCCCCTTTCACACGGGACGGATCAGTAATGATCCGCCCCGTGATGATCCGCTCGCTCAGCGGGGATCGCTCGGTTGTCCCCGCTGAGCCGGCGGCGGACAGGGCGGTCCCGGCACACTGTGCTGGGACCGCCCTGTCAGCTCTCCATTCTCCTCTATGGGGGATCGGATGAGCACGGACCGCCTGTCCGTGTTCATCCAATCCGCTCTGCAGACGGATAGAAAAATAGGATTTTCCTCCGTCTGCAGAATCGGACTATTGCGGAGGCAGACAATAGCAGGTGTCTGCGGATGTTCACCCGCAGCCACTCGCTATCCCATAGGGATGCATGTATGTCCGTATTTCATCCGCAAACGGATGGATGAAATACGGACATACTGTCTGCATGTGTGAAAGGGGCCTAAGAGTACAGAAGGATGTAAATTTTTACTACTGTCTAGGGCACCATTGAAGATATTTAATCTAATTTCCTGTCCTGCTAGACAGGAAGTGAACCGAGAGCTGTAAAAGCCCCACAGACAATTTAAAAAAAAAACACTTTTTCTTAGCAGAAATTATTAGAACCCCTATGAGATATGTATGAGCATTGTACCCCTGTTACAGATATTCCCTCACATCCTGTCTGATCAGTAGGGCAGGAAAAGAGTCAAACTCTCCAAGGCTACTTTCACACTTGAGCGTCTTTGTGGAGGTTTTCTTTAGCATGTTTGTACATGTATTTTCAGGCTTGAATGTTTCTGATTTAGGTAATGGAAAGCTGGTTAATAGGAAGTAAAGAAATCAAGTGTTTTTTTTTTATATAAAACAAATCCTGGGTTGGCATTAAAATACAACTGTTTTAAGACAAAGCACAAGTTAAAGTTAAACTCCATTCACACAGCCATATTAAAATACTATCTACGCTAAATCTTTATGTCATAAAGATGACAGAAAAAAATAAATAAAAATCACACGTAAAAAATAAAAGTAAAAAAAACTAAGTGCTTTTTCTGGTGCAGATTTACACGTTTACAGAATTCTAGCCACTGGAATACATGTTAGCACATACACACAAATTATGCTCATAAACTCCTCTCTAAATGCAGATTAAGGACATTCTTTATGCCTCCAAACACTGCTCTTCTATGTAGCTAAATGCCTAATGGCTGCATAGGTGAACACTAAACTGCATTCAAAGGCGTAAAGAAACGAGTAAAGATAAAACTATTTCTTTAATACACTTAAACTCTTGGAATAATCCCCTAGCATACAGACTAACCAAATATAAATCCCATCTACTGGCTAGTCTGATCTTTTAGCACATTATTTGTGTCAGTCATAATAGGTGTGAGGCAGTGCTGGTTTACTTGAATCCACCAGTCACTGTGAGTCAGTATAGACTTGTGTACACTCCGCAGATTACGTGACGATGAGTCGGCTGTTTGTAGCCTGTGTTTGCATAGAGAGGAAGCAGTTTTAAAGGTTTGAGAACCAGTATCAACGTGTTCTGAAAATTATAAAGCACTTGTAAAAAGCTTACATTCGACAAAACACACTCAAATTCTGCTACAGACAGCAACACAGGCTCAAGTGTATCCAAAAACCACTAATGAATCAACAGAACCACTACATTACCCTAGAAACGACTATGATTACAACTCTAATGTAAAACTTTGATGATAAAAAACAAAAACCCACATCTTTCTTAAGGAAGATGCCATATGCCATGTTTTTATTTTGACTTAAGATATAACACTATAGATAAGAGACCTTTTCTATTCAGGGTCAAGTAACAGCATCTGTTTGAAGCTTTCCCCTGATCACTATATACTCACCTTCACAACTCTCTCCCATCACACAATACCTAATGGTGGCTGGTGTCAGAGCTTAGAGAGAGTGGCGAGGACAGAAGCACAGCCTGGTTCCCTACTGTGCATGTGCAAGTTGCACTGTGCGTTCCGAGGGGGTCCCTGCTGTCTACTGGGACCTGTGTGTCTCCCAGAAGACAGCGGGGGAACGACAAAGGAGGAGCCGGACATGTCACAGATCACCTGCGGATATTGCAGCGATCTTTCGTCGGAAGTGGGAGCAAATACCTATATTATACAGGTATCTGCTTACCCCTGAAAAGGTGCCAAATGTGACACCAGAGGGAGGAGGAATCCGGACAGCGGAAGTTCCATTTTTTGGTGGAACTCCGCTTTAATAGCCGGTTCACACCACAATTTCTAAGTTCTGGATGCTTTTCTGCATTGGCATTTTTGATGTATTCAGTTGAGATGGGGGGGGGGGGGGGGGGGGGGGGGAGGCATAGGTAGACCTACAGACGACAGTATTTCTAAGAGCCTTTCAGGACAACCTTGGAGAGAGCACAGCTCCGCCCATTTTCCAGGAAACACATGCAGCCTATAAATGGCCTCAGTTATTGTGGTCTCTGACATACTGGAAAACAAAGCACAAAAATAAATAAATAAATAAATAAAACACAAACAACCATGATAGACACTTAAAGCGGAGGTCCACCCTCATTGGAACCCTCCCCCCCTCCGGCGCCACAATTGGCACCTTTCAGGGGGGAGGGGGGTGCAGGTACCTGTACAGTACAGGTATCTGCACCCACTTCCGGCGTAGATTCTGCAGAAGGTACGCCCCTTTCCGCAGAATCTACGCCCCTTTCCGAAGGTCCCCCGCTGCCTGCTGGTAAACACACGGATCCCAGAGACAGCGGGGACCATCCTTATTGTGCAGCGTTACTCGCGCATGCGCAGTAGGGAACTGGGAAATGAAGCCGAAAGGCTCCACTTCCTGATTCCCATACCCAAGATGGCGGCGGCAGCACCCGAGAGACGATCGAGAGATCGGCTTCGGATGACGACATCGCGGGCGTGCTGGGCGGGTAAGTGTCATTATTTTAAAAGTCAGCAGCTGCAGTATTTGTAGCTGCTGGCTTTAAAAAAAATAAAAAAAAAAAAAAAACGGCGGACTCCCGCTTTAAATCACTTCTAAGCTACAAAGGGAGGAAAATAGCGGTTGTCCTGAAAGGCTCTTAGAAGTACCATCCCCGGTAAGTCTATCTATGCCTTTCTCAAATCGCCTTTCAGGATAACCTTGGAGAGGGTAACCGAGAAATTTACCGTAGGGTGGGACAACTGCCTGCAGTACTTCCCTGCCGAAGGCTCGATCTGCGGAGAAATGTCGGAGAAACGTTGAGTAGTTGGACCAAGAAGCAGCCTTGCAGCTTTAATCAGGCGTAGCGCCGGCCCTCTTGGCCCAGGAAACTGCCGTTGATCTTGTGGAATGAGCAGCAATACCTGAGGGGGGTATTTCTCCTTTAGCTTCATAGGCCTCCGTAATTGCCCACACAAGCCACCTGCACAGTGTGCTCTTAGAAGCTTTCTCCCCTTTACGAGCGCCTGAGAAAATCACGAAGAAGGCGTTTGATTTTCTGAATTCCTTGGTGATTGATAAAAAGTGAAGTAGGCATTTCCTTACATCCAAAGCGTGGAAAGCTTCTTCTCCTGTATTGGCAGGTGCCGAGGAGAAAGTGGGCAAAACTATTTCCTGCGAACAATGAAAGTTTGAGGAGACTTTGGGCAGGAAAGCTGGGAGGTGTCTGAAGGACCACCCGGTCTGGAAAAACTTTAAGAAAAGGTTCCATGACTGCCAGAGCCTGAAGCTCGCTGACTCTCCTTGCCAAGGTAATGGCAACTAAGAAGATTGTTTTCAGAACTAAAATTTTTAATGATACTTCCTGTAAGTGTTCAAACGGAGCCCTCGTGAGGCCCTGTAAAACAATAGATAAGTCCCAGCTGGGAAAATTTGGGGGCCACAGGCCTATTTCGTGCCAGTGCCCTGAAGAGTCCCGAAATTAAAACTTCGCTGGATAGTGTTTTTTCAAAATAAACTGAAAAACTGAAAAAGAGCCACCACCTGGGTTTTTAGGGTGCTGGCTGCTAGTCCCTTTTCCATCATGGAGAAATTCAAGGACTGGCATAACGCTTTTTACCTGAAAGCTTTTAGAGGTACACCAGGAATTAAACTTCTTGCAGACCTTCAGGTATATGGTTCGAGTTGCGTCCTTTCTACTAGAGAGTTGAATTTTAGGAGGTCTTCCTCAGAAACCATGCAGTCAAATGTAACTGGTCTGATGCCGGATGAATCACAGAGACCTGTGTTAGAAGGTCCTTCCTGAGCGGCAGCCTCCAAGCAGGTTCAGGTTCTTTCGTCAGGTCGGCCGAGTCCCTCCACCACCAGAGTGCTTATTTCATTTTTGAGGTAAGTCTGATCTGCTTTTCCAATGACACCTGATGTGACCATGTCTGTAAGATGTTCAACTGGAGTGGTCTGGAATGAAATCTGGCCCATTGTACAGCTGGGATCGATGCCATGAAAAGACCCAATACTGCCATGGCTGATCAGACTGAGATATTCGTCTGAATATGTTTTACTGCAGAGAAGATCCTCTCCAACCTGAAAGCTTTAAGAGGTACACCAGGAATTAAACTTCTTGCAGACCTTCAGGTATATGGTTCGAGTTACGTCCTTTCTACTAGAGAGTTGGATTTTAGGAGGTCTTCCTCAGAAGCCATGCAGTCAGATGTAACTGGTTGATGCCGGATGAATCACAGAGACCTGTGTTAGAAGGTCCTTCCTGAGCGGCAGCCTCCAAGCAGATTCTGTGGCCTGGTTCGCAACACTACTAATAGTGTTGCCAATCAGGGCCTTTTTGGCCAAAATGGAGTGACCAGGATCATGTTGGTTTTTTCTTCTCTGAATTTCCTTAGGACCATTGGTATCAGAGGAAAGGGGGAAAGGCATAGCACAGTTGGTAATGCCACGGATGTGCGAGAGCATCTATGCCTATGGCCTGGTCTTCTCGTGAGGAAAACATTTCTGAACCTTTGGGTTCTGTTGGCTAGCAAACAGGTCTAGATGGGGTTGCTCCCATGTTTTGGAGACCATCATGAAAACTTATTGATTCAGGCTCCACTCTGCTTCTACCACCCTCCTCCTGCTGAGTAGGTCTGCTAGCAGATTCTGAGAACCCTTTAGGTGAACTGCCGACAGAGGCCACATTCTGTTCTGCCTAGGAAAGTAGTTGACTGGTTAGTTCCATAAGTCCTCTGCTCCTGGTTCTTCCTTGCTTGAGCACGTATGCTACAGCGGTCATATTGTCCTAAAGAACCTGAACGTGATGTCTTTTCCCTGCTTGTTGAAAAGCTAGGAGACCGAGAAAGATGGCCTTTATTTTCAGTTGGACGACTTTCGAGCTTCTGTCTTGGGCCAAACCCCGAGAGGTTAGACTGCCCAGTTGGGCTGCCCAACACCAGGAACTTGTGTCTGTTGTCACATGCTTGTCTAGTGGAAAGACCCAGAAGAGACCTTTCGTCAGGTCGGCTGAGTCCCTCCACCACCATAGTGCTTGTTTCACTTTTGAGATAAGTCTGATCTGCTTTTCCAATGACACCTGATGTGACCATGTCTGTAAGATGTTCAACTGGAGTGGTCTGGAATGAAATCTGGCCCATTGTACAGCTGGGATCGATGCCATGAAAAGACCTAATACTGCCATGGCTGATCGGACTGAGATATTCGTCTGAATATGTTTTACTGCAGAGAAGATCCTCTCCAACTTCGCTTGTGGCAGAAAAACTTTTTGAATCAACAAGTTTATGGTATAGTCCAGAAACATAATGTCTTTACTTGGTTATAGATTCGACTTCTCTAGATTGAGGAGCCACCCTAAGTTCTTAAGGCTAGTCTGTGACACCTGAAGATTTGTCACAACTTGTTCCCCTTCATGAAAATTCTGGGGGAAGATGAGAGTCCGAAAGGTAGAGCTTTGAACTGAAGATGCCAAACCGATGACCCCAGGTTGATGCCAAATCAAAGGAAATGTTAGGAAGCCTGAGCAATGGGGACGTGTAGGTAAGCATCCCTCAGATTTAGGGATGCCATGAGCAGTCTGGAGTTAGCAGTTTTGTTATTGAATAGATTGTGTTAATGCGGAAATGTAATGAATTGTTCTGTTTAGGATCTTTAGGTTCAGAATCATTCGATACTTTACAGATGGCGGCTTCACCAGAAAAATGTGGGCATAGAAGCCTCGACCTTCCTGATGTTTCGGGACCTAAAACAATCAGTTCTTGTTTAATCAGATCCTGTAATAGGTTAATCATTACTGAAGCTTTGTCTTGATCCCTTGGAAGAGCCGTAACATAAAACCTGCTTGTAGGGGGCTCTGAAAATGCCAAAATGTATCCCTGAGAGATAACATTCCTTACGAACAGGCTTGAAGATGTTCTGCTCCATTGTAGGAGAAAGGCAAACAATCTTTCCCCTACTGGGACAAGATTGTCACTTGTTTTTGGGGGGGCTGGTCTGGGGAAGGTCTAAAGAGAACGCCTCCTCTACCCTTACCCTTTTGGGAGACCCAATGGTTTTTGTCGTCTTCCCTACTCTTGCGGGGCTGTTGAACAGCACGAAAATTCTTTTTAACCATTTATTTTTGGCAGGGAAAGCCTTTTTCTTGTCAGTTGTCCTGTCCAAGATTGTTTCCAGGTCTGGACTAAAAAGAAGATCCCCCCCGAGAAGGGTAAGCCACATAATTTAATCTTGGAGGCTGTGTCACCCGACCAAGTTTTTAACCAGACAGCACGTCTGGCTGAATTCACCAGAGCTGATGACCTAGCTGCCATCTTAATTGATTCAGCCGATGCGTCGGCCATGTATTTTACTGCTTTCAGAATTAACAGAAGAGATTCCAAAAGATCTTTTCTTGGAGTCCCTGCCTCTATGTGGCTCTTCAGCTTTTCTACCCAGCATTCTAAATTCCTTGCAACAACCGTGGAAGCAATATCTGGTTTGAGGCTGGCCGACGTCGAATCCCACGCCTTTTTCAAGAGGAAGTCTGTCCTTTTATCCATCGCATCTTTCAGCACCCCCAGGTCCTCAAACGCCAGGTCTGTGCAATGGGACACTTGCGAAAAAGCGTCATTCACCCGTGTTTTTTTATTCCACACTTCAGACTCTTTGTCTTCAAAGGGAAACCATTGAGGGTTTTGGACAGGAAGGGGCCTCTTTCAGGGCCCTTCCATTCCTTCTTGACCATGTCCGATAGGACTCTATGGACTGGAAACACCCTGTGTTTGCTGTCATCCAGACCCTGGTACATTCTCTTCCTGAATGTCGAGGGTTGTGTAAATCGTTTTCAATCGTTCAATTCTTTTAAAAGACAGTTTGTACCTAGAGCCTTAGCTATCATTTTCCCTTTCCTCCTCATCGTCTGAATCTCTGAGGGAGGGAAGAGTACTTGCCCCCTCATCCTCGGAGTCTACAACCTCTACGGGCCTAGAGGTAGATGCCCTGGGACTAGATGGCGGTTGTTGCTTGGTTTCAACTTGGCCTGCCGGACTCTGAAACAGCAATGATTTGACGGGAGGGAGGGAGAGGGAGAGGGAGAGGGAGAGGGAGAGGGAGGGAGAGAGAGAGAGAGAGAGACCCCTCAATGTTGAAACCCAATTTACAGCAACCCCCACATCTAACTGCAGGGTACAAGAGAAGTAACCTCTGACCCTGCAGTAACAGGCTCCCTACAGGGAGGAACACAAAAAAAAAAAAAAACAGTACCACATAAGCCCATAAGGTGAAAAATAAAGGCACCACTGTACCCCTCTTACCTGGGCCTGACCAATGCCTATTTCCACCGTAGCGGTCAGTCTCTGATCCATCATAGCAGACAGCACAGCGGGGAATGAGAAAACTCATCTTTTTTTTACGTTTTTTGGTTTCAGCATCATCAGCGAGGGCGGGAAGAGGAAGCACCAGTCGCTAGACCCGTCCCCTTGGCCTCTGCGTTCCAGGTGACTGGAACCACTTGTCACTAAGCCCACACAGGAAGCCGCGTCACTGGACGTGACATCACCCACCAGCCAGGAACCGTAACCGCAATGCGGAACATGCTGCTGTTCAACGGCTGCGAACCGCCTGGCTACCTAAGCCATCCTTGGACTCCGGGCACACTGACACCTCCTGCTAGCTGTTGCTCCACTGAGCTTGAAGAGGCTGGGGACTCCGGAACAGCCCCTACTCGTACCGGGAGCATGCTGGGATGGTCCCTGCACTCCAAGCAGACAAAACACTAAGGTAAGCCCTTTCCCCTCCACCCTGGAGAGAGCACAGCACCCTGGTTCCAGCATGCAACTGAGGCCATGGTGGAAGAGGAGGGATTTAAAGGCTGCATGTGTTTACTGGAAAATGGGTGGAGCTGCTCTCTCTCCAAGGTTGTCCTGAAAGGGGATTTGAAAAAAACTGCATGTGCATTCCGGTGCGTTTTGCCGTGTTCCATACAGAAAAGAAATGCAACATGTTCGACTTTTATTGACTGCACTTGAATGTACATTGAAGGAGAAAAGTATTTGATCCCTTGTTGATTTTGTACATTTGCCCACTGACAAAGAAATGATCAGTCTATACATTTTAATGGTAGGTTCATTTTAAAAGTGATACAGAACAAAAAAATCCAGAGAAAAGCATTTGAAAAAGTTATAAATTGATTTGCATTTTAGCTTAGGTTCACACATATGTAAACACAGACATCACATGCGATGTCTGTGCAATGAGAGTTCAGCCGTACAGTTGTATGGCTGAACTCGCATTGGATCTGCACAAAAAAAAGTGCAGGAACCTTTTTTTTGCCCCCGCACTGGAATCGGATCGCATGCAGTTCGCAATCTGGAGGCGTCATTACCTTTGTACTGACACCCACAGTGGTTCGCAGAGGGTAGCGTGAACTGCCTGTGGGGGAGATGCGATGCAGCAACAGGCACTGGTATTGCGCTGGTTCCCACATCACATATGTGTGAACCCAGGCTTAATGAGTGAAATAAGTATTTGACCCCTTCGGAAAAAAATGACTTAGTACTTGGTAGCAAAACCCTGTAGTTGGCCATAAGGTTTGTACACATTTCAGGAGGGATTTTGTCCCACTCCTTTTTGCAGATTCTCTTCAAGTCATTAAAGCGGAGCTCCACCCGATTTATAAAAAATAGCTCCCGCATATTATTTTTTTCTGTTATATATAATGAGAACATTTAAGCTTCATGTACCTTTTTTATCCTTGAGTTACTGGCCATTTCCGTGTTCGGGGGATTGCGGATATGGGAGGGGTTGCTGCAGATATGGGCGGTGTTGCTGCGGCTAGGTCGACACTTCCTTTGTGCCGCACTGTTTCTTGGGATCCTTTTTTCTTGTTCCCATGAGTCTGTGTGGCGGCCTGGCGCGAGTTAGAGCCAAAGCTGTTGACGGCGCTCCTATACAAACATTAATGCGCATGCGCAAGATCTACGATAGAACGGGCGTTGCATTCTGGGAGATGCACGTTACAGAATCCAGGAAGAGAATGCATGTGGGCCTCACATGCCCACAGGCAAGATGACAACCATCGATATCTTTTTTATAAAGCGTTCTTTGCTTGACGAAAATCAATGGGAAAACTTCAAAAAACGGAACATGTAAGTAAAAAATTTTCACACTAATTTATTTTTAAATGTTTCCAGACTAACATTTGGCAACTCGAACCTTCAGATCCCTCCACATATTTTCTATGGGATTAAGGCATCCAATTCACAATAGCAGGAGATTTTGACTGGCTCTCTATGGAGCCGGTTCACAAATCTCCACTGTGGCTCCGGTGCAAATTTGCCCAAGTCCTATGCATCTTTTGGTCCGTTTCAGGTCCAAATTGAGGCAAAAATTCGGGATGAAATTGGACCTGAAGCGGTGAACCAGGACGCACCGGACCCCTGCTAGGAGCCGCATGTGGCGTTGGTGCGAACCCAGCCTTAATGTGACCTATAATTTGTACAAATTAATTGAAAAATAAACTGAAATCTTAGGGAGGGAGGTTAAAAATAAACTAAAATAATGTGGTTGCATAAGTGTACCCACCCTCTTATAACTGGGGATGTAGCTGTGTTCAGCAATGAAACTCATGTTAAATAAGTACACACCCACCATCATTTAAAGTGCTCCGATGAACCCCAAATAAAGTTCAGCTCTTCTAGTAGATCAAAGACATTAGATATACCATGGAACACATTGAAAACAGTAATCAAGTGGAGAAAATATGGCACAACAGTGACATCACCAAGAATTTCTGAAAAGATGAGAGGAGAACTGCCCAGGGAGGCTGCAAAGATGCCTAGAGCAACATTAAAGGAGCTGCAGGAATAGCTGCCAAGTACATCTCCTGTATTCTTCATATGTCTGTGCTATGCGGTAGAGTGGCAAGATGGAAGCCTTTTCTTATGAAGAAAAACATCCATGCCTGGCTAAATTTTGCAAAAACACATCTGAAGTCCCCCAAAAGCATGTGGGAAAATGTGTTAAGGTCTGATGAAACCAAGGTTGAACTTTTTGACCAGAATTCCAAAAGATATGTTTGGCGCAAAAACAACAATGTACATCACCTAAAGATCACCATAACCATAGTGAAGCATAGTGGTGGCAGTAGCACACTTTGGGGCTGTTTTTCTTCAACTAGAACAGAGGCCTTAGTCAGTGTAGAGGGAATTTTGAACAGTTTCAAATACTAGTCAATATTGGCACAAAATCTTCAGGCTTCTGCTAGAAAGCTGAACATGAAAAGGGACTTCATCTTTCAGCATGATAATGCTATTGTGCATCCGTGGATGGTCTGTCGTCCTGACAGCTTCTGGGCTTTGGTTCATAGTTGGTCTTTCAATTCTGTTTTTTATGTATAAGTCTTGGTTTCATCCAATGCTTTGTATTGTGTTTTTAACTATAAGTCTTCTATTCATGCAATAATAAAAATTCAATTATTTTTCTATATTCTGTCTGAGGAAATGGTCTCACTACATGTATATGGGGATGGGATCAACAGACAGCGTTTTATCGGCTAACAACAGCTTGTACAGTTTATAGGTCACACTAACCACTTTAATATCGCACGCCGTCATATGACGTCCTTCGCTTTGTGCGGAGATATCTGAATGATGCCTGCAGCTACAGGCATTATTCTGATATCATTATTTGCAGGCGGCGATTCTGTGCACGATAAGAATGATCATAGTGGCAATTCCGCAATTTGATCGTTATAGGTGATGGGAGGAGATTCCCACCCCTCTCGCCATCCATCCAGTGCTTCTCTGGGCTCTCCCGTGGCATCAGGGGCCGGAGAAAGAATCGGACACCGCCAGATAATGACCATAGAGATTTCCGGTGAGATAGTTACCAGTCATCTCTATGACCGTCGGAGGCCCGGGCGCGACATTATGACATTAGGCCCAGACCCCTCATGTAAACAAAGCCATGATTGCGGCTGTCAGCATGAGATCGGTGAATTTTTTTTTTTTTCCGATCTCATGCTTTACAGCCTGGACGAGAGATGTGGGGTCTTAATGACCCCGCATCTCTCCATAAAGAGGACCTGTCATGATAGATTCCTATTACAACAGATGTTTACATTCCTTGTGATAGGAATAAAAGTGATCAAAAAAAATTAAATGTAAAAAAAAAAAAAGTTTTACAAAACACCCCTGTCCCTAGGAGCTCACGTTCAGAAGCGAACACACACCCAAGTCCTGCCCACATATGTAAACAATGTTCAAACCACACGTGAGGTATTGTAGCTTGCGTTAGAGCGAGAGCAACAATTCTAGCACTAGACCTCCTCAACTCTAAACTGGTAGCCTGTAAAAAAATAAAAAATAAAAAAAAAAAATTTTAAAAGTGTCGCCTATGGAGATTTTTAAGTACCGAAGTTTGGCGTCATTCCACGAGTTTTCTTAATTTTAAAGCGTGACATGTTGGGTATTTATTTACATGGCGTAACATTATCTTTCACATTATACAAAAAAATTGGGCTAATTTTATTGGTTTATTTTTTGAATTCATTAATTTTTTTCTCAAAAAAAGGGCTTTGAAAAATGATTGCGCAAATACCGTGCGAGATAAAAAAAAGTTGCAATGACCATCACTTTATTCTCTAGGGTGACTGCTAAAAAAAAAAAAACATAATGTTTGGGGGTTCTGAGTAATTTTCTAGCAAAAAAAAAAAAATTATGATTTTTATACGTAGGAGGAATGCCAAAATAAGCCCGGTATTGAAGTGGTTAAGACCCCTTTCACACTGGGGCGTTTTTCAGGCCTTTTAGCGATGGAAGTAGCCTCTGTTGAGCGCCTGAAACCCGCCTCATTCATTCAAGTTTGACTTTTCACACAGAGCGGTGCTGTTGCAGGACATCCCGAAAAAAAATTCTTGCAAGCAGCATCTTTGGAGTGGTTTGGGAGCGCTGCATTTAGTGCTACCAAAATGCCCCGGCCATTGGAATGAATGAGCAGCGCTTCGGAAACACTGCAACACTGGAGTTTGTAACCCCTTACTTGGGGTTAAAGGGGTTGTAAAGCTTAGTTTTTTATTTTCTAAATAGGTTCCTTTAAGCTAGTGCATTGTTGGTTCACTTACCTTTTCCTCTGATTTCCCATCTAAATGTTTTTTTTCTTTGTCTGAATTTCTCACTTCCTGTTTCTCCTCAGTAAACTTCACACCATCATCACAGCAGTGTTTAGTCAGCCAGAACAGCTTACTGAGGAGGAACAGGAAGTGAGAAATTCAGACAAAGAAAAAAACATTTAGAAGGGAAATCGAAGGAAAAGGTAAGTGAACCAACAATGCACTAGCTTAAAGGAACCAATTTAGAAAATAAAAAACAAACCTTTACAGCCCCTTTAAAAGCACCCCGCTAGCAGCCGAAAAGGGCAGCTTAAACAGCCTTAAGGCTGGATTTACACCTATGCATTTTTAGTGCTTTTTGCATTTTGCAGATTTGCACTACAAAACGTGTTAGATAGGAAACCATTATAAATGAGCTGTAGTACAAACCTGCAAAAAGCACTAAAAATGCATAGATGTGAATCCAGCCTAACACTGCCCCATTGTGAAAGGGCTCTAAAGGTGGAAAAAGTTCTGAAATTATTTATCTTTGCCTCATTTCTTTACCAAGGATGAGCTCAGGCATGTACGCAACCGCACGCGCAGAGCCCGCCAAGAAGTCGGCACTGCACAGCGCTAATCACAGGCACTGAGACATTTCCTGATCTCTGCAGCCACAGATCAGGAAAATGTTTCACTGCTTGCGATACGCGCTCCGCAGTGCCAACTTCCTGATGGGCTCTGCACGTGCGGTTACGCACAGGCCTGAGCTCATCGTTAGTCTTTACATCACAGAAATGTAACATTTTAACATGAGTGTGTAGACTTTTTATATACATTGTACACACACCACTGAAACTAATGATCTTTTTAGGGATCTAAGAGGGGGATGCTTCCCACTGCCCATCACACTAAGATACCCTAAGATGTAATTAGCAGGGTGGTAAACTCTACCGCACACGTAAACGAGACCTAAAGGAGGGGGAGATTTCCTTCCTACTGACCACAAATTTAAGTGATACTCTTTCTACCGAGGGTCAGATTAATGTACCGTAAACTGTAGATATAGTATAACATAGCAAGCACTCCCTGAGACTAGTTATTTCAACGGTTCTTCCGTGTTCAAGTTTCAGTTAAAATAGGAAGTTACACTCTTCCTCCTTCTCTACTATTATTGTAAACTTTTTCTAGTCTCTGACAAGTACCCACTGCCACGGGTGCCTCCGATCCACAATGCCTACGTATTGCATTGCCACTGTGACTGAATATTTTTAACCCTCAGAGCTTAACTATTCTCCAGGAAATACCACCCTGAAGAAGAGGGAGGCAATTCCCCCAAAACACATTGGCTTTACTTGTATACTTTTATCTTTATTAAACAAGCGAGATGTTTTTTGGACACCGGGCGCTTCTCTCCAGTCACTTAGGTGAGAATACCTGACGTTTTTACCCCCCCAAATCTCCTAGGAGTGGGCGGGACAAGGCTGAAATCACAATGCATCTCGCACAGTGTGATACAGCAAGGAGTCAAAGCCCATTTTCTACAGCAAAGATGGTGGCACCGGGACCCAAAGACTGGTGAAGAACAAGCAAGGGGAGCACCGCACTTCCAGGATTTGTAGGCGATTTCTACGTTTCTGTTTACAAAGGCTGACAGACTCAGAGCTGAACATATGGCCGGCCAGGGACAGTCCATGGAGAGGTGATAGAAGGCTTTGGGCCTGTGACGTGGGGCCCCTGTCAATCATGGAGGGGATACTCCGGTGAGAGGTGATAGAAGGATCAGGCCTGTGACGTGGGGACCCTGTCAGTCATGGAGAGAACACTCTGGGGAGAGGTGATAGAAAAGTTCGGGCCTGTGACATGGGGGCCCCCAGAGGGCTAGGACCCCTGACGTGGGTGGCCCCCAGAGGGCTCGGACCCCTGACGTGGGTGGCCCCCAGAGGGCCCGGACCCCTGACGTGGGTGGCCCCCAGAGAGCTCGGACCCCTGACGTGGGTGGCCCCCAGAGGGCTCGGACCCCTGACGTGGGTGGCCCCCAGAGGGCTCGGACCCCTGACGTGGGTGGCCCCCAGAGGGCTCGGACCCCTGACGTGGGTGGCCCCCAGAGGGCTCGGACCCCTGACGTGGGTGGCCCCCGAGGGCTCGGACCCCTGACGTGGGTGGCCCCCGAGGGCTCGGACCCCTGACGTGGGTGGCCCCCGAGGGCTCGGACCTGTGATGTGGGGCCGCTGAGGGCTCGGACCTGTGATGTTGGTCCCCCGAGGGCTCGAACCCGTGACGTGGGGCCCCTGTCAGTTATGGAGGGGATAGCAGCGTTGAGGCCTGGCCGAGTCACGGCTGTGAGAAGGGATTATACAGAAGACGAAGGCCCTATAGAGTCTCATCTATTCCCCGGCATACACACGGCCACATTCTGAGGAGACAGGGGTAGGCCTGAGCCCTCCGTTGCCACAAACAGACCTAAACCCGGGGCTAGGCCCCAACCACCGTCTAGAGTTTAAGGCCTGCCCTCCGCACAGTGAGCACAAACCTAAGCGGAAACGCCAGGACGTCACAGAGCCCCGTTAGAATAGACTAGTAAGCCTCCACTTACCGTATCCGCACGGAGCCGGTCTGGGCCGCGCAGCTCCGACTGATCCCCGGAGTCACACGGAGCGTGTCACGGGCTCAGGCCGAGACTCCGCCCGCAGCGCTCGACAGCCAGCAGAGGGCGCTGTTCAGCGCAATCCTCACCGAGGTGCGGGGAGACCACACAGCATACCAGCAATACTTGCTGCTCATCCCCGCCCGTCCTTGTAGAGGAAGCGTTGTGTGAATCTGCTCCCTGCTTCTGCCCGTCCTCACATTGTTGAAATCAAGGACTGCTCAGCAACCACATGATCAATGAGAACTGGGTTTTAAATGTGGCCTCCCACTGTAGTTTTGTATAATATTTTGTTCACCAACCACAAGAGCAATATTGTTCTGTGTGATTATCATTTCAAAACTTTCACAACATGTCATGGAGATTTAGCTGCTTTTCCTGTATTGTATGTATCCTTAAGGCTGACTGACAGCAGGGGTCCTGTGCGTCCCTGTTCACCATTCCAGGGTTAAATTCGGACTGAAAAACGGACCAGAAGACGTACAGGACCCTAGTGCAATTCGCTCGGAGATGTGTGAACCGGTGTTCTATCATATAAGGTCCTCCATCCGATAGTGTCCGCTGTGTACTGCGCGCAGTACACAGCAACACAGATTCCGAAAATTGCAGAGGATAAACGGCGCCTGCGCCGTGAGTCCAAGTTCTATCCCCACGATCCAAGTAGACATAGAGTAGGAATATAAAAGAGCCGAGCGCAGCGAGGCCGAGCCAGAAGCTCGCCCGCGAGGGGCCCTCTAATATTCACAACCCTATGTCTGCTTGGATGGTGGGGCTACCACCTCCACTCACGGCGCTGGCGCCGTTCAGCTTCGGAGATTTTCCGAAGCTTCGTCTGCTCCGTACTGCACATGCGCAGTACGGGGCGGACACTATATGGCAGCACACCGGCTCCATTGAGACGGACACAATCTCCTGACATGTGAATTGGATGCAGTGAAATTCACATCTAATTTGCAATAGTGTGAACCCAGCCTAAAAGAATTCCACCAACCTCTTTACACTTACTCAAGCCCAATCTCCAGCCAGCGTCTCGCTACTCTCCAGAATGGCTCCTGCTGCTGTCAATCACAGCCAGCGAGGAAGTGGAGGGGGAGTCTGAGCTGCATTATGTGTGTCTATAGGCAGACAAAGGCCAGCTTGGGAGCGACTCTGCACAAGTGGCCCCATAACAAGAGACTTGCAATGGTGGGTACTGAGGGAGGAGGAGGAGGAGCCAGGAATGGCAGCAGGGGGAGCAAAACCATTGCACAGAGCAGGTAAGCATGACATGTCTGTTATTTAAAAAAAAATTAATAAAAATAAAGGTCTACAATCACTTTGAGGGGAAATCTCCTCAAGGGGGTACAGATACTGACAGAGGTTCTAACTCCTTCCCATGCTGTACTGAACCAAAATCTTCTGGCTAACCTGAAAGTGACCTTCACGCTGAGTTCATATTTGTGAGTTGCAGACATTGCACCGCAGGCCTGTGCGCATCACATGCGCTGTCTGTGCAGTGCGATTTGAGCCATACATTTCGTGTGGCTCAAATCACCGCACATCCGCACCAAAATGGTGCAGGAATCTTTTTTTTCCACACCTGAATTGCATTGCATGGGTGGTTCTGGCAATCGCACTGCACTTTGCGAGCTGTTTTGGTGGGTTGTTATCTAACATTGACATCCGCAGTAGATCGCATGGACGCTGTGCGATTCCAATGCGGCGCAAGGAAAGCACAGGATTCGCTGTGTTTCCCACATTGGACCAGTGTGAACCAGGACTCAAGTACATTTTTATTTTTTTGAGGGAACACTTACCTATTTAATAAAACACAGAAATGTCACTTTCCACGTTTTCCTGCAGTCCCTACCAGCATTGCAGGCTCCTCCTAGAGATGTAAAATTTCTGGAAATTTTGAAGCCATGGGGGGGGGGAAAAAACGAATTTTCCCTGTTTTTTTTTTCTGGAATAAAAATGGAAATTTTCAGAGAAAAAAAATAGAATACAGTGTGAAGTCGTTTTTTTTTTTTTTTTTTTTGAAAGTCATTTTGTTACACTGGGAAGGTGAAATGCAGCTTGTATAAAGTTATACTTTAAATAAAAGTACAGCTTATTCAGTAAATAAAGGAAACTTGCTTTTTAAAATGACACAAATGACATTTTTTTTTAATTACAAATGGAATAACAAGGACTGTATGTTATTAGAACATTTCACCTATACACGAGAAGAGGTACCCCCCCCCCTCCCCCCATAATATTGTAAAACATTCCTGCCAATATGCATTTTCAGTTATTGACCATGCTGGTTCAGAAGCTTATACATTTAGGGAAAAAAAGTATTTAGTAGTCGATCCCCTGCTTGTTTTGTTTGTTTGCCCACTGACAAAGAAATTATCTGTCTATAATTTTAATAGTAGGTTTATTTTAACAGTGAGAGACAGAATAACAACGAAAATATCTAGAAAAACGTATTTCAAAAAAGTTATAAATTGATTTGAATTTTAATGACCGAAATAAGTATTTGATGCCCTATCAATCAGCAAGCTTTCTGGCTCCCAGGTGTCTTCTATACAGGTAACAAGCTGAGATTAGGAGCACCCTCTTAAAGGGAGTGCTCCTAATCTCAGCTTGTTACCTGTATAAAAGTCACCCGTCTACAAAAGCAATCAACTCAACTCGCCCTGTTTGGAGGAGGAGGAATGCTGCCTATGACCACAAGAACACCACCCCCACTGTCAAACATGGAGGTGGAATCATTTTGCTTTGGGGGACAGGACAAATTCATTGCATCAAAGGGACGATGGACGGGGCCATGTACTGTCAAATCTTGGGTGAGAATCTCCTTCCCTCAGCCAGGGCTTAGAAAGTGGGTCATGGAAGGGTATTCCAGCAGAATGACCCAAAACACATGGCCAAAGCAACAAAGGAGTGGCTATAAAAGAAGCATATTAAGGTCCTGGAAAGGCCCAGCCAGTCTCCAGACCTTAATCCCATAGAAAATATGTGGAGGGAGCTGAAGCTTCAAATTGCCTAACGCCAGCCTCGAAAACCTTAATAACTTGGAGAGGATCTGCAAAGATGAGTAGGACAAAATCCCTTCTGAGATGTGTGCAAACCTGGTGGCAAACTACAAGAAATGTCTGAAATCTGTGATTGCCAACAAGGGTTTTGCCACCAAGTACTAAGCCATGTTTTGTGAAGGGGTCAAATACTTATTTTACTCGTTAAAATGCAAATCAATTTATAACTTTTTTGAAATGCGTTTTCTGGATTTTTTTTGTTATTCTCTCACTGTTATAGACTGATCATTTTTTTTTTGTCAGTGGGCAAACATACAAAATCAGCAGGGGGATCAATTACTTTCTTGATCATACATCACGGGACACAGGAGCTTCATTACATAGTGGGTTATATAGGCACCTCTGGTGATTGGACACTGGTTAACCCCAATTAAGGAAAATTCCTCCCCTATATAACCCCTCCCATATGGGAGGCACCTCAGTTTTTTCGTCAGTGTCTATGGTGGTTGGTCACGTAAAACTTTAGCTCTGTGCAGGTCCCTGCGGGGGCCTAAGGGCTACAACAAAACGGATCCATACCTCGGGCTGATATTTGACTCCCAAGATGGTATGGTACCCGGGCCTCGTCAGCCGAAGAAGTGAGGTTTGGCCTGTAAGTCCTCTCCTATTGGAAGACTGGGCTCTGGGAAAACCAGACTTGGTGTACTGTTTATACAGAGCGCACGAAAGTTTCTGTCAGTCTTTTACATGGTCCAGGTAGGAGGCTCTTCCGAGAAAGAGCCCCAGATAAACCTGAAGGTTGGCTAACACTGCCCGCCGTGATGGGTGAAGGCTGGAATTTGTCTGTTTCAGCAATTCCTGCGGCGAGGACAGGTAAGGGAAGTTAATCCTATATATGTAATTATATGATGGATTTCTTCATTTTTAGTAGTTGTAGGTCTTACCTGGTTTCCACCACTAGAGGGAGTAAGAGCAGCCTGATGCATACTTACATGCCTTTCAGTACACACGCTCAGTGAAGCCTGGTTCTCCAGCTGTCTCACGTCTCCACTGCAGTCCCTGCCACAACAAGGTAACACAGGGGCCCCACGTAGTCTGGGGGTCCCACGCAGCTCCGATGGAGTTTCCCTTTCCCCCCCCCGGATTCCGCGGTCCTCGTGCACACTCACGCGCATGTGCACGTGCGCCGGGCGCGCTCCCGACCTAATGGAGGAGGGGGGGTGTGGTTGTGAGCCGTGCACGTCAGTGTGCACGGCGCTGTACTGCGCAGGCGCCAGGCGGCAGATTTAAAAAGCCCAGAGCGTCAGGGGGCTGTAAGTGTGAGACACAGGAGCTGTGGGCAGTAAGCATCCCAAGGGATTGGATCCAGGCAAATCTTAGACACCTACTCAGCATCAGGTTGTGCAGTTTAAGCATATATATTTATTGTGAGACTTTAAGCACAACAGTGATTGCACTTGTACTAGTACCTTTTCTTTGTAGCTTAGGACTATGTCTCCCCGTAAGAGGGTCTCAGGGGGAGGTAGCAAAGGCACTGGTAAATCACCGCCTAGGTCCAGGGGTTCTAAAGGTGCCTGTAAGTTACCATCCCCCCCTGCAAGACTGGAGCCAGCCTCTCAAGACGAGTCAGTGCCCCTGTCAGGTTTTGCAGCCTCTCCTAATGTCCCAGCCCCGGTTTATGTCACTGAGGACTCCCTTAGGGCTACATTGGAGGGTTTTGAAGGGAGAATAATGAATTTTATTTCTGCTTCCCTGAAAGATAGCAGGAAAAGGGGTAGATCCCCTCCCTCTGCTGAAATTCCTCTCTCAGATGATTCTTCTGAAAATGAGGAGAGATCCCTATCTTGGGACAGGGATCAGGAGCAGTCGGATAATTCAGAGGAAGAGGAGAGAGTCCCCTCCTCCCAGGCGCTCAGAAAACAGGTGCAGTATTATACTGAATTGGTGTGTACCACATTCAGAATGCCTGCTGCTGAAGTCGCTACGTCCTCTGTTTCTTCCCTGGGAGTCAGGAAACCCCCACAGACTGCCTATTCCTTTCCAATTCATCCCTTAATGGATGAATTGTTGTATGAGGATTGGGGACATCCCGATAAACTGTTTGCTCCTCCTAAAAGGTTTCCTATGCATTATCCTCTGGAGGAAAGTTTCACCAAGAAGAGGAAGCTCCCATCTGTCGATGCGGCTGTTTCTTGCGTGAATAAAAACCTGACTTGTCCCTTGGATAATACACAGGTATTTAAAGATCCAACTGATCAGAAGCTGGAAACCTTATTAAAAAGCCTCCTTTTCCATGGCTAGCGCTGTAGTGCAACCTACAGTTGCAGCCGTGGGGTTGTGCCAGTTCCTCAAGGAACAGGTTAAGTAGATGCTTGGGCTCCTTCCCAGCGAGGAAGTAGAGAAGTATGCAGATGTCTCATATTCTGTGTTTCATGATTGATGCGATTTTGGATTCTGTCCAACAAGCATCACGTTTGTCCCTCATGTTGGTACACATGCGAAGGGCCCTATGGCTAAAGAATTGGGAAGCTGAGCTGTCATGCATGAAGCATTTGATTGGGTTTCCGTTTAAAGGGGAACGTTTGTTTGGAGAAGAATTAGACAAATTCGTCCAAAAAATTTCAGGGGGTAAATCTACTCTCCTTCCAGTCAAAAGGAGCAAGCGTCCTTCATTCAGGCGTGCTCTCTCTCCCGGAGCATCAAGCTCTAAGCAGTGGCAAAGGCCTTCTCAACCCTCCTCTACAGGAAAGGCTCAGGGCCGGGCCCAGGGGCAGAAAAAGACTTGGGGGCGAAAGCATGCCAAGCAGAGCCCAAAAGCTTCCTTGTGAAGGGGCGCCCCCGCTCGGCCGAGTGGGGGGAAGGCTCCTGCAGTTTGCAGGAGCCTGGCGGAAAAAAGATCTGGGACAAGTGGGTGATCTGTTCGGTATCTCTGGGCTACAGGCTAGAGTTTCAGGAGATTCCACTTTCTTCACTTTCTTCGCTTTCTAAGGTCAAAGATCCCCAGGGATCCAGTAAAGCGAAAACCGCTATTTCTGGCCTTAGATCACTTACTATCCCAGGGGGGTGATAGTAGAAGTGGACCCAAAAGAACAGGGTTCAGGGTTTTACTCAAATCTCTTCACCGTTCCGAAGCCAAATGGAAGTGTCAGACCTATCCTAGATCTGAAGGCTCTGAACCGGTTTTTACACATCCGGTCCTTCCGAATGCAGTCAATCCGCACTGTGGTCTCCTCCCTGCAAGGGGGAGAGTTTATGGCATCAATAGATATCAAGGATGCATATCTCCATGTGCCAATTTTTCCTGCACACCAAAAATTTCTAAGGTTCGCGGTAGAGCGGCGCCATTTTCAATTTGTGGCCTTGCTGTTCGGGCTTGCTACGGCCCCTCGAGTCTTCACAAAGATTCTGGACCCTTTCTTGGCAAACCTAAGAGATCAGGGTATAGCCGTCATGGCTTATCTAGACAATTTGCTTCTCATGGAGAAAACAGTAGCGTTCCTGAACCACAGCGTCACCAGAACGCCAGAACACCTGGAACGCCTAGGTTGGATCATAAACCTAGAAAAGTCGTCCCTACAGCCTGCCACCAGGTTGGAATACCTGGGTATGATCATCAACACCGCTCAGGGCAAGGTGTTTCTTCCAAGGCCAAAGGCCTTGGCCATTGGGGATCTGGTGTGCCTAATTCTGGGCAGGAGATCTTCCTCCATTCGATTGTGCATGAGACTGTTGGGGAAAATGGTCGCCTCCTTCGAGGCCGTCCCATTCGCCCAGTTCCACTCAAGGCCTTTGCAAAGATGCATCCTTGCGGCTTGGAACAGGAAGCCCCAATCCTTGGATCTTCCTATGCGTCTATCCCCAGGGACATGCAGGAGTCTCATCTGGTGGTTACAAACCAAGAATTTGCTGAAGGGCAAAACTTTTCTTCCTCTTCCATGGAAGATTATCACGACAGATGCCAGCCTGACAGGCTGGGGAGCAGTGTTAGAGGAGACATGCTCGCAGGGGAAATGGTCTGCGATCGAGAAGCTATTGCCCATAAATGTCCTGGAGATCCGGGCAATTTATATGGCTCTCATAAAGTGGTCTAACAGACTACAAGGTCTCCCTGTTGGGGTTCAGTCTGACAATGCCACAGCAGTGGCCTATATCAATCACCAGGGTCTGGTGGCCCAAAAAGAGGTGAATCGCATACTTGTCTGGGCAGAAAAGCATGTTCCGTGTCTTTCTGCAGTCTTCATTCCAGGAGTGGAAAATTGGCAGGCGGATTTTCTGAGCCGCCAGCAGTTGTGCCCAGGAGAATGGGCTCTGCACCCCGAACATATGTCACAGGTGGGGGTACTCCAGACGTAGATCTGTTTGCATCCAGGTTCAAAAGGAAACTGGACAATTTTGTGTCAAGGACAAGAGATACACTTGCTCAGGGGTCAGATGCTCTGACAGTTCCCTGGGATCAGTACAATCTGATCTATGCCTTCCCCCCGAGCCTGCTTCTGTCGCGGTTCCTGGGAAGAGTCAAGAGGGAGACAAAAATCGGTCCTTTTGGTGGCCCCGGCTTGGCCCAGGCGACTGTGGTACGCAGAAATCATGAAGTTGGCAGTAGGCAGGCCATGGATCCTCCCTCTCCGGCCAGAACTGCTCTCACAGGGTCCAATTTACCATCCTGCTTTATGCAGTCTGAATTTGACGGTTTTGCTGCTGAGACCCACATTCTGAGAGACCGTGGCCTTTCGGGGCCAGTCCTTTCTACTCTGGTCAATGCCAGAAAGCCGGCCTCCAGGCTTATTTATTACAAAATCTGGAGGGCATATGTTTCCTGGTGTGAACTCAGAAAATGGCATCCTAGAAAGTATGTCATTAGCAGGATCTTGGCCTTTCTCCAGTCAGGCCTAGAAATGAATTTGGCCATAAGCACTATCAAGGTGCAGATTTCGGCCCTGTCAGTATTTTTTCAGAAGCCACTTGCATCACATTCCCTGGTGCGGGCTTTCATCCAGGGGGCCATGCGGATAAAGACCGCCAGTCAAACCTCCGGTATGCCCATGGGATCTGAATTTGGTTCTCTCGGCTTTGCAGGGGCAACCATTTGAACCTTTGCATCTGGCTTCATTAGTTCTCCTGACTAAAAAATTGGTCTTCTTGGTAGCCATATCTATGGCTAGAAGAATATCAGAGATAGCAGCTCTTTCCAGCAAAGAACCGTATCTAATTATTCATAAGGACCGGGTGGTCATGCGTCCCAACAGGTCCTTTCTACCTAAGGTGGTTTCGGGATTCCATTTGAATCAAGACGTAATCCTACCATCTTTTTTTCCGGACCCACAGTCCGCAGAAGAAGAATCTTTGCACACTTTGGATGTGGTTAGAGCAATCAGTATATATCTTTGGGCAACTGCTCAGATAAGGAAAACTGATTGCTTGTTTATTTTGCCGGAAGGCCCTAGGAAGGGCCAGGCGGCATCAAAATCCACTCACTCAAGGTGGATTAGACAGGTTATTTCTCAGGCCTATAGTGTAAAGGAGAAGATTCCTCCTTTTCAAGTGAAAGCGCACTTTACTAGGACTAAGTGCTTCTTGGGCAGTGCATCACCAGGCCTCCCTGGCTCAGATCTGTAAGGCTGCAACTTGGTCATCAGTCCACACATTCACCAGATTCTATCAGGTGGATGTCAGAGGGCAAGAGGATATCGCCTTCGGGCGCAGTGTACTGCAGGCTGCAGTTTAGGTCCTCAGGTCCCTGGTGGTCTATAATTAGGATCTGTGTCTCCCTCCCCTCAATCTGAGCATTGCTTTGGGACATCCCACTATGTAATGAAGCTCCTGTGTCCAGTGATGTATGATCAAGAAAATTGGATTTTTATATACAGCTTACCTGTAAAATCCTTTTCTTGAGAGTACATCACGGGACACAAGGCTCTCGCCCCTCTTGGGTTTTATGTGGTTTCTTATTGCTTTGCTACAAAACTGAGGTGCCTCCCATATGGGAGGGGTTATATAGGGGAGGAATTCTCTTAATTTGGGTTAACCAGTGTCCAATCACCAGAGGTGCCTATATAACCCACTATGTAATGAAGCTCCTGTGTCCCGTGATGTACTCTCAAGAAAAGGATTTTAGAGGTAAGCTGTATATAAAAATCCAATTTTTTCCCCTCACTGTATTGCTCTTGAAAGAGCTTGATATTCTCCTGATGCCCAGTTGCCATTTTCTCTATACATAAAGGGATTGTGTATTTTTGGGAGGCTGTGATTTGTAACACTTCCTCACTTCCAGCAGCCACTGATAAAGAAACATTTTGTGATCCAGAAGCCGCAGAAAGTTTCTGGAGTGAGAACTCTGGATGGGAAATGCTACTTGCACTTTCATTCTGGTCCTTCTCCTTTAATTCCATAAAGTATTTTTTGTGTCATTAGGGCACCTCTGGCATGCCAGGGTGTGTTTTTGTCATCCTTGTAGCATTTGGAAAAGAATATTTCCTCTCACAATATTTGCAAATTGCAGCTTTGCTCTTAGCAGAAATTGCACTGTGGAAATGTTTCCAAACTCTAGATGTTGGTGTCACAATTTTACTGAGAGGAGGAAAAGAAACAACAATTTACTGACCAGACTATAGGTAAATATTATGCTGTCATGGTGGATAACATTTATAGGAATCATAAAGGTTAAAAATATAAACAATTTTGTCAAATGTACCCTCTTATCTACTGATGCGGCAGGGAGTGGCGATAGAGGCCATCTCCATGGCCGATTTGTCGGGTCAATAGCTAGTGTTAGCACCTAAATCATCACTACACCATGGTTGGTATGGCATCAGGATGATTGAAGTGCATTATTCCTATTTTTACTTTGTAATATAAAATGAAATAGTTCCACTCACCATAATGCAGAATCAGTGGGTGTGTCACTTGCCACCATCGCCTGCCATCAGATGTAGCTTGTCACTTGCCACTGGTTGGGTCCCAGAGTAAGGGCGGGCAGTGACAGATGATGTAATCTCTTTGCTAGCTTTCCGCACCTAGGACAGAGCAGAGAGCAGAACAGCGGTGGTACGGGCAGAGATGTCATCTTTATGCTCACCTGCCCGCAGCAACTGTGACAGAGCAGCCTTCGCGGCTGTGAGAGCGGAACATCCATGTCTTAAGTCCCCTATTCAGCCGCTGGCGGGGTGCTTTAACCCCCCCACTAGCGGCCGAGAAAGGGTTGAAACCACCGCTATGCCAGCAATATAGCCGCGCTGACCCATTGATTTCAATTGGTAAGATGCTGCTAGCAGGACTTTTTTTTTTTTACCACCCTGCCAGCGCACCGCTCCAGTGTCAAAGCCCTCGGGGACACAGACACAGTAGCGGCTCTTTCAGGGCGCTTTGCAGACACTATTTTTAGTGCTTTAGAGCTGTAGCGCCTGCAAAGCACCCCAGTGTGAACCTTGCTTTGTACACTTGTCCAAATCATTTGATGGAGGGGGATTATGGTGTGGGGTTGTTTTTCAGGGGTTTGGCTTGACCCCCACTTTGGACAATTTCATGCTCCCAACTTTGTAGGAACAGTTTGAGGTTGACCCCTTCCTGTTCCAACATGACTGAGCACCAGTGCACAAAGCAAGATCCACAAAGACATGGATGAGCGAGCTTGGGGTGGAGGAACATGACTGGTCTGCACAGAGTCCTGACCACAACCTGACAGAACACCTTTAGGATGAATTAGAGTGGAGACTGCAAGCCAGGCCTTCTCCTCCACATCAGTGCCTAACCTCAAAAACGTGCTTCGGGAAGAATGATCAAACATTCCCATAGGCACACTCCTAAACCTCGTGAACAGCCTTCCCAGAAGAGTTAAAGCTGTTATAGCTGCAAAGGGTGGGCCAACTCAATATTGAACCCTACGGACTAAGACTAACATGCCATTAAAATCCATATGCGTGTAAAGGCAGGGGTCCCAATACATTTGGTAATATAGTGTATTCACTTCCAGGTGCAGGTGGTGATGTTATTGTAGCTTTATTCTTGGCCAAGATTTTTTTTGTATGTTTGCGTCTGTTATGAATAAAATGGTGGTATTCTTATACAATACCCTGTGTACTCTGGAGTGTTGCTAAAGAAAAAAAAAAAGGAAGAGGCAGAGTCATAGCCAGGCTTTTAACTTCCTTTTCGTGATTATATGTGCAAAATTACCAGCAACTCCTCCACCCAATACCATGCCTGTTTTTTTTTTTGTTTTTTTTTTACATAGGGTCCTTGAGGATTTTATGTTATACAAGCAAGGGGAGCGACACTGGAGCCTCATGGAGCCAGGCAAGTTTTCAAGGATGGGAAGGCTCCTGGACAGAGCTAAATCCTCTGCTGCAGGAATGCCAGGATGCCCGGGCAGATGTATGTGGCCTAAAGGGTGCATTTGGCGATCCATGGTGAGCGGTAGCATGGTTTCTCCCCCCCACTTACCCCTGGGGGGTATGTCATTCTGACAGATTTTATTACCTTTTTATTTGTCTGTGAAGCATGCTGCATCTTACTTCATTCAGTGATGTTTCTCAAAGAATGAACAGATCCCCGTATGGCAGCTGGGATACTTTGGAGTTCAACAGCAGCTTGGGGTGGAATTAAGGCACCTGCCTGGATGAATGTTAGCTATTTTAAGTGTAACACTACTTTTTTTTTTTTTTTATCACAAAAGTGTGCAATGATATATTTCTTTTGGTGATCTGTGTACATTGCAGAATATTATTGTGATCCTTGACAAACACAGCTCTCTTGTAAATCTTGACCATAGGGTTATATTGCCACCTACAGGAGTAGGACACTAGGCAGAAAAGAACTCAACACCGCCTAAGGGCAGTCCTAGCTAGCAAAAAAAAACACCCTCTCTGCTATAGTCAATCCAGTTAGTCAGAAAGCATTAGTAGTAAACAAGGGTGAGTGCTGTGTCCATCAATTAACTCAGAGAAAGGGATTTTACTGTGAGTATCAATAAAATCCAGTTTTCTCTTTCATTCATTGACAGACACAGCTCTCCTCTGAATCTTGACCATAGGGATGTCTGAAAGCAATGCCTCAATGAGGGGTGGGCAAACCAAAAAAACTGTAGCAACCAGGCAAACATGCCAATCACCCAAACAGCCCTTAAAAGGGCAAACAATGAGCCATATGCAGCAAGCTGCAAAACCTTGCAGTCAAAATTAGCATAAAAAAATGCTAACAAACCAACATTGCAAATCTCTGTAAAAGGTATAAGGTAAAAGGTGTTTATAAAAGGTAAGCAAAAAGAACCATAGCAGTGGTATATTGGTCACCAGCTAAACTGATAGCCATGATGTTTGGAGTCCTGCTCAGGTTCTATGCCCCAGTGCACACCAACCACTATGAGTCATTTGCTCAGCACCACCACCATTCACAGACTACATTGTATCTTTTTAAATTGATACAAGATGTTCTCTAATTGGACAAAGTGGAGAAGAGTGACGGTGATGTCACACTCGTTAGTGCTTTACAATTCATCCAGGCAACTTATGATTTTCAGTATTCTGTGGATAAGATTGCAAAGAGGAAATTAACCAAAAAATAAGATTATGAAGAATTGGGTTTTATTTTAAGAATTAGAAAACAGCATTTTTAACAGTAAGTGATTAGTGTAAGTTAACAGCTTCTGAAGTCCACTAATTTTTATTATACAGAAATTATTAAAAATAAGTAATGCAAATCATTACAAAAAGTACAGTACACACATTTACTGATGCATCCAACAAGCAAATCACATTTCATTCATAAGTTCACTTACACAGTGCTTTGTTCACAGTGATTAATAATACTGTATTAAATTCACATCACATGCAAATCAGATGTATTGTATTGGATCCACTCTATAACAGGTAAAAACAGACACAGACAATATAAATCAGGGTTTCAGTTTTTTTTCCTTTTCTTAAGGACTAAAGTTCAACTAAACAGAATGGGAATATAAAATATAGAATAAAATGAAAGTGGCAATATATTTTTGTGAAAATGTTGATATACATTCAGATAGGTAATTTTTGTGTTCATTATGACATTATTGGGAAAAGTAGGGGTTTTATTTTTGTCAGTTATCAGACAGAAAAGTAAAATATATTTTCCAACCATACATCATTGGAACAATTATAAAATTCTGGCCATACGCCAGGAGATCATCATTACATTCCTTACATAGAAGGTGCAGAGCTGTTGTGAGTGTAGAGGTTGATCGGGCCCAGGCTGAACTATTTGCTAATGAACTAGGGTGTCCTCAAGCTCTACCTATGCATGCATACTCTTCTGGTAATCCTCTTTCGCAGCTATTTTACATAAGGAATAGTAACATCCCAAGTGTATTAGGATTACTTCAATCGGTATGTGGTATGTGCCAAGAATGCCCTTTTTTACTATACAATCATTGGTTTCTTCAATATATCTTGTGCCAGTAGTAATTAACCCTAGGTATATGTAGATCTTATCCATTATGGCATTTGCCATTATTCAATTTATTACCAATTATTATTCAGAGATGAACTCATGTATAAGAATTGTCTATTTTGGCTACAGTAACCACTAGCATTTGTCTGCCAGGTAAAATAAGACTTCTCTGTGGACATAGATTATCTTACTATTTTCTACAGGAAGCACCAAGTCTTTGGCTTCAATACTTTAATCACCAACCCGGGTTTCCTGATCTACATTGTGGTTCCAGTGACTCCAAATATAAGCACAACAGCCAGGCAACTACATTTTTAAGAGGTGGCAAACCCTAAACAAATCTTAGCAAAGATTTTTTTAGGATCATTTTGTAATCTGTTAGTAAAAATGTACTCATATATAAGGGCCTTACAATTTTTTTTTCCCATCTGACAAAAAAAGCCCCTGCCAGTACTAGGATTAGGTCCAATAACTCTTTTCAGACTCTAGGAAAGACTAGAGTGCCTAATTGTGTATTATATGATTAGTAAAGCTTAATTCTACCTAGTTAATAAAACAGCAGTTGGTAACAGATATATATGTGTAATTGCCAGAACTTATTACATTGATTGTAGAATAAGTTACAGCCCCAGGCACATATAAAAAGGCTCATCTTAAAGAAGGCCCACCAAAAGCGTATCATGCTGTAAATATATTGTACTACATTGATTCGTAACTGCTGAGAGTCTAAAATGAGTTTCTCTAACAATGTCTGAAATGGGCTTCTGCAATGCAGGGGAAAGCAAGAAAGGGAGCTATATAAACTTGGGCAGATTTGTTAGAGAAACTAATTTTTATATTTAGGACCAGGGCAGTACTTCGTAAATGGAATTTTTTTTTGCACAACATATTTACATATATTTATAGCATGCATATATTTATTGCACTTTTCACTGTGTGTGTTTTCTTTAAGATGAGCAAAAATAGGATTTTAGTAAGGTAAAACATATTTCTCTGGGTCCATTGAAAGACACAGCGATATTAAGAATAAGCAACCATGGAATCCAAGCACATAGAAAACTGAAGCCATTCTCCCTAGTGTCTATAAACTCTGCACAGCTGTAGTATGCAGTCCAAAAAGGAAAGGCAGCATATAAGGGGAGATAGTCGTTTCACTAAATAGACATAGGGAACAGTATTTTATAGTGAGCACAAAAGAACCCTACTTTATTTTATATTCCATCCACTGAGTGAAACGGCTTATTGTCAATAAACAACCAAGAAAATTATAAAAGCAGTCCAAACTAAGGGTTGTGCACACCAAAAAAAACATAAGTAAACCCACCAAACAAGCAAAAAAAACCACAAAACAAAAAACCAGGGCATTAAAAAACAGCTTGCAGAATTTTTTGTTGTTGCCTAAACTAGCATTCACAGAGGCAGATACATTGACCTGATAAAACTTTGAGAACGTGTAAAAAGAGGATTAAGTTGCAGCCTACCAAAAATGAGGCAAAGTACTCTGCTTCAGCAGAATGGGTTTAGATGGGAAAAAGAGGCAGAAAAGAAAAAAAAATTATTGACATGCACCACCTCCCCATAAAGACATTACAGGAAAAAAGTGGAAATGGGCGTTTTGAGTTGCAAAATCATTGAAATTGAAACAAAGTCAAAAATCACAAAATGTAATTAAATAAATATTAAGATTGTTAAAATCAACATATGAAAATGCATACAATCTTGGTACACAGGCTTTTTGGCTCTACATGTTTTGCCATCAACATAGCCTCCTCAGGAACTTTTGTAAAATTTTATGTACAATATAACAATATTTTTTCTGTTTACATATAAAGTGTTTTGTATTTTTTGTAGTGTTCTAAATTGATTATTAGACCTATATGGTTTCCTTAATTGTTAATTCTATTATGCTTATTTAATATACTTAATGTTTTTTCTGTTTACTTTCTGTGATACTGTACATAAGGTTTTACAAAAGTGCCTGAGGAAGCCATGTTTATGGCAAAACATGTAGCCGAAATTCCTTTGTACCACGATTGTACGAATTTTCATACGTTTCAATGGATTTAAACTAGGGCTGGGAAAATTAAAGATGAATTCCTCGATTAATCGTTCATTTTTTTGATCGGTACTCACTTCTTCGCCGGCTTCCGGGTCTTCAGGGAGTACCGTCGAAGAGCCAGTGATGTCACGGACATCGACGTCACCGGACTCCCCTCCCCCTTCCTCAAGTGCATCCGTCTGCTAACGAAAGGGAAGGGGGGAGGAGTCCGGTGATGTTGATGACCGTGACGTCACCAGACAGCCTGGACAGTGATGGTAAATATGGATGTGGTTAACTGGGATCATTCAGTGAGCTAAGTGTAGGCAAATTTGATAACCTCCATTTTTAACATTGTTGTAAAAAAAAAACAAAATGTAAGAACTTTGGTATGTCTGCGTGATTGGCTAAAGTGATGCCTACTTTAAAGTGACAGACAGTCAATATACTAGATATGTTTTATAAGTTTTTCTTAAAGTTTAATAAAAAAAAAAATTCTTACATCAGTGCTACAGTTTGAATTTAAAATGTATTTGTGTGAACTGTGACGTTAATGGATTGTGGAAACAAACTAGTGTCAGGTGATTGTATATAGTGTATACCACATTTACCACTGACTAATGCAGCGCTGCAATGCAAGGAGATCAGCTAAAAGTAGTTGGAGCTGTATGTGCCTTATAATCAAAATTAGTCGATTAATTAAGAAAAAATGTATACACGGAAGATTTGGAGGTAAGGGACTTTGCGGTACCAATAGATCAAACACATATGATAAAAAATATAAATTTATTAAATCATACTAAAATTGCTCAGACAAATAGTCAAACATTTGTTTCAATTCCTTATGGTCTATAACAGAAACCTAATATAAGAAAGCTGGTAACATTCTATTATGAACCAGCATATTCTCCATCCCAATATGTTCAACATGTTTCGCCTTAATCGGCTTCCTCAGGAACAAGGGACTAGGAGTATCCAATCCACAGAAAAGCAGTGTGTTACAATCTAAATATACATAAAGGAAAAAAGATAACAGTAACACATGCATGTCATTATAATTCAATAGTGAAACAATATACACATAAAGCTTAACAAAATATTACAAATCATAATTGCAGATGTGTGGAAAAAAAAACATCTGCTATTATGATTTGTAATATTTTGTTATGCTTTATGTGTATATTGCTTCACTATTGAATTATAATGACATGCATGTGATACTGTTATCTTTTTTCCTTTATGTATATTTAAATTATAACACACTGCTTTTCTGTGGATTGGATACTCCTAGTCCCTTGTTCCTGAGGAAGCCGATTAAGGCGAAACATGTTGAACATATTGGGATGGAGAATATGCTGGTTCATAATAGAATGTTACCTGCTTTCTTATATTAGGTTTCTGTTATAGACCATAAGGAATTGAAACAAATGTTTGACTTTATATGTCTGAGCAATTTTAGTATGATTTAATAAATTTATATTTTTTACCATATGTTCTGTGTTTGACCTATTGGTACCACAAAGTCCCTTACCTCCAAATCTTCCATGTATATATGATTATTTCCGGGATGTTGGTACTATAATGTGAGTAATTTGAACGGATCCCCATTAGAGAATTTTTTCAAATAAGAAAAAATGTAGAAAGCATGTTTGGAATAACTGAATACAAAATGCCCCTAGCTTCCAGAGCCTTAAGGAGTTGTGCCTTTTCTGCCACAGTTTGACAGATCAGGGTTACTGCTTACACAGGACAGAGGGCCAAACCGGCTAATTCAAACTGGGCCCGAAGAAGAATTAACTGTAAGTCAATGAAATCCCTAAGGTCCTTTCACACTAGGGCGGTGCGGGCGCCGGCGGTAAAACTGCGCTATTTTTAGCGGCAATTTACCGTCGTTTTAGTGGCGCTATTCTGCCACTAGCAGGGTGGTTTTAACCCCCGCTAGCGGGCGAAAAAGGGTTAAAACCACCCGCAAAGCACCATTGCAGAGGCGCTTTGCCAGCAGTATAGCCGCGCTGCCCCATTGATTTCAATGGGCAGGAGCGGTGAAGGAGCAGTGTATACACAATTCCTTCACCGCTCCAAAGATGCTGCTTGCAGGAGTTTTTTTTTTTTTTTTAACATCCTGTAAGCGCACCGCTCCAGTGTGAAAGCCCTTGGGCTTTCACACTGGAGACACAGCAGCAGCCATTTCAGGGCACTTTGCAGGTGCTATTTTTAGCACCGTAGCACCTGCAAAGCGCCCCAGTGTGAAAGGGGTATAAAAGAGAACAAACTTTCAACCCTTTTAGTGGTGTTTCTGTCAACATAGATCACTGGTGCACCCACAGTGGGCACAGACCACTGTTTTACAAATCCCATAAAAAAAATCCTGCACAATCTTAGGTAAGGGCTCAGGACCCTTCAGGTTGTTTCCAGCTCATTAAAAAAAATGACTCAAAGAGCAAGTTTAGCAGGAAGTTCTTTCCTGTTCTAGGCCCTGGGTCTTTTAAGGCTTCTATAGCTGCAGGGTAACCTTATTGATGTAGTGCATACTAACCTGTATCTGGAGAATCAGAAACCATAAACTGAGACTAACAAAAAAAATAAAAAATAAAATTGACGTACATGTAAATTTTTGTATCATCCTGTACAATACAGGACACAGGAATAGTTTCATAGACCATGGGTTATATGCCGTTGCCTTCTGGCAGTTGAGCACTGACATTCCTGGGTCAACCCTTAATGTCCCCATGTAACCCAGCCCACTCTGTGAGGTTCCAGCTTTGGTAGCAAGCATCACAGAGAAGAGAGGTGAGGAACAGGTATCCTATACTGTACTCTATACTAAAAAACTGAATATACAGGTATGTCACAATGCCTCTCATCTTTATCGTACAGTACAGAACACTGTGATCAATTTATAGGCCGTAAACATAGCCAGGAAAAAATGAAGAGGTGTCCAACGAGACAGCTAAACAGCCACAAAAAGGCCCACAGGAAGAAAATAAGAAGGCCAACAGGCCTCAAAAGAACCTATTGACAGTAAAAACAGCTCATTGTGGGAGCAACAGTGGAGACTAAACAGCTGCCTTGAAACCAACAGTTTGGGAGAGAAGTTAAACAGATTATAGGCAGTGTCTCTGTTCAAAGAATAAGTGCAGAACTCTAGGTGCTGTATAGGCCCCAGAATCCCATTTACAGGGCTTGGGTACAATTCTCAAGGTGTGCTCAAGAATCACTGACCCAGAAACTGATAATGAACTAAGGGGATGGACCCAGTGAAGCAGAAGGTAGCTGCATATAACACATGGTGTATGAATCAGTTCCTGTGTCCTGTACTGTATAATAAAGCTGTAGACTTTTTCAGGACAGCTGAAAAGGTGTCCAACTTTCTAAGACACTAGCAAAAAAACTGAAGCATGCTGGATAGAGAAGGGTTTAAAGGGGGCAGGCTCACAACCTGCTTGCCAGTGTCCCACCCCCTTGTAAGCAGCAGTATAACCTAACTTTTTTTCTGAATACCTGAGTCTCTCAGTTGACTTTGGAAAAAGATGGTCTCCCACGAAAAGGTAGTTCTGATGCACCCTACTGACCTGCACAGAAGGAAGAGTTATCTGAGACATAACTGGGAAAGAATTTGCAACTAGTGCAGACTAGGTCCTGAGTAAATGGGTTATCTGCAGCCAGAGGATGACTACCTTGTCATTCGGTGCAATACATGATGCAACAAGCACAATAGTACTTAAAAAAAAAACAGAATCACAGACAGGTGTACCATTGTTCAAAAACAAAAAAGCTATGTTTTCATGATCACTGGTTGCTGCAGGTGATGTTGTATGTAGCATCACCAGTATTGTATTACTGCCACAATATTGTGTCTCTTAACAGAAGATTTAAGCGATCTGCGGGTGGGGAGAATTGCTGCATGGTTGCTGCAGGCAACTGTTGCCATTGTGGCAGATACAGTTTTAATAACACTGTAGTTTGCAAAAAATGTACATGTGGCTGCCAGGTCTAGAGTTCTAGCATAAACACACTGTACACATGCACAAATGACATTATCCTGTAAGTGATCCAAAACAAAACAATCGGTGCTGGAGGAAGAGACTATTACACATGCAAGCTCTGGTGAGCCTGCAAGCACAAAATAAGACCAGATGGGTGAGTGTGTGTGTGTGTGTGTGTGTGCATGCACGTATAGCATACGATGATGCATGAGAGACTTGGCGTAATAAAGCAAATGGCAAAAATTTTAAAATGACACACACAGCAAAAATATATATACTGCGTCAGAGTCTTGGCTAAGTCAATAAATGGCAGTAAAATTTAAAAATGAGTACGGACCCAAATTTAGGGCAGCTGTACAACCCTTAATTGCTTATTCTTAATAGAGCCATACCCCTCAAAGAAAGTTGGGGTTCATTTACAGCTCTATATGTGTTTGGGGTAAAAAAAAACTCCTCTGTGTGTCCTAGCACATATTTTATGTCTAATGTTACTTTTTGGGCAAACAAAGGATTCAATAAGGACTGTCCTTACTATGTTATATAGCGCGGTAAGACAAACACAAGACTTTCTTCATATTGAAAAGCAGAGATCTAGAAAAAATATCACATCCTCATCAATGTTACATGCTTTATAGGTTAAAGACCTTTTCCCAGAGATGTGATATAGGAATACTGTCTATTGGACAACTTTTGGATAGGGTATTGACACCCAATGACATTTTTCAAGTAAAATGTTTTTTCCTAGTGTTAATCTGGTAGATACCAAAATATCATAGGAGAGTAGTGCATTTGGCAGAAAAAGGTAAAGTGTTAAAACCCTGAAACAATAATACATATGCGTGTACATTTTACAAAATCATTAATGACTACAGTTCTTCCACATTCACAGTCAGCAGGTCTTGAGACTTCTCTAAAAGATTGAGTTTCTTTGTAGCGCAAGACGTTTAAACTTATAACAAGACTCAGGTAATCAAGTGTTTGTTAATATTCTTGACAACCAATTAATTAAGGCATATAGGTTAAGACTGTGAAGGAGTATTATTGTGGCATATACTAGAAATACTTCAATCTATAGTTGTTAAACCTGCATTCTAAGTTGTCCTCCTTCTGCAGGCACTTCTGATGTCAAAGGAACTAAGTAGGCATTGAAGCTACAGGGAAACTGGAAGAACTCAACAGTGAAAGCAGCATGTATGTTAACGTCACAGGAAGTTTGTCTTTAGCTGAATGCTTGGAGAGCCTTGTCCTCCTCCCTTGACACTGCGAGAAGACACTTTAGGTTTGAGACTTTCTTGATTACCCCGAAGAGCAGCCTCTAAGCGAGACCGTAGTGCTGCGGAAGAGCCCATGAGTTGACGAAACTGGGTAGGGTAACTAGCACCAAACTGCGTTAACCCGTTTAAGCCGAAGTCATGAAGAGCCTTGGAATATGGAGATGCAGATCCAAATGCATTCTCATCTAACAGGAATGAAATGAGAAGATGGAACACCATGGACAATATTGGAGGCCCTGCATTGAAAAAAAAAGAGAGTGCATGGCATTTGATTAATACTACAGAAAACCTTCATATTTATAGGGACAGTCATATAGTCATGCAATTCCTACAGCAGCAATCATGCAGTTTCTACAGCCATTGGTATTGCACACTTAATTTGGCCATAGTTGGATCAAAATCTGGCCGGTTCAAATGTTGATCAGCCGCTACAGCCAGAAAGAGACAGCAGGAGAAGAAGATTCACCTATACCGGTCACTTGTGGAATCTGTTCAGGTTTTTCGATCAGACTGCTGGCTAATTGAAAAAATATGCGTTGTTTACTATGAGCTTTACTCTTCCTTTTTTTCATTATGTATAATATGAAGAACACAAATAATGATTAAAAGCAAAGTATGGTTTATTTTCAGTAAACAAATATTTTGAACTATCATTGCCATTGTCAACATCCCATAAGAACATTTTTAACCACTTGGCGCCCAAGCTACGTCATTTAACCACTTGCTTACTGGGCACTTAAACCCCCCTCAGTCCCAGACCAATTTTCAGCTTTCAGCGCTGATGCACTTTGAGTGACAATTACGCGGTCATACAACACTGTACCCAAATGACATTTTTATCATTTTTTTCCCACAAATAGAGCTTTCTTTTGGTGGTATTTAGTTACAGCTCGGAGTTTTATTTTTTGCTAAACAAACCAAAAAAAGATGCAAAAAAAAAAAAAAAAAAAAATCATGTTTTAATAGTTTGTTATAAAATTTTGCAAACGGGTCATTTTTCTCCTTCATTGAAGTGCGCTGATTAGGCGGCACTGATAGGCTGCATTGGTGGGCACTGATGGGCTGCATTGGTGGGCACTGATGGGCTGCATTGGTGGGCACTGATAGGCTGCACTGGTGGGCACTGATAGGCATAGTTAAGGCGGCACTAATAGGCACAGATAAGGCGGCACCGATGGGCACAGATAAGGCGGCACTGATGGGCAAAGATGGGCACAGATAAGATGGCACGGATGGGTGGCACGGATAAGTGGCACGGATGGGTGGCACGGATGGGCACTGATAGGTACCACAGATAGATGGGACTGATGGGCACTGATAGGTGGCACTGATAGGTGGCTCTGATAGGTGGCACTGCTGGGCACTGATGGGCGGCACTGCTGGGCACTGATGGGCGGCACTGGGGTGCAGCACCTTTGAGGCAGATTTTGGGTGGCACTGTGGGTGGCACTGCTGGGTGGCACTGTGGGTGGCACTGTGGGCACTGCTGGGTGGCACTGTGGGCACTGCTGGGTGGCACTGTGGGCACTATGGGCACTGCTGGGTGGCACTGACAGGGGGGCACTTACTTTATTTCAGGATGGCACTGCGGGTGGCAGGTGGGCACTGGCAGGGGGCAGGTGTCCGCTTAAATTGCTGGCCGTGATCGGGACTGATGTCCCGAACACGGCCGCCGGCGATCGGCTTTTTTTTTTTCTCCTCGCGCTGTCAGCGCGAGGAGGAATACTAGCCGATTACCGGCTCCGTTTTATCACATGATCAGCTGTCATTGGCTGACAGCTGATCACGTGATAAGGGGTCGGGATCGACCCCTTACACGGATCGGTGATCAGGCGAGTCTCACGGACTCGCCGATCACAGAGCACGCCGCGCGCGCCCCTCAGGGGGCGCGCAGGCCGCTCGTATCCGGGACGACGTCAATAGACGTAGTCCCGGAAATGTGGGTCCGCGCTGTTGCCGTCATTTTGCAATAGCGCGGATCCCAAGTGGTTAATGTAGTGGGCTTTGTGGTGGTATATCTGAATGATGCCTGAGGTTACAGACATCATTCAGATATCTGCATTTTCAGCCGGTGATTCCCTGCACCATAAGAACGATCATAGCGGCTGTTCCGCCGCTTGAGCGTTCTTACGGGCAGCGGGAGGGGACACCCCCCTCCTGCAGCACTCCGGTGCTTCTGCAGACTCACCGCTTCCATCGGTGAGTCGGTCACAGGATCCGCTGGCCCCCGGATGATACCATAGAGATTTCCGGCGGACCAGATGGTCCCTGGAGCCTCTATCATCGTTCGGAGGCCGGGCGTGATGTTATGACGTCACACCCGGCCTCTGCATTCAAATTAACGGCGCCACCTTGGCTGGGAAGCCAGGATCTTTGTTTTTATTTTAGGCTTCCCAGCCTAGAGGCGAGATGTGGGGTCTTATTGACCCCATATCTCACTGTAAATAGGTCCGATCATGGCATATTCCTATTACAAGGGATTTTTACATTCCTTGTAATAGGAATAAAAGTAATCACATTTTTATTTTATTTTTTAAAGTGTCAAACTAAAAAAATAAAAGTAAAAGTAAAATTAACAATAAAAAAAAACTGCAGAAGCGAACGCATACGTAAGTCCCGCCCACATTTGAAAACGGTGTTCAAACCACCACGTGAGGTATCGCTGCGAACGTTAGAGCAAGAGCAATAATTCCAGCCCTAGACCTCCTCTGTAACCCAAAACATGTAACCAGTAAAAAAATTTAAAGCGTCGCCTACAGGGATTTTTAAATACCAACGTTTGGCGCCATTCCACCAGCGTGTGAAATTTTGAAGCGTGACATGTTGGGTATCTATTTACTCGGCGTATCTTCCTCTTTCACATTATGCAAAAAAAATTGGGATAACTTTACTGTTTTTTTTTTTGTTTTAAAGCATGAAACTGTTTTTTTTCTGAAAAAAACGTGTTCGAAAAATTGCTGCGCAAATACCGTGCAAGATAAAAAGTTGCAACGACCGCCATTGTATTCTCTAGGGTCTTTGCTAAAAAAACATATATAATGGTTGGGGGTTCTATGTAATTTTCTAGCAAAAAAAATTATGAATTTTACATGTAGGAGAGAAATGTCAGAATTGGCCTGGATGCGAAGTGGTTAAAGGACTTTCACATTTTTAAAAGTTTTCTCTTTCTTATTTTGTTGTTTTTTAAACATATAAACTTATATTAGCTAATAGAGTGATCTCCCAGTGACAATGCAATTACTGTCTTATTTCAGAGTGATTTTGAAAATAATAAAACAAATTATAAAATATATATTTTATATTTATAAAATAAAAAAGATAGATAATGGCAGCTATGAATTGCAGGTACTAAGAGGTGCCACATGTCTGCAGCTGTGCTTCTTCACCTCTGTTGTAGCTGAATGCTGACAGTTCTTAATATGCAAAGCATGAACACGCCTGGGTTAAGCACACACATGTTCCTGTTGGTCCATCAATATGACGAAACAATAGGAATATGACCTACAGTATGAGTAAGAATGCACGCTGGACAGAGGCAAGCTTCATTAATGCCAGCTTTGCCCACTGAAAATGGTTGGCATTTGTCCATAGGGGAGATGAATGACAGCTGCTGAAGGTCTATGCAGGCACAACTTTGCATTTTGAATCTCTGCAGCCCATTGTTTGAAAAGTGCTCCAATATTCCATATACTCACTGATGTCTGACTGATGCACAAGACGAATATAAAGTAACACTGGCCCCTAAATATCTATCTATGCTTAGCAGAACGAGGAATTAGGCTATAAATAAGAAATCTATACTTCAGACAGGATTATCTTTCTTGGTTTACCTTATCACGTGGATGCTTTATGTAAGCCTATACTGTATCACATAACTAGCTGTGCTCTGTAATTATATTTTTGTAATGTCTACTTCATTCACTGTCCCCGCAAATGATAGCTTAGAGAAAAGTAGTAAGTAGAGCATAAAGATTTCTGCCTGCATGTCTTACAGACGTTGCTGAACAGTTCATTCATTTACACAGGGTTAATTCTGAGACAAGAGAGTTATACTGTTGCCTACAGGAGATAGGACACTAGCAAACAAAGCTGTTTGCTAGTGACCAATCCAGGAAGTGTGTAAAATCAGGGAGATATAACCCCTCCTACTCCCATCATGCTCCAGTTTTGTTTAAAATCAGTAATAGCAGTGCATCATATACTATATAGAAGGGTGGGACCAGTGTCCCCTAATGAACGCCAAAAATAGTCTACAATTAGTATAAAAATACTGTATTTTTTAATTATTAGATAGAGGGTTAAAGTGGTTGTAAAGGCATTTTTTTTTAAATCTTAATGCATTCTATGCATCAAGATAAAAAAAACCTTGTATGTGTAGCAGACCCTCCCTAATACTTATTTGAACCCCATATCTATGTAGCGATGTGCACGAGTGCCTCGGCCATCCGGGAATCTCCCTCCTGATTGGCTGAGACACAGCAGCGGTGCCATTGGCTTCCATTGCTGTCAAAGTCAGTTAGCCAATCAGGAGAGAGAGGGTGCTGGGCCGAACCGCAGCTCCATGTCTGAATGGACACATGGAGCTGCAGCTCGGGTGCCCCATAGCAAGCTAGGAATGAGACTTTTTAGTATCACTTTGATTCTGAGACAAGAGAGAAGTCCAAAAGCAGTCCAACTGAAGAGGCGGGCAACACAGAAAACAAAATGCTAGCAAGCCCCCCCCAAGACAACTGTGTACAAGTGGCGTAGCTTGAACATTAAAGAGCTGCCCAAAGGACCTTATGTCTAACGCTGGCATCAGAATAGGCTTGAACATCCACCTTGTACAACCTGACAAAAGTGAGAACAGAATACCAGGTGGCAGCCTTGCAAATCTTAGAAAAAGATGCTTGATATTAAAAAACCTAAGGGGCATTCACTGATCCAGTGAAGTGGGCCTTGATTGAAAAAGGTGGAATCGTATCCTTATATTCAGCTTATAGGCCAGAATGATGTGCTGCCTAAGCCACCTTGCATTAGCTAAAGAGGAGGGAGGCTGTCCCTTTAATGGGGACACTTAGGAATGACAAAAAGGGAGTTAGTCTGTCAGAAGGAAGCTACAGAAAAGAGATAAACTTGAATAGCTTTCACCATATTCAAACAATAGAGAACATCTCCTTAAGCCTCGTACACACGATCAGATTGTTGGCCAACAAAACCGCTGACTTTTGTCCGAAGGACGTTGGCCCAAACTTGTCTTGCATACACACAGCCACACAATTGATGGCCTACATATACGAATGTAGTGACATGCTAGGTTGTTTTTCAGCTCTTTAGCGCCATGCTTTGGGCTCCTTCTGCCAATTTCGTGTTAGTAGAAGTTTGCCAAGTGTTGATTCGCGCTTTTCATTTCGCATTTTTCAGTTAGTTTTTGAATGGCCGATCGTCCACCAGACATGTTGCGGAATCAGAGGAGATAACGTATTATTATTGGCCTTGGAGTTATTGCTTTGACATTATTTTTTGGTTGAATAATGATTTGATTTGTTATATTTTCTATATTTTTGGATGCATAGAATGCACTTTTTGGTTAAGTTCTATTGGCAGAAAGCATGTCTAATTTTCTTTGTTTTCTTTTTTTAATGCACAATAAAAAAATGTGTAGACTAATACTTGGCTATGTGTTTTACTTAAAATGACAGTTTGGGAGTAGGCAGTTACATTTAAAAAATACAATGTAAAATTAAAAGGGACACCAACATAGTTGTATTGTTTTTCTTAAAAACTACGAAATAATGGTGTTGTAAAAAAAAGTAGTAAAAAAAAAAAAAATTATATTATATAGATATATATATATATATATATATATAATTATTCTTGATATCACTAGCAAAGCACCTTGAAAATTAGTTTGCAATAACTCCATCAGTATCACCAGCAAAGCAGCTTCATTATTATCCCATTAAAGAAGAAGAGAATGTGCGCTGCATTTCGAGATTTCATAATTTGCAACTTCACGAATATTAAGTCTCCATTACGAACACTAGTTTACAAGACCGACCCATTCTGGCTCCTCCTTGCTTCTGAGCATGCGTGTTTGTACTTTGGACTTTTGTCCAACGGACTTGTGTACACGTGCTCGGAACGCTCGGAAAATCCGACAACAGACAGTTGTCCACGGAAAAGCCAACAACAATTGTCCGACGGAGCATAGACACGGTTGGATTTTCCGCCAACAGCCTGTCACATTTCCCGTCAGAAAATACGATCATGTGTGAGGCTTTAATATGTACCAGTGCAAGACAAAGAAATAATAGGATTTTTTTTTTAACGGCTTATCTGTAAAATCCTTTTCTTGAGAATACATCACAGGACACAGAGCCTTTGATTACTTAGTGGACACTGGCAACCCTAATTACAAGGCGAGTTCCTCCCCTATATAACACCTCCCATATGGAGAGCACCTCAGTTTTGTAGCAACGCAATAAGTATCCCAATGTATAATCCCAAAGAGGATTAACCTGAAAAGGAGGAATCTTCTTCTTTACACCATAAGCCTGAACAATAACCTGTCAAATCCATCTAGAGATAGTGGATTTCGATGCTGACTGGCCCTTTTTGGGGCCTTCTGGCAGAATAAATAAACAGTCTTTCGTATCAGAGCCGTTTCCTGCAGATAGATTCTGACTGCTCTTATAACATCTAAAGAGTGTAACAACCTCTCCTTCACAGACTGAAAAAAGATCAGTAGGACCACATCTTGAATCAGATGGAATCCTGAAACCACTTTAAGCAGAAAAGTCAGGTGAGGACACACCACCCTGTTTTTATGAATAATCAAATATGGCTCTTTACAAGAGCGAGCTGCTAGCTCTAGCCGAGGATATGGCTACCGGAAAAAACAATTTGTCAAAAGAACTAACGAAGCATGGTGCAACGGTTCAAAAGGTTGTTTCTGTAAAACAGACAAAACTCATGGGCACACAGGAGGCTTAACTGGTGGATTCAAGCATAGTGCCCCCTGAACAAAGGCCCGGATAAGGGAATGAGAGGCAAGTGGTCTTTGAAAGAATATTGACAAGGTCGAGATCTGGCCCTTGAAAGTGTTCAAGGCCAGCTTCATCTCTACGCCTAATTGAAGAAAGGCAAGATTTCTGCTAATAACATGCTTTCTAGGATGCCACCCCCTGGATTCACACCAGGAAACATATGCCTTCCAGATTCTGTAGTAGATGAGCCCGGAGACCGGCTTCCTAGCATTAACTAGAGAGGACAGGACTGGCAGCGAGAGGCCACGACCCTTCAAAATGTGGGTCTCAACCGCCAAACCGTCAAATTCAGACTTTGGAAGGCAGGATGGAATATTGGACCCTGTGAGAGTAGATCTGGGCGCAGCGGAAGAAACCAAGGTCTTCCTTCTGCCATTTTTACGATCTCCGCATACCAAGGTCTTCTGGAGGGAATGCATAGATCAGAGAGTACTGATCCCATAGAATCGTTAAGGCATCTGACCCTTGTGCTAGCGGATTCTTTGTTCTTGACACAAGGCTGTCCAGTATTTTGTTGAACCTGGAAGCCAACAGGTCTACATCTGGGGTACTCCATCTTCGACATATGGCCTGAAATATGCTAGGGGGTAGAGACCATTCTCCTGGATACAGCTGCTGGCGGCTTAGGAAATCCGCCTGCCAATTTTCTACCCCTGGAATGAAGACCACAGAGAGGCAAGGAATATGCCTCTCTGCCCAAGAAAAAATGTGATTCACCTCTTTTTGGGCATCCAGACTCCTGGTGCCCCCTTGGTGATTGATATAGGCCACTGCTGTAGCATTTTCGGACTGTATCCAGACAGGACAACCCTGCAACCTGTAAGTCCAGACCTTGAGAGCTAGGCGAATTGCCAAATCTCCAGAATGTTGATGGACCATCTTCCCTGGGTGGAAGCTTCTTCCAGAACTGCTCCTCGGCCTATTAGGCTGGCATCTGTGGTTACGACTTTCCAAGTAACTGGAACAAAGGATTTTCCTTTCAGTAGATTCTTGGTCAGCAACCACCAATTGAGGCTGTGGCGTACCCATGGAGATAGGCACATTGGAAGATCCAAGGCATCAACTCTTTTGTTCCAGGCAGAGAGGATGCTGCTCTGCAAAGGCATTGAGTGAAACTGGGCATAAGGAACAGCCTTGAAATTTTCCCCAATAGTCTCATACATAATCGAATGGAGGGATTTTTCCTTGCTAGAACTACCCGGACCAAATCCTTTATGGCTTTGACTTTTGACCCGGGTAAAAATGCTCTGCTTTGGACTGTGTCTATCATACCATGCCCAAATCCTCCAGCCTTTTTACAGGCTGTAAGGAATATTTCTCTAGATTGAGGATCCAGTCTGAGCACATTACAGTCTAAGCATGCTACAGACTGTTCTACGAGTAGCAAATCGTCCAGATAAACTGTCAGTGTTATGCCCTGAGCCCTTAGTTTTGCCAGGGGCAGGGCTAAAATTTTCGCAAACACTCGAGGTGCGGTAGCAAGACCAAAAGGTAGGGCCACGAATCGGAAGTGGGGCTGATTCGCCGCAAACCTTCAGGTCTTTTAAATCTAGAATAGGTCTGACATCTCAGTTCGGTTTTGGAAACTTAAAGAGGTTTGAGCAGGACCCTGAACCTTGCTCTTCTGGGGTCACTTCTATAATTACCCCTTGGGATAATAGACATTCTAAGGCCAGAAACAAGGACCTCCCCTTTCTGGATCTTTGGAGACTCTTGACCTTAGGAAACAAGATAGCGGAAACTCCCAGAACTCCAGCTTGTAGCCCAGAGACACCATGGAGACTACCCATTTGTCCTGAATCTCTTCCTACCATGCGCCTGCAAACTGCAGCAGCAAACTGCAGCAGCCTCCCCCCCCACTCAGCCGATTGGGGGTGCCTCTTCATAGGGAGGCTTTGGGGTTCTGTTTAACAGATCTTGAACCCCAAGACTTCTTTTGGCCTTGGGCTTGGCCTTGGACCTTTCCCCTAGTATTGGACTGGGGAGGCCGAGGCTCCAGGGAATGGGAAAGAGAATGTCTAAATGAGGGATGTTTATTTTTTAACCGGGAACAACGTGGTCTTACCCCTGGTATTCTTCTGGATAGATTTGTCCAGCTCATGCCAAAACAGGCATTCCCCATAAAACGGTAACCCAGTCAAATATTTTTTGAATGAAGCCTCAGCTGCCCAATGCTTAAGCCAAAGGGCCCTGTGCATGTGTACCAGCAGGAGAGTAAGGCGGGATGCTTGCTGAACAGAATCCATAATGGCATCAACCACAAAACACAAGGCTTTAGGAAGGTCTGCATAAACCTCGTCCTCTTCAGTGGAGAGGAGGTTAAAACGGAAACCCCTCGGAAAACAGGCTGTATATGGTCCTTCACCACCAAAGCACAGGCACCAAGGAGGTCCGAGTATGTGTTTCTCAGAACAATCAATGCAAGCATGGAGGCAAGTTACTTTTCTTGTCCAAGAAAAGTCACTTGCTCCACGCTTGCATTGATTGTTCTGAGAAACACATATTCGGACCTCCTTGGTGCCTGTGCTTTGGCCTACTGGACCTCCCAGATGATTGTTGACGGTGAAGGACCATATACAGCCTGTTTTCCAAGTGGTTTTTGTTTCATGCCTGTAAGATCTGGTGTCGCTGACATACAGGTCCACCAACTCTGGTAAGAGTGTTTTATCATATCCATTTGTTTGGATCCCACTACTTCTCAAAGTATAGTCGACTGCTGGTTCCCCCTGTGCAGGATTGATTTCCGAGTTTCGGTGGCCCACCATCCATCTAGATGGACTTCTAGTGGACTTTTTTCTTATTTTCACAATAGATTGATTTCACATTTTTTAGCGCTACATTTTTCCTCTTCCATTATTATATGAATTTTTGTCACATTCGTATGTAGCTGCTGTATGTAATTGTATTATTATTTTTTTTCACTGTATTATAGCGTAGTAATTACTATGGAAGAAGCTGCAAAGCCTGACAGGGGCACAGACTCCTCTTGCATATCCTGCAGGCATGTTCAGAACCCCTAAATCTAGGCGGTTATTTCTTAGTGCCTTATTTAACTCCCCCTGAAGCCCTCTTGCGTGGAGGCATAGTCCTAAGCTGCAAAGCAGAGGTACTAGCTCAGTCTGCACAACCTAATGCTGAATAGGTGTCTTAGGTATGCCTGGATCCGAATCCACTGAGATGCTTACTGCCCACAGCTTACAGGAGCTCCGGCGTATTGGGCTTTAAACATGGCTGTTTTGCGTCTGTGCACTGGTGCACCGTGCATGCTGCACAGCGCAGAAACCCCCCTCCTGCCAAAACCACCATAAAAACGCACGCATAGGATCGTCATGGCAGTGGGTGGGGGGGAAAGGAGACCACCTGAGGACTGCGCATGGCCCCCGTACTGCGTGGGATCCCCCCTTTCAGAACCTGCAGTGGAGGAGGTGAGCGGCTTCTCAGACCAGATTCACTGAGCGTGTATCCTGGATGGTAAACAAGTATACACCAGGTATGTGTCCTACTCCCTCTAGTAGCAGAAACCAGGTTAGCCATGCAAACTACTCAAAAGAAGATAATTCATAATGTGTATACTTTAAGATTGTCTTCACTTACCTTATACCCGCTGCAGAAACTGCTGAGAACAGACAGATCCAACCTTCACCCATCGTGGCGGATAGGGTTGTGCCAACCTTTTAGGGCTCTGGGTTCCTACTCACAGGATCCTCTTCCCTGGACCTGCAGAAGACTCTGCCAGAAACTTTTCGCGCAACTTAAATTTGTGCACCAAAGCACTGGATCCCAGAGCCCAGTCCCCAAAGAGACATTACAGGCAAAACCTTGTTTCTTCTTTAACCAGGCCAGGGTACGATCCATCTTAGACGTATTTGGCCCAAGGCATTGATCCGGTTTTATAGCTCCTAGGCCCCCGCAGAGACCATCAAACAGAGCTTTCGTCTTAGCACATCTTTAACGTGACCAACCACCTTAGACACTGGCAAAAAAACTGAGGTGCTCTTCATATGGGAGGAGTTATATAGGGGAGGAACCCGCCTTGTAATTAGGGTTGCCAGTGTCCAATCACCTGATGGTGACTAACTCACTAAGTAATTATCAAAGGGTCTATGTCCCATGATGTATGAACAAGAAAGAAGCACAATGTGCTGGTTAATGGGAAAGGGAGATATAAGGCCCAGAGCCTCGACAACCTTGTTCCTGTGTAGCACCAATGTTCCCCACAAGACAAGGCCGATAACTCAGAAACTCAAGGAGTAGTTCCTGGATCGTGTGTGTGTGTGTGTGTGTGTGTGTGTGTGTGTGTGTATGTATAAAATGTCAATGGGTTTCTGGACTCCTGAAAGACCCTTGCATCTTTTATCCGGTGCTGCACTGGAGTCTTAGTCATGGGGAGAGCAAAAGAACTGTCAAAGGATCTGCAGGAAAAGGTATTTGAACTGTATAAAACAGGAAAGGGATATAAAAGGATATCCAAAGAATTGAGAATGCCAATCAGCAGTGTTCAAACTCTAATCAAGAAGTGGAAAATGAGGGGTTCTGTTGAAACCAAAAGGTAGACCAGCTAAAGTTTCAGCCACAACTGGCAGGAAAATTGTTAGGGATGCAAAGAAAAACTCACAAATAACTTAAGGTAAAATACAGCACTCTCCGAAAACGTGGTGTGGCTGTTTCAAGATGCACAATAAGGAGACACTTGAAGAAAGAAGGGATGCATGGTCAAGTCTCCAAAAGAAAGCAAATACTACACAAATGTAAAAAAAAAAAAAAAACGAAAAAAAGAACCTGAGAAAGTAACACGTGGTTTACTTCAAGGGATTTCTTATGAGTAGCGAATGCCTTGCCTATTTTTCACCACTAGAGGGTGTATTGTACCATACCCGGTGTTTACTTGTCATGCTTCGTTTTTCTGTCTAGCAGCGCTCCTTTGGAGACAGCATCACCCCTCATTCTAGTCTGCCAGTTGTCCAAGGCCCAGGGACCGCCCGCGTGATAGCCCCTGACATGCAGCCCTCCCCCCGAGGCTGGTTCCGATGACAGGAGCGGGGTGGCTGGCATTCCCCCATGGTAAATGCAACCCCTCTCTCCTCCGAGCTATCCCGATACATCATCCACCCATGCTGGGGTCAGCTTTGCTAAAAGGCCACCGTAGGATGCAGGGGGCGTGGCTTAGGCAAGGCCGTCATGCACATGGGAGGCAAGCGTGCAGGACGCAGGCTCAGTGGCTATAAAGTTAGTCTGGTGGCTGACAGAGGGACACAGAGTATACTGGAGCATGTAAGCACTGTATGGGTATGGATACAGGCATCTAAAAGGCAAGGTTACTGGATGTTAGGCTAAGCAGTGATGGCGACATTTTTTTGCTGGACTACAGCTCAGCAGTGGTGGATGCATATTGGGAGTACCTCTGCATTTTGTGCTTAGGACTATGTCTTCCTGAAAGTAAGGTGGGGGAATACAGCAGGGAGGAGCGCCAGGGCGCCGCTGTCAGGATCTGAGGATCCTAGTCACGCTTCCACAGTACTATCCTCCTCTGAAAGGCCAGAGGCGACTGGCCAGTCTGAGCCATTGAGGCTGTCAGGCATAGTGGCTAAATCCAACATTTCAGCCTCTGCATACGTCACCAAGGAAGAGGGTACCATAGCCAACATGATCACGTCCGTCTCCCAGTCCGGGTGTCAGAGAAGGACTCTGTCCACCCGTGCTCGCCATGTTGCTGCGCGCATGCGCGGAGGATTGGTGCTCCGGTGCACACACGTGTGCGGCCCGATGGTGTGGCGCGCGTTTGCACAATAGCACGCGCGTGTGCGCAATGACTCGCGAGTGTGCGCAATGGCTCACGAGTGTGCGCAATGGCGCATGCTATGGCGGGGCCATTTCAAATGGCTCTGGCGTTAGCTTCCCGTTTGTACCCGTTTCCAGTTTTGCCATATCTGACTACCTGCTGTGATCCAGACTGTTCCCGACTACGCTGCTGTTCTCCTCAATCTGACCCTCGGCTTGCTTAACGGTCTTTGTCTGATTTGCCTACACGTGTTTGACCATCGGCCTGCTTTACGGACTCTGCTCAACCTGCTTACAAGTGTTTGACCTTCGGCCTGCCCAACGGACTTGCTTACGCGGATTTAACCCCTGGCCTGCTTTACGGACTTGTTTACTTCCTCTTGTGCCCGATTCCTTGCAGTTTTCCAGATTGTCTGCTAAATTCTGCACGGACCCTCAGCCAGTTCCTGAACCTCAGCTAACCCTCTGTGCAGCTCTACAGACTTCTTCACAAACTTTACACCTGCTGGTGGCCCATGCCTCTGCGTGCCACCAGCTCCCTGTACCACCTCCGAGGGACGGGGTGCACGTAGTCGCAAGGGCGAACCGCTCTCGGCAACGGTAAGTACTTCTTGTGATACTGGGAAAAAACATGAAAGGTCCCCTTCTCCCACTCCTGACCTTCCAGTATTGGAAAAGGAATGGGCAGATGACACTGAGGTGCCATTGGGTGACTGGGAAGAAGGGCAGGGGGGTGACTCCTCTTCTGAGGATTCCAGGAACCCTACTCAGCCCAAAATCCCAAAAACTGCTAGTACAATCCCATACCTAATTGGTTCCTTCTGCATATAAATTGCCCCAGCGGAAGTGGCTGAGGCCCCCTTTTCTTCTTTGGGTTCTTTGAGGCCTTCACAGGGCCCACGTGCTTTCCCTTTACACTCACTGCTGGAGCAACTAATATATGCAGACTGGGATCACCCAGATAGGTATTTTGTTCCTCCTGGGAGATTTTCCCCTATGTTATTCCATTGAGGAAGAGTTCACTAAGTGGATTAAGTGGCGTTTGCCAGCAGTTGCTATTACTTCTGTGAATAGGAGTCTAACTTGTCCAGTAGACAATGTTTTCAAAGACCCAGCCGACAAGAAGCTGAAATCTTTACTTAAAGCTTTAATTTCTATAGCCATTTAAGCAGTATAACCTGCAGTAGCAGCAATAGGGGTTTGTCAATCCTTAAAAGACCAGCTCAAGCAAGTCATTAAAAGTGTCCCTGCTCAAGGGGAAGTGGCCTGCGAGTTAGCGGAGTCGCCAAGGAACAAATAGAACAAATAGTCCTAAAAAATCACGTGGGCCTGCATTTTTCTGCTCCCCACATTGCTATTTTTGTTTTTATTTATCACGTGATTTTTACGGACTATTTGTTCTATTTGTTTTATATCCGAATATTTTCAATAAACCGTTACTGGTTGAATTTCACCACGAGAGGTGTTTTTTATGCTTTGTCCCCCCTATGGTGAATTCCCATGAGATATCTGGTGCCAAGTTCCACAGCTGTCCACGGCTTGGAAAGTTTATCTACTCCCCTCAATTGGAGTGAATTACCATCCGGCTGGCTACATCTGGGTTTGTGCTATTGGAGCCCCCCACAAGCTTTTATGACACACTACTATACGGTGGATGTGTCCAACCTATCCGGTAAGAGTATCCACCTTCAATAATTATTTTATCTGATTCCAAGAGTTTCTGAGGCCTGAGATGGCTAGGAGTTACAATTTCATGAATGCCATCTGATAATTTCAGAAGTTCCACGATGAGAAACATACCGTTTTGAAGTCCAGGTGGGCTGGTTTTACGACTGTTAACATCCCCTTTGGACTCTAGTGGACCATTATTATTTTTCATATTTTGTACACATACACTTATTTTATATACGTGCCCTTGAGCGCTGTACTTATCTTTTTTTATTTTGCTTTAACCGCTTCCCGCCCGCCCTATAGCCGAATGACGGCTATAGAGCGGGCGCTCTAGTCCGGGAGGCCGTCCCTGGATGTCGTGTTTACTTCCGCAATGCGCACCGCTATGGGCGCGCATCGGGGAAGTTTTGTGTTTGCCGTGTCCCCCGGAGACAGGCAAACACAGATCGCTGTAAACGGCCAATCAGCGTGTCCAATGTGAGATGATCTCATATGTAAACATATGAGATCATCTCTCAGTGCCGCTCTCCCTCCTCACACAGACAGCGTGTGAGAGGGGAGAAATGAACGGCTGCAGCGGCCGTAAGTGAAAAAAAAAAAAAGTAAAAAAAAGTGCCATCCTCCTCCAGTGCCATCCGCCCCCAGTGCCACCTGTCCCCAGTGCCACCTGTTGTCAGTGCCATTTGTCCCCAGTGCCATCTGTCATCAGTGCCACGTGTCATCAGTACCACATAGTGCCATATATTGGTGCCATCTGTCATCAGTGCCACGTATCAGTGCCACGTGCCATCTGTTGTCAGTGTCACGTGTCATCAATTCCACTCATCAGTGCCATCTGTCATCAGTGTCACGCGTCATCGGTGCCACGTATTAGTGCCATCTGTCATCAGTGCCACATATTAGTGCCATCTGTCATCAGTGCCACGTATAAGTGTCATCATTGCCCCGTATCAGTGCCATCTGTCATCAGTGTCACGTGTCATTGTCCTGGTGCTCCAGGGCCTTCAAAAGTGTAAAAGGTAGTCAACAAGTTAGATGTGTAATTTATGCTCCTAGAACACATGATGGCGCTCCCTGCATGTTGGGCCTCTCTATGTGGCCAGGCTGTGAAAAAGTCCCACACATGTGGTATTGTAATACTCAGGGGGAGTAGCAGACATTTTTTGGGTGTGTCATTTGTGGTATACACATGCCATGTGAGAAAAATAACCTATTACAATGACAATTTTGTGGAAAAAAATAAAAAAAATAAAAAATCTTAATTTTGCAAAGAATTGTGGGAAAAAAATGACAACATCAAAAAGCTCACCTTGCTTCTTACTAAATACCTTGGAATGTCTACTTTCCAAAAAGGGGTCATTTGGGGGGGTATTTGTACTTTCCTGGCTTGTTCAGGTCACAAGAAGTGAGATAGTCCACCAGTACATCAGATGTGATCAATTTTATATGATTCGCACCACAGCTTGTAGACTCTCTAACTTTCACAAAGACCAAATAATATCCACTAATTTGGGTTATTTTTACCAAAGATATGTAGCAGTATAAATTGTGGCCAAAATTTATGAAGAAAAATTTATAATTTGAATAATTTTGTCACAGAAACAAAGAAATATGCGTTTTTTTTTCAAAATTTTTTCATTTATAGCGCAAAAAATAAAAACCCCAGAGGTGATCAAATACCACCAAAAGAAAACTCTATTTGTGGGAAAAAAAATTCATTTGGGTACAGTGTTGCATGACTGAGTAATTGTCATTCAAAGGGTGAGAGCACCGAAAGCTGAAAATTGGTCTGGGCAGTAAGCAAGTGGTTAAACTTGGTTTGTTTGTGTGCTAGCAGCTTGGCTGTGTTTATTCACAGGTATTGTTTTTGTTCATTTTTTTTTGTTTTTATGCGAATCTACCATTCACTATTTGTTAGATATATTTTTGTATTAGCGCAGTGTTTTCCCCTTTGTACAAACGTATGGACAGACGACCAGGTCGCCGCCTTACACACCTGAGCGACAGACGCTTGGTGTCGGAAGGCCCAAGATGTTCCGATTGCTCTTGTAGAGTGGGCCGTGACTGGAAAGGGGGGCACCTGCCCCTTTAAGGCATAGGCTTGGACTACAATCTGTCTGATCCACCTGGAAATGGTGGCCGACGAAATCGCCATACCCTTCTTAGGACCAGCCACCGAAACAAACAGTGAGTCTGACTTCCGAAAGGAAGCTGTGGCAGACAAGTACACCTTCAGAGCCCTAACCACATCGAAAGCGTGAAGGGGCCACCTCTTTGGGGTACTACGGCTTAGGACACAACGATGGTAATACAATGTCCTCATTGATACGAAATGCCGAGACCACTTTCGGTAGAAAGGATGGTTGCGGTTGCAACACCACCTTATCCCTGTGGATGACCAGATAAGGTGACTTGCAGGACAAGGCCGCCAGTTCCGAAACCCTCCTGGCCGATGTGATGGCCACTAGAAAGACCACCTTCTGTGAAAGGGTCAACAGAGGAATCTCCCTGATATTCTCAAACGGCGGCTTCTGAAGCGCCGACAACACCAGATTCAAATCCCACGGAGGCAACGGAGGACGCACCGGAGGGACTACATTGCGCACCCCCTGAACAAATGAACTCACTAGCGAGTGAGACGCTAGGGGTCGCTGAAAAAAAGCCAGCCAAAGCTGAAATTTGCCCCTTGATGGTGCTCAACGCCAACCTCTGATCTACACCTTGCTGAAGAAACAGCAGGATCCTGGATAAAGAGAAGAGAAGCGCGGATGCCACCCTTTCTCCTCACACCTGGAGATATAGGCCTTCCAAGTACGATGGTATATCTTCCTGGAAGAAGATTTCCGCGCTCTCAGCATAGTCGGAATCACCGAGTCCGACAGACCCCGGTTCCTCAATACCTGTCTTTCAACAGCCAGGTTGTTAAAGCCAGCGATGGTAAAGCCGGGTGAAAGATTGGACCTTGAGATAGGAGATCCTCTCACAACGGCAGCCGCCAGGGAGCGTCTGCCACCAGGCGTACTGGGTCTGCGTACCAGGCCCGCTGAGGCCAGTCTGGAGAAATCCAGATTACCGGAACCCCCTCAGCTTCCACTCTGCGAAGCAGACGTGGCAAAAGTTTCAGCGGAGGAAAGGCGTAGATCAGCTGGTACTGATCCCATGGAGCCACCTGCTCGTCTGACGCGTCTGCCCACGGATCTCTTGACTTGGACACGGATCTCGGGACCGTCCAATTGATCCACATCTGGTGTGCCCCATTTCAGGCACAGCAGTCTGAATACCTCTGGATGCAATGCCTATTCTCCTGGGTCCAGCATCTGTTGACTCAGATAGTCCGCCTGCCAATTTTCCACCCCCGGGATGTAAATGCCTGACAGGGCCAGAACGTGTCTCTCTGCACACCGAAGTATGTGAGCGACCTCCCGAGCAGCAGCTGAGCTTCTTGTTCCCCCTTGGTGATTTATGTATGCCACAGCCGTGGCATTGTCTGACTGTATCCTGGTCAGACGCCTTTGAAAACACGTCGACCATGTGTGGAGGCACAGCCTGACCGCTCTCAATTCGAGCAGATTGATCGGCAACTTAGATTCTTCCGTCAACCAGAGGGCCTGAGCCGACTGAATCCCCATCACTCCACCCCAGCTGGCCAGACTGCCGTCCATAGTGAACACCGTCCATTTTGAGGGAAGGAACGATTTTCCGGCCAGAATCACCAGGGACCTCAACCACCAGATCAGGGAGTCCCTGACTGGCTGGCTCACCTGGATCTGCCAAACCAGGGACAACAGAGATTTGTCCCATTTTGTCAAGATCTCCTTCTGCAGGACTCTGGTGTGGAACTGAGCATAAGGTACTGCCTCAAAAGAGGCTACCATGAGCCCCAGCACTCGCATGCAAAAGCAGAGTGATGACAACTTGCGGTTCATTAGTAGTTTGACCGAAATCTGAGAGTCTGCAATTTGTCTGAGGGGAGAAAGACCCTAGCTTCCCTGGAATCCAATAGTAAACCTAGGTACTCCAGACGCTGGGTCGGTACAACTACTGACTTCTTTAGGTTCAACAGCCACCCAAATTCTTGCAGAGTCTGCATGGTGATTGTCACATCCTCCTCTAATTCTGAGGCGGAAGAAGCTCTCAGGAGGAGATCATCTACAGTAGGAAGCCCACGATCGCGATCCCGCATTGTCGCAGCAACGCCAATACTGGAGCCAGTACTTTGGCCTGGCATCAGCCCCCCGAGTCTTTACCAAAGGGAAGAGCCACAAACTGGTAATGGGCTTCCCCGACTGCCAAACGCATACATTTTTGATGCCGAAGGCATATGGGTATGTGCAGGTACGCATCCTGGATGTCCAAAAATGCCAGGGAGTCCCCTTGATGGAGTGCAGAGACTACAGAGCCAACTGATTCCATTCTGAACCTCTGCACTTTTACAAAGTGATTGAGGGCTGTTAAGTTCAAGATTGGACGTACCCCTTCCTTCTTGGGAACCACAAACAGATTTGAGTAGAACCCCTGGAAGCGTTCCGAGTCCGGAACTGGTACAATCCCCCCCTGATTCAGCAAGTCCCTTACTGCCCCTAGCAGGGCCTCCCGGCGAACCAGGGACGTGGGTATGCTGGAGGAGAAGAATCTGTTTGGCGGCCAAGAGAGAAACTATCTCGTAACCTGCGGAAATCAGATCGCAGACCCATTGGCCTGATAACCGGGAGGTTCAACGGCTGCAAACTCCGGAAGACGACCCCCCACCTGAGACATGGGTGGGGGCAAACCTTCATGTGGTAGCACTTTTGTTCACAGGCTTGTTAGGCTTGCGGTTCCAGGGACACCTCTGACCGTCCGTAGACGTCCTGTTGGGCTGGGGTAGTTTTGCCGAAGCACTAGGCGGACGAAAAAGCCGCTTGTGAGCGGAAAAGGAGGGCCCCTGCCTGCGGTGTGGCTCCTTAGCCTTCCTGGCCTGTGGGAATAGTGTACTCTTAACACCTGTGGCGTTTTTAATAATGTCATCCAACGAGGCTCCAAAGAGCCGTTCACCAAGGAAGGGAAGATCTGTCAGGGCTTTCTTGGATGCCTGGTCAGCAGACCAGCATTTCAGCCAAATAAGGCGCCTCAGAACCAAGGCTGACACTGAGGCCCTGGATAGCAGAGGGAGAGTATCAAGGGCTGCATCACAAACGTACTTAAGGCCATGCACTAGTTGGTCTGCTAGCTCCACGCAGACAGGGGAGGCATGCTGCTCTCCCAATTCGTGGTGCAAAAGTTTTGCCCACTCAGTAAGTGTCTGCGACACCAGTGCGGATGCCGGTACAGGTCGCACGGGTGACCCCACAACCGTAAACAAGGAACAAGCCACTGCTTCTGCATTCCTGTCCGTGGGATCCTTGAATACAGGAGTCCCCTCAACCGGAATCGTGGTTACTTTATTTAACCTAGATACTGGGGGGTTCTCGACCGGAGGAGCCAACCACTTTTTGAGAAGGCTTTCCTCAAAGGGGTAACGCACCGCCAAGTTTTTGGGGATCGAAAAGGTGTAGATGAATTTGTCAAAATAAGTCAAATACGGGAACACCTTAGGTGAACGTGCTGGCTTGTGGGACCCAAAAGGGACCGGTACATCAGCAGAGGAATCGGCTGGCTCCTGAATTTTCAGGGTATCACGCACAGCTGTGATAAGTGCTCCAAAAAGCGCCTTGTCGCACCCGGACCCGGACGGGGAATCATCCTCACTGTCCAAATGGTCCTGGTCAGCCACGTCTGATAGGTCAGAGCAGGGGTCTCCAGCCGCGGCAGGGCCCGAGTCTGCATCAGAGCTCTCCCCAGAGGAGGGGGGCAGGGGCCTCTTACGTGCACCTTTCCTGCCACGTGCCGCCTCTATCTTAGCAACATAGAAGTCAAGGAACACCGTCAGGGTGTCCATGCGCACCGTACTAACCGCAGGTGACCCGGTTGCTATAGCCTGGATTTCGGGGGAAGACACACCAGTTTCTGAAGCCATGCTGACCCTATCCTGTCTGCCACCTGCAAGGGGACTTAGGACAGTGAAGGTCCCACCCTCCTGCTGCCACTGCGTGGGGGGGTACTTAGCGCTAGACTCACCACCCTGGGGCGTCCTGTGAATGCCAACAATAGTGCCTGTAGTCCCTAGGAGGTTCCCAGATCCAGGAAGGAGAAAAAACTGGGTCAGCAGCAGCAGCTCTAACAGCGGTGCAATGATCTGCAGAACAGCTTCAGCGTTCAGCACAGAGCCATCCAGTGTCCCACACACACAGTGGATACAGGAAGTAACAAGAGAAAGCACATCATGTCACAAGAGGCCAGCAGTGAAGAAAGCATTCAGGCTTTCACAAAATGGCCACCAATGTAATCAATAGGAATCCTAAGGAAAATGGCTGCTGAAGCTCCCAGGGGAATCTATAGCTTTCCCAAATCCAAGATGGCCGCCGGAACGGCGCCATGCGGTGAAGAGAGCAAAAATAAAAACGAGCTGCCTGCTGACAGACAGACAACCTCCACAAAACTGCTTTTTTGGGACCCCCAAAACCTGGACCAGGACTGAACAGCAACCGCACAGAGCCCCCACAGGTGAGAAACAGCGACCCCACACATGCACACACTTACACCACCCGCAGCGCCTGCAGACATCCCCCTCAGAGGGGGAAGGGAGGGGTGATAGGGACTTGGGAGAGAAGATAAGGAGGTGAGGTGGCCCCCGAATCGACCCCCCCAGGGAATGCCCAGATGCCCCCCCCCCCCCGAAGCAAGGAGAGCCATACTTACCAGTCCTGAAGAGCTGGGAGACATTTCATCACAGACCTACACCTGCGCACTTACAGGGTAGCTGTTGGCCTCGGTATACTGTGATCCAGACTTCAGTAGCCCGGTCATATGTATACCCCTGAGCATTGAAGCTCGCTGACCACCTCTGGAGTACAAGGTATGTTGCGGCCTGCCGAGCCGTAGCTGCGGCCTTCTCACGCTCGATGGCCGGACTGGGGAGACTACAAGGATATCATTAACCAGCCTGTCACCCAGCCGGCAGTTGATAGAAGATCTCAGGATCTCTCATCTTGCGCAAAAAGCAGCAAACCTGCAGTAAAAATATGGACCGAGAGGCCTGCAGGGTTTCCTAGGTCATTCTCCTTGCTAGGCAAAATAAAAACTGAAGCTGCTAGCAGCAGCAGCAGCAGGAGGGTTCTGTGTATTGTGTAACAATTTTGCCTAGTTTCTCCTAATGGCAGGCTATACAACCCATGTAGTTACAGAGAGTAGCTGTGTCGGTCGATGAATATAAGAGAAAATCACATTTACATAAGTATTGGTCATGACACTCAAAATTGAGCTCAGGTGCATCCTGTTCCCACTGATCATCCATGCGCCGTTTCTGCAACTTGATTGGAGTCCACCTGTAGTAAATTCAGTTGATTGTACAGGATTTTGAAAGGCACACACACCTGTCTATATAAGGTCCCACAGTTAACAGTGCATGTCAGAGCACAAACCAAGCCATGAACTCCAAGGAATTGTCTGTAGACCTCCGAGACAGGATAGTTTCGATGCACAGATCTGGGGAAGGGTACAGAAATATTTCTGCAGCATTGAAGTTCCCAATGAGCACAGTGACCTCCATCATCTAAAATTGAAGTTTGGATTCAACTGGAGTCTTCCTAGAGTTGGCCACCCGGTCAAACTGAGCAATCGAGAGAGAAGGGCCTTAGTCAGGGAGGTAACCAAGAACCCGATGGTCACTCTGATAGAGCTCCAGGGTTTCTTTGTGGAGAGAGGAGAACCTTCCAGAAGAACAAACAATCTCTGCAGCACTCTACCAATCAGGCCTGTATGGTAGAGTGACCAGATGGAAGCCATCAACTTTGGTCTAATGAAAGAAAGCTTGAACTCTTTGGCCTGAATGGCAAGTGTGATGACTGGAGGAAATTAGGCACCGCTTATCACCTGGCCAATACAATCCCTACAGTGAAGCATGGGGGTGGCAGCATCATGCTGCAGGGATGTTTGTCAGCAGCAGGAACCGAGAGACTAGTCAGGATTGAGGGAAAGATGAATGCAGCAAAGTACAGAGACATCCTTGATGAAAAACCTGCTCAAGAGTGCTTTGGACCTCCGACAGGGGCAAAGGTTCAGCTTCCAACAGGACAATGACTTTAAGCGCACAGCCAAGATAACAAAAGATTGGCTACGGGACAACTCTGTAAATGTCCTTGGTGGCCCAACCAGGGCCCAGACTTGATTGGTTCATTAAACCTAAATTTCTGCATAGGGTCCACCACACTTTTCAGCGCTTAGCCAGCATTTATCCACAAGTTGACTCCCCTGCGTACAAAGTGTGCTGCATCCACTGGTACATTTCTGAACATGGTATGGTCCTGTCCTGTGCATACCCCCTTCTGGGAATAGGTAACTCAGACCCCGAGTCAACTTCATGATATCCCTTTGGGCCCTGAACCACTTTTTCTCCTATTGGGTCACATGGAGGATGTAGTGGCAGATAGATACACTAAACTATTATTTACCTATGCCCTGTTTTATGCAAGAAGGGAGATAATGCTGAGGTGGAAGTCTCCCGCACCCCAAAACACAGTGCCTGGAAGAAAACCCATTAAAATTTGGCACCCCCCTTTAATAAAATGACCTACGACAGTAGGAATAGTCCCCGGAAATTCGACAAGGTGTAGTCTACCTGAATAAATGCTTATGGGAAAAATGCCTTAGCTGGAGTTTGATAACCAATTGTGTTTTTTTTTTCTTTTGTGCTCCTGGTTCCCACCCCCTCCCTTCCTTGTATTGTTTGTTCCTCATCTCCTGCCTGCATTTGCCCCTCCCCCTCTTATCCAAATACCCCCCTCAGGCTTGCTGTCCATGCTTTCTTTTTCAATCCCCTCTGCTCTCAAATTCTTTGATACTAATGATTAATGTGCTAAAGATCAACATTTGCTCTCCTGTTTATGCATTTTTGATGATAGATGAGATGAACCCTGTCCAGTTTTTTAACCCTTTTCTCTTGTATCAATGATTGGTTTATGTGCTGTGCCAAATTGCCTTTTGTAATATCTCTTTTACCTGACTTTATACTGCCATGTGTTTGGATATACCTTTAATAAACTGTTTTCGGTAAAAAAAAAATAATTATATATAATTATCCATACACAATTATGCATTTTGTGTGTATCTTAAAATTCAGATGAACTTGACAACTGTACAAATGCCCCCAAACTTCAGAATTTGTCCATGTAAAAGATGCACATAAAATTTCAGTTTAGAATGCTTACGGTTCCGTTCCTCGCTAGCAGTAATAAGTGCTTGCAGTAATCGAATCCCCTCCTGCAAGACCAGAAGCTCAGGTTGACTTTGAGGCTTTCTGCTATCTGCATGGCTCAAGTGACGAACCACACGTGGAGCCAAGTCACGGATGTATGGAGCAACTAATTCATGAGAAGGATGTTGGAAAATGGACAGGATGAGCCGGTAGCATTTCAGCTGTTCCTGAACAATAAAGAAAACAGTACATGACTATAAAAAGCACAATGCACAACGTCATGTCATTTAGAGTTTTGGACATGCTCAGTCAAAAAGCATGAGAAAAAAAAATGCCAACAATATCACAGATATAAATTTCTAAATCTAAAACCACAATACATCAGAGACATGCTTACAGCATTCAATACATTAATTTTAAAGGTTTTGTTTTATTTTATTATAGGTCTACCTTTCTATAGAAATCCAGCACATACAGAACCTTACATTAGCATCCTTGCTGTCAATGCAACTGTGAAACCTCTGTAAGCAGCCCTTCTGGATTCCTGGCTCTGCGAATACCTCTGGATTTGCTGACAGTAGGAATATGGTAAGAGCAGTCAGCAGGCCTATTTGATCCTTCTCTTGATCTACATAAATTAATAAGTAATCAGTTTGTGATTGTCAAAATTTAAGGAGATGAGAGATATTTTTGTCATGACCAGAAAAGGACATACCCGAATCCCAGGACTGAAGCAGAGAAGAAGCAGAGCTGTGTAGAAGACTGGACCATGATTCCCTGGTTTTCTCTACTCTCGACATAGGAGAAGACACAATATTCTTAAGAGCTTGTAAGGCAGAGGTGACTGTCACAGGTAATCTACCATCTTGGAGCTTTTGAGCTGTGTGTTGAAGAACCCCCACTACCAGGTACAGCAGTGTGGGCAGGATTGAGACACTTCCTAAATGAGGGAGAGTAATAATGATGAAGCAACGAAGTGGAGTAATAGTGTAAGAAAATCCTGACTTAAAAACTTACGATTTGGTCAGGATAGCAAAGACTTTGAACTTCTTTCAAACCTTTATTCTTGTCTAAACATGTAGTAGATTTCCATTAATTTTATTTCCCTGCCACACTAAGCCAAGGAGATGGGGAGCACGCATTTCACGGGACAGGAAGAGATGCCATAATGTCTGGCATAGGTTTTAGGCTGGCCATACACTTCATTTTGTTCAGCCCTAAAACATTTCTTTATCCACACAAACAAGGTGGATGGAGGAATCCCCCCCACTGGGACATTGTATTCTGACCGTGGGCGATAAAAGAAATTTCCAGCATGTCCCTGATCAAAATGCAGCCAGTTAAGCAGGAACTGAATGAATTTCAATCAGTGTGTGTCAGTCACTGCTCAACATAAAAGTTTCTCATTTGATCGACTTCTGTTGAGTGGGCACTACCACATGCTGATTGAAATTCGACCAGTCCCTGCTGAACCAGCAAAATTTACATCAGTGTATGGCTAGCTTAACCACTTAAGGACCGCCGCATGGCAATGTACGTCGGTGCAATGGCACCGACAGGCACAAGCACGTACATGTACGTGCTCGCCTTTCAGCGGGTGGGGGGTCCGATCGGACCCCCTCCCGCTGGATGTGGCGGTCCGTTTCGCTGCAGGAGCGATCCGGGATGAGGGGATGGCCGTTGGTTTCTGGCCATCCCCTCTCGATCGCTCCTGGCGAATGAGAAGCTTCCTCCCACTGTGTATAGTAAACACAGGCAGGGAGGAAGTGATGTCATTCTCCTCGGGCGGTCTTATTGACCGAACTACGAGGAGAGGACACAGAAAGTCTGCACCAAACACTACACTAACACATAGGCACACACAGGCACACAACCCCCCCCCCCTCCCCCCCAGTCACAGTGTCACTGATTGCAGTGATCATTTATTTACTGATCACTGCATTCAGTGTCAGTTGTGACAGTAAAAACTGTCAGGGCAGTTAGTGTTAGGTCCAGGGTAGCCCCCTACCACCCCCCAATAAAGGTTTAACCCCCTGATTGCCCCTAGAGTTAACCCTTTCACCCCCTTTTGCCAGTGTCACGAAGCAATCATTTTTCTGATCGCTGCATTAGTGTTGCTAGGTAGCTAGTTATTTTTTTAGGTTCATCGCCAGGTTTTTATAGTGCTAGGTACCCCGATATACTACCCAATAATGTTTTTCTTTTTAACAAATATTTTTATTTATATTTCAAAAAGAAAATAGAAAACAAACATGCATCAACAGGGTACATACATATCGTGTGCAGACAGAAAACCAAATTGCAGCATATATGGATCACAGACATTTCCTAGCAATGTGTAGAGTCTTTAGTCATTGCAGTAGAGATTACAGACACTACCCGAGACCTCCCTCCTCAATACAAAAACCACAAAAAACAACAAGAAAGGAACCCCCCCCCCCCACCAACCCCCTAGTCTAATCAATGGTCAAATGCTTCGCCTCAACCCATGCTGCCCAAATCTTCCCAAATTTCTTGGGGCAGTTCCTGCCCAGATATGTGAGTTTGTATAGCGGCAAAGCCGCGTTTACCAGGGACTGGCACAATTTTTTAGTAGGAGGGAGAGGTTGATTCCATTGCAGTAGTATTGCTTTCCTCTTGTATAGTGTAGTGTAGAAAATAAACAGTTTCTTCCCCCAGCAGATTTCCAAAAAGTCACAGATACCCAGCAGGAGGAGATCGCAAGCTCCCCCACAGCATTAATGTCGGCCAGGACGCCTTTCCAAAATCTCACTACCCCGGGGCAGGACCACACCATGTGAAAAAAGTCAGCATCGTCTTCGTTGCATCTAGGGCAGGTAGTCAGTCGGTCAGGGTAAATCCTTGCCAGGCGTGCCGGCGAAAAGTATACCCGATGGAGGAACTTCAATTGTATATACCTGTCCCTTGCAGAAATCGCCAGGGTCAGGTAGTGCTGTATGCCCTCCTCCCAGTCCTCTTCAGTAAGCTCCGGAATGTCACTGTGCCAGAGCTCAAACAAATGGGAGATCCTAGTCTCGTCCTGTATGGCCAGCGCGGTATAGATCGTGGACATTGAAAGGCGCCCCCCCCCCCGCAGAACCAAGTACATCCTCCACTGCAGACACCCCTAGAGTCGCTCCGGATGGGAATTGAGACCGGAAGGCGTGTCGCAGCTGCAGAAATCTGAAAAACATATGATTCGGCAGGTCTCTAGCTTGTTTAAGAGCGTCAAAGGGGAGTAGTTGCCCCTGAGATACTATATCCCCTAGTGATGTAACTCCATGCCTGGCCCAGACAACCGGATCAGGAATGGACTTAAAGTGGGGCAGGCGGGGGTTCCCCCAGAGGGGAGTCCTTGGGGCCCAGACTTCTGTGCCCACCAGCTGTTTGTTTACCAGTTCCCATACCTTAAGAGTCGTGCGCATCGGAAGAGTTATCCCGGGGGTAGAACGTGGTCCCCTATGTATTAGGTTTCTTAGTTCCGCATAGGAGCCCAACAATGCCGCCTCCAACGAGGATGCAGGGTTGGCCGGGCCCTCGGAGAGCCACCATTTAATAGTCACTAGGACTGCCGCCCAGTAATACTTCAGGAAACAGGGTAATGCCAAACCTCCGCGCACAAGGGGCCGTTGGAGGGTTGTTCTAGCTATTCTAGGGGGCTTACCATTCCAAACGAAGGACGAGATAATGCCATCCAGTTTCTTAAAGAATCTAAGTGGGATATGGACTGGGGTCTGGCGGAAGAGGTAGGTAAACTTAGGAAGAACCGACATTTTAATTAAATTGACCTGTCCCACTGGTGAAAGCGGCAGGGACCTCCACACATTACACTTCTGGGCTAACTGGGTGACCACCAGACTCAGGTTAAGGGTAATAAACTGTTTCAAGTCTCTGTGTATTTCCACACCCAGATATCTAAATTGAGAAACCCTCTGCAATTGCCCATCCACCCGGGAGTCGCCAGCACCATCATGTAGTGGAAATAAAGTCAATTTCGCCCAATTTATTCGTATACCCGAGAACTGTCCAAACTTGTCGATAAGCGACAATGCTGCTTTTAGGGAGGTTCCATCATCTCTGAGATACAACAGAGTATCATCAGCATATAACGAAACCTTTTCCTGCAAAGGACCCCTGACAATGCCCCGGACCTGAGGGGAGGAGCGGAGGAGAGCCGCCATAGGTTCAATTGCCAGGGCAAAAAGCCCCGGGGACAGGGGGCACCCCTGCCTGGTTCCCCTGTGGAGGGGACAAAGCGGGGAGAGGACTGTGCCCGTGCGCACCCTAGCTGTGGGAGCCTTGTACACTGCCCTGACCCAGGAGATAAAGGCTGGACCAAATCCAAACTTACGGAGGACTTCCCACAAATAGTCCCACTCCACGGAGTCAAAGGCCTTCTCCGCGTCTAGGGAGGCCACTACCTCCTCCCCGCCTTCTGCATCCCCCGAGGCCAAGACAGTGAAGAGCCTGCGAATATTAATGTCTGTCCCCTTCCCTGGCATAAAGCCAGACTGATCCTCATGGATCAGGGTAAGTATAACATCATTCAGTCGCCTGGCAAGGATTTTGGTCAACACTTTTGCGTCTGAGTTGAGCAGGTTTAGGGATCACCACTATAATGGCTTGTGCCATAGATGGAGGGAGATCTTCCTCCTGGAGGGACGCGGTAAGCATGTCGTGCATTCTAACTGTCACCTCCTCCAGGTAGTGTTTATAGAATTCCGGGGGTATCCCATCCTCCCCAGGGGTCTTACCTGGCTGCATGGACCCCAGTGCAAGTCGGACCTCCGCCAGTGTGATCGGGGAGTCCAGGCCATCCCTGGCCTCAGAGGTGAGGGCAGGGAGTGTCACCCCCTCTAAAAAAGCATGCAACGCCTGCGGTGAGTACCTTGCCCTAGATGAGTAGAGGGTGGAGTAAAACTCTGCAAAACAAGCGTTGATGGCAAGAGGATCCGTCACCAATGTCCCAGCACTATTCTGTATTTGAGGTATAGTGGAGATTGGGGCCTGCTCCCTAGAGATCCAGGCCAACAGCCTCCCCGTCTTTTCGCCCTGTTCAAAAATCCTCTGCGTCTGAGCTAGGTGACGTTTGCTTGTCTTAGCCACCCTAAGCAGCACCACCTCCCGGTAAGCTACTTTCATATCTTGTGCCGTGAGCGAGTTGGCCGTGAGGGTGAATCGGGTTTCAAGGTCTTGTGCCCTGGCTTCTGCCTCCTCAACTGTGATCCTATCATTCCTACGCTCCCGGCCAATGGAAGAAAGGTAACACCCCCTCATGTAGGCCTTGAAGGCATCCCAGACCATCCCCCTCGCAGCCGTGCCTACGTTGGAGGCCCAGAATCCCCGTTTTTCACCGCCCATCTCAATGGCAATAGTGGGGTGCTCAATCCAGTACCTTGACAGTCGCCAGAGTCTATCCCGCTGGGGGGTAGAGGTCTGCAGTGTACACAATAGTGGGGAGTGGTCAGAGATGCCCCGAGGGAGTAACTCTATTCCAAGAACCCTGGGAAGCATGGGGGCACCAGCGTAAACAAGGTCGATACGGGAGTGTGTTGTGGGAGGAGGAGTGGCACGTAAAGCCTCGATCTGATGGGTGTTTCCACCTCCAGACATCTTCCAGCCCAAACACCTGTGCCCAGCGAGAAATTGGAGAGTCCGTAGCCCGGTCAGGCGCTAACCTATCTAGGGAAGGATTGGGAGGGATATTAAAGTCCCCCGCTAGCACTACATTGTCAGTATGAAATTGGGCGATCAGGGCAGTCAATTTATGTAGCAAAGACAGGTTCGCTAGAGGTGGCATATAGAGACCCACCAGCACCATCTCTATCATGTCTACTCTGGCGTGCACCAGCACGTATCTCCCGTCCTTATCTGTAACAATATCAAGAGGCTCAAAATTAAGGGACTTATGGACCAGGATGCTAACCCCCCGGGCATAGCCGGAATACGTGGCATAGTAGTGGTATCCCACCCAGGGCCTTTTCAAGCCCATAATCCTTCCCCCTACTAGATGCGTCTCCTGAAGAATACAAATATGCGGAGCATATTTTTTCATGTAGTCGAAAACAAGAGAGCGTTTAATCTTCTGGTTAAGCCCCCAAACATTCCAGGAAAGGATCTTCAACGGAGCCATAACCTGGAAGGGCAGGGGGGACCAACGGATATGACCGCCTGACCAGGGTCAAGGCACAAACATCTCATCTTAAGTAATGCAATGACATACACAGTACATTTGTTATAGTAGAGCTGTCCACAGTAGAAAACATATAAGCATGTAACAGAAAAACAACTAAAAAAACAAACAGAACTCCCCTCCCTTCCCACCCCACACCCCAGAAAAACAACCCCAGGGTGTTTGAGAACCCAAACCAAACTTAGTTGAACTCATTTAAAGGAGAAATCTCCCGTGGGGGCGGTGCGTACCAACCAGCACACCTAGGACAGAGTCTCCTGCGCAGAGTAAACAGACTCCATCGCAGCCGCTTCCTGGAGGCAAAACATGAGATTGAGGTACATTGTTCGCTTGAAATGTTTCAAGGGCCCATTCTTAGTTGCAACTCTTCCAGCAAGGAGGAGACAAAAACCAAAAAAGCAAAAAAATTGGAAGAAGAAAAAATAAGAGAATAAGACAAAACAAGGGGGGAGAAAAAGGTACAGCTCTGAGAGCCAGGGCTGTCAGGGCGTCCAGGTCCGGCATCCCCGGTACAGTATGTCCATGTCCAGAGGTAACCATACAAACCCCCTCAGGCATAAACCTAGGGGAGAGGTGAGGCCATAAGGCCCGCAAGACAATAATATGGACCCCCCCGCGGAGCATCAGAGCATAAGCAACCACTTAAGGACATCTCCTCGCCCCCTGCCCAAAACAGCTAATGGGAAGGAGGGGGGCAGTCTAACCGGATCCCCAAGTTCAGAGACGGACGGTCAGAATTGGGGGGGGGACTGATCTGCTTACCACTGGGCAAAGCTGGTGATGCGTGTGGACCTCAGTCAGGGATTCTCCATCCAGGATCATCCTTGTCGGGGGAGGGAATCAATCCATCTGGAGGTCTCACTCGGGGAGGTAAAGAAACGGACGGATTCTCCATCAATCACTCTGAGTTTCGCAGGGAACATCAAGTTGTACTTGAGACCTTTGGTGCACAGCTGGGCCTTGACTTGGTCGAATGTCCTGCGTTGCCTTTGCGTCTCCATTGAATAGTCAGGAAAGAGCATTCATTTAACGTTTTCAAAGCGCAGTTCGCCCACCTTCCTCGCCTCCCGGAGAACCAGGTCTCTGTCCCTAAAGTTCAAAAGGCGGAAAATAAATGTGCGTGGCGGGGCTCCTGGCGGGCCTCGAACAGACGGCATTCTATGTGCCCGCTCCACCACAAATTGAGGGGAGAACACAGCTAGCGGGAGAAGTGTGCGCAGCAGATGTTCAGTAAAAGCCTCAGTGTCCCAGCCCTCCGAACCTTCTGGCAGGCTTACCAACCGCAAATTATTCCTCCTGTTCCTGTTCTCCTGGTCCTCTGCCCTGGATTCCAGCGCCTTCATCCTCACTTGTAGGGTGCGGAGGGAGGCATCATGGTCGCGGGTGACATCTTCCACGTCCCCCACCCTCCGCTCCGCCTCAGTAAGCCGCTCCCGGTGCTTATCCATATCACGCCGGATAAGCCCCATGTCAAGCTGTATCTGCTCTATCTTAGTGGTTAGGGTAGTCTGGCAGCCCGTAATCGCTTGCATAAGAGCCTGGAATTGTTCAGCACCCAGCGGCGGCGTGTCAGCTTGGTCCGTCTGAGACGCCATGTTGGTGTGGGCCTTCCCGCGTGCAGCGCGGGTCTGTAGCGGGGTTCCTCGTGCTGTGTGTTTCTTCCTATGGGAACCGGAGCTGCCTCTGCGCATCCCCGATCCTCACCACCGCTGTACCGGCCCAACAGGATAGATATATGTCCCTAATTGCCGGATAAATAGCCTGCCAGGTGCGGAGCTCTCTTCCAACACGTCCTAGCTGGTTGCCATCTTGGCCACGCCCCTCACCCAATAATGGTTTTAACCCCCTAATTGCCCCTAGTTAACCCTTTCACCCCCTTTTGCCAGTGTCACTAAGCGATCATTTTTCTGATCGCTGCATTAGTGTCACTGGTGCCGCTAAGTAGCTAGTTATTTTTTTAGGTTCACCGCCAGGTTTTTATAGCGCTAGGTACCCCCATATACTACCCAATAACAAAAGAAAATATTTTATATTGCGACTTTAAATGAAGCATAGCTGCAAAGTGGGTATGGCAAGGACATGTCTGAAATTGATTGGTTTAGTTATAAGATTCAGAAAGTTTGAATTAATAACATCATAAACAGTAAGTATCAATAGGTTATATTTACATATAGATATATATACAAGCGCATATTGCAACATAATTTACAATAGTAATCAACATCTTGATGAAATCCATAATTGTAAAAAGAACAAGAATAGTCTTCCATTAATTGAAGCATATGACATTGTAGATAAAATAAGGGGAGGGGAAATTTCAGACAGATGCTTGCAGATGGTAGCATAAAAGCGCTCTACGCGTTTCGTGGAGTTCATCCACTCATCAGGAGCAATTCCGGGGGTTAAAATTATCTACAAAGAGATAAATAAACGCATGAGGATCAAACAGGAAAAGCACAAAAGGGCAGAGGAACAGAGGGGGGGAGAGACTCAGCTCCCCCAAACACTCTTACCTACAATGAGAATGTGACTTCATAAGACAAAACCATTAGCAAATAAGGACGGCGCCGGGCGGCTGGCGTGGCGAGTGTCCATCTGCTACAGATCTGGGGCAGGTGCGACTGTCGGCCGCCGAACGCTGTTAGCTGTTTGAACGCCGACACCGCCTCTTCCTTAGGTTTTGCAGCGTGACGTAGGTGGTCTTTGGGGCCGCATCGCACCACTAGTTGATACACGCAGTTTGAGTTGTTTCCTTCACAACTTCTTTGCACTTTGTTTGACACTTATTTGCTATATCTATTGGCAATTATGGGCTGTCTGGTATAGTATAATTTTCGTCCCTGTTTATCTGTTTTCATTGTACACATTAATCTAGTGTTCACCCCCAGTGTACTCAATCTATCGGGTTGGGCGATATGCCTCCCCTCACTTTATTCACCGACTCTATCACCCCCTGCACTGTTAATTTTAGATTAACCCATTTATGTATAGACACATCCTCATACCTAATTAATTCACTCCTCTACAGAGGTCCTTCGGAATTTCCCCACATGGTCACTCTGGGATTACAGTGCTATAGAGCTCGTCACCTTCGATTAACTGTGGTGCCTTGTGGTCTTTGAGATTTCTGCCTCAGCTCCGGAGAAGACTTGTCCTCATAGCGTCCTTATTTGCTAATGGTTTTGTCTTATGAAGTCACATTCTCATTGTAGGTAAGAGTGTTTGGGGGAGCTGAGTCTCTCCCCCCCTCTGTTCCTCTGCCCTTTTGTGCTTTTCCTGTTTGATCCTCATGCGTTTATTTATCTCTTTGTAGATAATTTTAACCCCCGGAATTGCTCCTGATGAGTGGATGAACTCCACGAAACGCGTAGAGCGCTTTTATGCTACCATCTGCAAGCATCTGTCTGAAATTTCCCCTCCCCTTATTTTATCTACAATGTCATATGCTTCAATTAATGGAAGACTATTCTTGTTCTTTTTACAATTATGGATTTCATCAAGATGTTGATTACTATTGTAAATTATGTTGCAATATGCGCTTGTATATATATCTATATGTAAATATAACCTATTGATACTTACTGTTTATGATGTTATTAATTCAAACTTTCTGAATCTTATAACTAAACCAATCAATTTCAGACATGTCCTTGCATACCCACTTTGCAGCTATGCTTCATTTAAAGTCCCAATATAAAATATTTTCTTTTTTTATTGAACCAGGGATGGAGGCAGTTGAATTGATATATTCAATGCCTCATTTAAAGTCCCAACCCTTCCCCTCTCCCTCTCTGTTTGTCTAACTACCCAATAACAGTTTTAACCCCCTGTTTGCCCCTAGTTAACCCTTTCACCCCTTTTGCCAGTATCACTAAGCAATCGTTTTTCTGATCGCTGCATTAGTGTCACTAGTGTCGCTAGGTAGCGAGTTATTTTTTTAGGTTCACTGCCAGGTTTTTATAGTGCTAGGTACCCCCATATACTACCCAATAATAGTTTTAACCCCATGATAGCCCCTAGTTAACCCTTTCACCAGCGATCCCCGTATAAGTGTCACTGGTGACGCTGGTTAGCCAGTTAATTATTTAGGTTCCCCGTCAGGTTTTTATATAGCGCCAGGGACCCCCATATACTACCTAATAAAAATTTGAACCCCCTGATTGCCCCTAGTTAACCCTTTCACCAGTGATCACCGTATAAGTGTTACGGGTGACTCTGGTTAGTTTGCTTTTTATAGCATCAGGGCACCCGCCATTTATTACCCAATAAAGGTTTAACCCCCTGATCACCCGGCGGGTGATATCAATTAGGTTTTAGGGTCAGGGTCTGCGTCGCCCCTGGTTAGTGCCAGTACCGCTAACACCCATGCGCAAAGCATAAACCTCCCGTAGTGGTATAGAACCTGAACAGATCAATATCTGATAACACATAACTGCAGCGATCGCAGAGTCAGGCCTGATCCCTGCGATTGCGAACAGTTTTTTTTGGTAGTGTTTTATATTTAAATCCGGAAGGCAGTGCTTGGTTTTCGGGGTCCCGTATGTGGCTAGGCTCCCAAAAAGTCCCACACATGTGGTATCCCCGTACTCGGGAGAAGCAGCAGTATTTTGGGGTGTAATTTGACTTATGCCCATAGCATGTGTGAGCAATATATCATTTAGTGGCAACTTTCTGCAAAAAAAAAAATTTTAATATTCCTGCAACTTGTGGCAAAATATAAAATATTCAGTGGACTCAACATGCCTCTCAGTAAATAGCTTGGGGTGTCTACTTTCCAAAATGGGGTCATTTGGGGGGGTTTTGTGCTATTTTGGCATTTTATGGCCTTCGAAACTGTGATAGGTAGTGAGGAGTGAAATCAAAAATTTGCACCCTTAGAAATCCTGAAGGCAGTGATTGGATTTCGGGGTGCCGTATGCGGCTAGACTCCCAAAAAGTCCCACATATGTGGTATCGCCGTACTCAGGAGAAGCAGCAGAATATATTTTGGGGTGCAATTCCACATATAACTATGGCATGTGTGAGCAATATATCATTTAGTGACAACTTTTTGTAAACTTTTTTTTTTTTTTTTTGTGTCATTATTCAATCACTTGGGACAAAAAAATAAAAAATATTCAATGGGCTCAACATGCCCCTCAGCAATTTCCTTGGGGTGTCTACTTTCCAAAATGGGGTAATTTGGGGGGGGATTTGTACTGCCCTGCCATTTTAGCACCTCAAGAAATGAGATAGGCAGTCGTAAATTAAAAGCTGTGTAAATTCCAGAAAATGTACTCTAGTTTGTAGACGCTATAACTTTTGCGCAAACCAATAAATATACGCTTATTGACATTTTTTTACTAAAGACATGTGGCTGAATAAATTTTGCCCTAAATGTATGACTAAAATTGAGTTTATTCGATTTTTCTTATAACAAAAAGTAGAAAATATCTTTTTTTCTCAAAATTTTCGGTCTTTTTCCATTTATATCGCAAAAAATAAAAATCGCACAGACAATCAAATACCATCAAAAGAAAGCTCTATTTGTGGGAAGAAAAGGACGCAAATTTCGTTTGGGTACAACATTGCATGACCGCGCAATTACCAGTTAAAGCAGTGCAGTGCGAAATTGTAAAAAGACCTCTGGTCCTTAGGCTGAAAATTGGTCCGGGGCTGAAGTAGTTAACCACTTCAATACAGGGCACTTATAAACCTTGCTGCCCAGACCAATTTTCAGCTTTCAACGCTGTTACACTTTGAATGACAATTGTGCGGTCATACAACACTGTACCCAAACAAATTTTTTAGCATTTTGTTCCCAAAAATAGAGCTTTCTTTTGGTGGTATTTGATCACCTCTGGGATTTTTATCTTCTGCTAAACAAATAAAAAAAATGCCGAAAATAAAATATATATTTTTTGTTTCTGTTACAAAGCTTTGTAAATAAGTAAGTTTTTTCCTTCACTGATGGGCACTAATATGCGGCACTGATAGGTGGCACTGATATGCAGCACTGATGGGTATGCATAGGTGGCACTGATAGGCGGCATGGATGGGCACTGATAGTTGGCACTAATTGATGGTACGGATGGATGCCAATCAGTGCCAAACAATAATGCCTGCCAATCAGTGATGCCCATTGTAGGCACTGATTTGCATCCATTGTGGGCACTGATTGGTATCCCTGGTGGTCTAGCGTGGCATACCTGGTGGTGACATCCCTGGTGGTCCTGCCGTCATCCCTGGTGGTCCAGTGTGGGCATCCTGGGGGGGGGGGGGGGCTGCACTGATAAGCAGCACAGATCCCCCGTCAGAGGAAAAGCCAATCAGCTCTCCTCTACTCGCGTCTCTCAGACGCGAGTGAGGTAAAGCTGATCAACAGCTTTTCCTGTTTACATAGTGATCAGCCGTGATAGGACACGGCTGATCATCTGTCAGAGACTCTTTGCCTAGATCGGTGTCTAGGTAAGTGTGCCCCCGGGGGGCGCGCAGTGGCTTGATATCCTGGTGATGTCATATGACTTCCGGTCAGGATATTGAAACCACTTTGCAATGATCATTTTGCTATATGGCGGGTGGCAAGTGGTTAAATAAGAAACAAGAGAGGGCGCATCAGCCTATTGCATTATCCCACAGCTTTTATTAAAAATCATAATGAAAGAAGACTCAGAAAACGCATTATTATTATTTTCTTATCGAGCCACTCGTCTGTAACCCAGTAGTTCTAAACTCAGCAGTCTCCAGAATATGGGGGGACCTCACCAGGATCCCAACTGGCTAATGGCAGGGCTCTAATGAAAAAAGTGATGCCTTTGAACACCGTCAGCCAGCTGGGATACCAGTGAGTTCCTGTATTCTGGAGGCTGAGTCTAGGACTACTGGGCCACTGACAAGTGGCTTGATAAGCAAATTTTATTCTAGCACTTCTCAGCTTAAACCAACAAAAAAAAGTTTTGCCAGTAGTTAATATTAAATTGGTGCTAAAAATTAACACCAAAAACTGCCATTGGCAACACACTCACAGGAGCTCCGTATAGGTCTGGGGAAAGAGCAGACTTTTGCTCTCCATTGGCCACCAACAGAGATGTCCTGTTATTAATAAAAAATAAAACAGAAATCCTTCTCTATACCAATCATTAGGAAATAGCCCAGTTACAAGGTGGCCACCAAGTACAAGGACCATCTACACTCATTCCACAAACACATAATTGCATCTAAAAGTCTGTAGAACCATATATTTACCACTAGACTGCAAGGCCCATTACAGTAAAGTGGAGGTCAGCAACCTGTAGATTGCGATCTACCAGTAGATGGTGGACAGGAGACTGGTAGATCACGGTCTGGGCTTGTTGATTCGCCATCCCAGAGAATAAAACAGAGTAAGATGCAAAGAGACTACTTTCAAAGTTGGAGCTGTAGTAGAGAGCAAGAGCTGCATAAGCCGATGCCTTCTCTGTAGTGCTGACTCCTGTCCCATGCGGAGTGATACCAACTGCACTCCACCTCTTATCCTGGGTAGCGGTCTCCAGAGTGGTGCCAGCAGAAGGAATGAAGAGATTGTTAGGTCAGTGTAAAGCAATACATTGGGCATAATAGTATAGGGCTGCTTTCACACTGATGCTCTGTGGTTTACCCACACAGCGTGTGCAGTGTAGTGTACCTGCAGCTTTTCTGCAGGTTTGCTAACCTTAGCCATAGAATTCTTCTGAATGCAGGAGTTTCAGAAAGTGAACCACACATGCAGGATATAATAAATTTGGCCTCTTTTGTGGCAGTTCACATTTTCAACGCGATATAGCAGAGCTGACTTCACAAAATAGAACTGATGGAAATTCTTGTAGGCTAGTTTATATGGGTGTTTGGTATCGGCGCTTAAGCTAAATTTGTAACGCCACATAATTTTCAAGATTATGCAAAGTATTTGGAAAGTGTTTTTGGTGCTTCCTAAATTCTTAACAAACACTTAATTTTAAAGCCCATGTGAACAGGTCCTACAATGGTTAGCAGTAGACTATTAGATGTTTTTGCAGCATAAACATTGCTTTACAACCCAAAACTGCTTACAAAAGACATCAAACTGCAGTATTATCAGACCGAAATCTGTCTTTTCTCACCTTCTGGAGAACAGAGAGAGGGCAGCTCTGCTAGGATCCCCAGAGAAGCTGAAACTAACAGGCTGGCTTCATGTGACAGAATGTGCTTTGCTGCATTATTTCCTAAGGAGTTCCCAGACAGCCGGGGACTGAGTTGGGGAAGTTGCCTGACAAGAATACAGAGACACAGTTCCAAAGCAGCTAGAACCAGGGAATGACCAGGAATCAAGCCACCAGTATCATGTCCCTCTCCAAACTCTGGCAAGGTCTCCTTTTCTTCTGCTCCATCATCAACTACAAAAAAGGGGAATTAAACAATTAGGAACAAAACTGAATAGATGTGATACTAGCAACATGCTCTTCAAATTTGAGTTCCCTATGATATTAACAGCAATATTTATGTTTAACCACTTTCAAACCGGACCATTTTGCTGGCTTAAGACCAGACCACTTTTTGTGATTCGGCACTGCACCACTTTAACTGACAATTGTCCGGTCGTGCAACGTGGCTCCGCAACAATTGACGTCCTTTTTTTCCCACAAATAGATCTTTCTTTTGGTGGTATTTGATCACCCCTGCGGTTTTTATTTTTTGCGCTATAAACAAAAAAAGAGCGACAATTTTGAAAAAAAACTATTTTTTTACTTTTTGCTATAATATCCCCCAAAAATATATAAAAAAACATTATTTTTCATCAGTTTAGGCCGATACGTATTCTACATATTTTTGGTAAAAAAAAAAAAAAATCGCAATAAGCGATTGGTTTGTGCAAAATTTATAGCGTTTACAAAATAGGGGATAGTTTTATGGCATTTTTATTAATATTTTTTTTTACCTAGTAATGGCGGCGACCAGCAATTTTTATTGTGACTGCGACATTATGGCGGACACATCGGACATTTATGGAACCATTGTCATTTATACAGCAATCAGTGCTATACAAATGCACTGATTCCTGTGTAAATGACACTGGCAGTGAAGAGGATAACCAGAGGGTGGCAGTGTAGGGGTTAAGTGTGTCCTAGAGGCGTGTTACTAACTGTGGGGGGCGTGGCTGTGTGTTAGTGAACACTGATCTCTGCTCCGATCACAGGGAGCAGAGATCAGTGTCACTTGTTGCTAGGCAGAACGGGGAGATGCTGTATCCCCGCAGCGATCGAGTCCGCAGGACACGCAACCGGACTCACGGGGGTCCTGACTGGCACCTGTACACCAATTTGCCTGTCCGTGCGAAATTCTGCTGAATTCGCCAGTCGGGAAGCGGTTAAAATCTTGTTTTATTGTAAGAGTTTTTAATGGTTTACAACAGGGGTTGCCAACCCTCGGCACTGGTGCCACAAAGCCTCTTTTGCCAGCGCTCGACTACCTCCTCATCAGCAGAGCAGCCCGGGGAAGTGTCAGTGAGACACTAATGCATTCCGATCTCAGAATTCCCCACGCCGCACCTACTCTGAGGGGGAGGCACTGTGCCCCCACACATTGTAAAAGATGGGAAACATTGTTTGGTTCTCCAACTTTGCTGTAGCTGCGATCGTCAGCTTTTGTAATGAGGGAGGGATTGAGTGCAGTTCTGCTAGGGAACGGTCCCTGTTTCCAGGAGGGGGACGACTGTCTTGGCCACTACTAAAGCCAATCACAGTCCTGCTAGCCCCGCCCACCTGGAGGAAGGCGACTCGCTTGGTTGCCACTACCAATCTCAGAAAGAAGAGATTTCACTGTGATTGAGAAAAACCACAATCAGGAGACATTTTTTTCGGTTGTCTTTTTTCAGCTGGTGACCTGGCCAGTAATACACTGTCACACAGAAAGAGGAACATTGTTACCCTAAGAGAGGTGGTTTGTTAAAATAACAGAAAAGCAAACTACCTTCTCCCCTTTTCATAACATGGACTGAATGAGACTTATCTCTAGTTAGGGCTGTAATATATTGTCGATGATTCTGCAATTGTCTTCCCGAGATACAAATTTTCCTGCAAATAATGCTTTTCATATACAATTGTGATGACGCAGGAGTGGACAACTCTCCATCAAAATGATTAGGACCCATTCACATAAGGCGATCTGAAATCGGGGGCAGAATCGTTGCGATTCTGCCCACGAATGTAAATCGTGGCAGAACGAGCGATGAATATTTGGGCGCCATTATTCTTTCTTTTTTTTTTATTGTATTTTTATTGAAAAAAATTCAGAAGAATACATATCAAACAGTATTTTGAAATATCAATTAGTAGAGTAAACATTTGAGAAAATATAAGACATTGGTATAAAACGTAATACAAATGACAATAATTGAAAATAATATAAAAACAAGCAAATAAGAATCAAATCATTCGATTCGAACAGAGAAAGCTACCATACCGTGAGAGGCTATGTTGTCCATCATTAAAAGTATGAGAGATGAATGGGGTCAAAGAGATAATGAAAAAGAGAAGATGGTGGCAAATATATCAATACCACAGAGGGAGTTGGGGGTGAAACCTTCACAAGTTAAATGAAAGCAAATGTAGGATGTTAGTAATAATATCAATGAGAAGTACTATATATAGAGCAGACCCAAGAATCCCATATCTTGTCAAATCCATCAATGGCATCCTCTACCATGGCTGTCATGTGCTCCATTCTACAGATATCATTAATAGCTTATATAAGTTGAGCCTGAGTTGGAGGGGAGGTGGACAACCAACATGCAGGAATAGCCCTTTTTTCTGCTAGTAAGACATAGAAGGCCAATTTATTTGCAACTTTTCCCAAGGCCCAGAAGGAGGTATACCGGTTCTAGTGGGATGGGGAAGGGTGCCGTTATTCTTACGTGGTGCGATTTTGGCACAATTATCACGCAAAAGTCACATGGTTAAAACCATGCTAAACTTGCCTCCCAAAAAAGCAGGAGCTTCTATTGGGGGACAAATGGCCATAGGGCAATCCCATTGATGTGAATGGGCTGCCTTACAGTGAGGGAAAAAAGGATTAGATCCCTCGCTGATTTTGTACGTTTGCCCACTGAAAAAGAAATGGTCTATAATTTTAACTGTAGGTTTATTTTAACAGAGAGAGACAGAATAACAAAAAAATCCAGAAAAATGCATTTCAAAAAAGTTGTTAATTCATTTGCATTTTAATGCATGAAATAAGTATATGACCCCCGTCACAAAACATGGCTTAGTACTTGGTGGCAAAATCCTTGTTGGCAATCACAGAGGTCTGGTATTTCTTGTAGCTGGCCACCAGGTTTGCATACATCTCAGGAGGGATTTTGTCACACTCCTCTTTGCAGATCCTCTCCAAGTAATTAAGGCTTTGAGGCTGATGTTTGGTAACTCGAATCTTCAGCTCCCTCCACATATTTTCTATCAGATTAAGGTCTGGAGACTGGCTAGGCCACCCCAGGACCTTAATGTGCTTTTTCTTGAGCCACTCCTTTGTTGCCTTGGCCATGTATTTTGGGTCATTGTCATGTTAGAATACCCATCCACGACCCATTTTTAAAGCCCTGGTACATGACCCCGTCCATCGTCCCTTTAATGCAATGAAGTTGTCCTGTCCCTTTAGCATAGTTTTTTCACCTCCATCTTTGGTGGTGGGGATGGTGTTCTTGGGGTCATAAGCAGCATTTCTCCTCCTCCAAACACGGAGTTGAATTAATGCCAAAAAGCATTTTTGTCTCATCTGACCACAACACTTTCACCTAGTTGCCCTCTGAATCATTCAGATGTTCATTAGAAAACTTCAGACGACCCTGTACATGTACCTTCTTGAGCAGGGGGACCTTGCGGGCACTGCGCGATTTCAGTCCTTCATGGTGTAGTGTTTTACCAAATGTTTTCTTGGTGACTATGGTCCCAGTTGCCTTGAGATCATTGACAAGATTCTCGTGTGCAGTTCTGGGCTGATTCTTACTGTTCTCATGATTATTGGAATTCCATGAGGTGAGATCTTGAATGGAGCCCCAGACCGAGGGAGATTGACAGTTATTTTGTGTTTCTTCCAATTAAGAATAATCACACCAATTGTTACCTTATCACCAAGCTGCTTGGTGATGGTCTTGCAGCTCATTCCAGCCTTGTGTAGGTCTACAATCTTGTGCCTGACATCCTAGGACAACTCTCTGGTCTTGGCCATGGTGGAGAGATTGGAATATGATTGACTGCTTGCTTCTGTGGACAGGTGTCCTTTATACAGGTAACTAGCCGATATTAGGAGCACTCCCTTTAAGAGAGAGTGCACCTAATCTAATTTTATTACCTATATAGAAGACACCTGGGAGCCAGAAATCTTGCTGATTGATAGGGGATCAAATGCTTATTTCACTCATTAAAATTCAAATCAGTTTATAAATTTTTAGTAATGCATTTTTCAGGATATTTTCGTGGTTATTCAGCCTCTAATGGTTAAAATAAACCTACCACTAAAATTATAGGCTGGTCATTTCTTTGTCAGTAGGGGATCAAATACTTTTTTTCGTCACTGTGTGCGACACAGTTTTCCGTGTATAAATCGTGTTTTTTGAAAATCAGGTGCAGAAACACTCAAGGTCTGATTGGGGACCAAGGAAGTGATTAAGAAAAACCAGCGCACGCCGATGTACGGGCAGGCATATTGGCGTACAGGTACGTCCAATCTCTAATGCTGCCCTGCCATCGTGCTGGTCGGGACCTCCATGAGTCCGGTCGTGGGTCCCGCGGACTCAATGGCCGTCATACCCGCGATCGTCTCAAGGGGCGGCTGAACGGAGAGATGCCGTTGTAAACAGCATCTCACCGTTCTGCCTAGCAACAAGTGACGCCGATCTCTGCTCCATATAATTGGAGCAGAGATCAGTGTTCATTAAATGAAAGCCCAGCCCCCAACAGTTAGTAACACACCCCTAGGAACACTTAACCCCTACACTGCCACCCACTGGTTAACCCCTTTAACTGCCAGTGTCATTTACACAGGAATCACTGCATTTATATAGCAGTGATTGCTGTATAAATGACAATGGTCCCAAAAATGTGTCAAAAATGTCCGATGTGTCTGCCATAATGTCGCAGTCACAATAAAAAAAAATAAAAATAAAATCGCTGAACGCCACCATTACTAGTAAAAAAAAATTATTAATAAAAATGCCATAAAACTATCCCCTATTTTGTAAACGCTATAACTTTTGCACAAACCAATCAATCAATAATCGCTTATTGCATTTTTTTTTACCAAAAATATGTAGAAGAATACGTATTGGCCTAAACTGAGGGGAAAAAATGTTTTTTATATATTTTTGGGGGATATTTATTATAAAAAAAAAGTAAAAAATAATGTGTTTTTTTCTTTATAGCACAAAAACTAAAAACAGCAGGAGTGATCAAATACCACCAAAAGAAAGCTCTATTTGTGGGAAAAAAAAGGACATCAATTTTGTTTGGGAGCCACGTCGCATGACCGCGCAATTGTCAGTTAAATCGACGCAGTGCCGAATCGCAAAAAGTGGTCTGGTCTTTGACCATAAAAATAGTCCGGGGCTGAAGTGGTTATAGATTAGATTATGGTCAGAGTATTTAGACATTTAGGTCTAAAAAGAAAGCCCTAAGAAGAAAAATTTTTTGGAGAGGAGTGTACTCGGGACGTAGTACATATTATCCGGGACACGAACTACCGGAAGTGGGAACGGGATACCTGTCCCTTCCCCAAAAGATGCCAATTGTGGCACTTGAGGGGGACAGGAGACAAATGAGCGGAAGTTCCACTTTTGGGTGGAACTCCGCTTTAAAGTGAATCTATTGTTGAATACAGACAAGGATTGCCACTGCAGACCTTCTTCTCAAAATGCTATTTGCTTAACAAATATGCTGACCAACTAGCCTCAATCATCTTTAGTCTTTGACCCAAAACAAATATGCAGATTAGAAAATCCATATCTGCATACTGTTTAGGTCAGTAACACAAAGTATTGAAGAAAGATAATTATCTTGACAGGCAATTTCAGAAGGAATGGGAGCCTCCAGGTTTTTCTTATGACAGATTTCCTTTATTGGCATTTAACACTCAATTTTTCTCCTTGTACTATCACACCTATTACTAATTTGTACATACTGTATTCCCATACCTTCTGCACTCCTCCTCCTCTCCTGCACATGCTCTTGAGCTGCACCCAGGATCTGTTTTCCAACCTCCAATGCCAAAAGTTGTACTTCTGAGCACTCTCTCATGAGCAGCAGTCGATGTAGTACAGAGACTAATTCAACAGCAAGTTCCTGGAGGATACAAAGCAGCAAAATAGAAGCTGAACTCATTAAACTGATTCAAAGAACAATTACATTTTACAGCATCGAGAAACAGGTCATATAATCTGCTCTTCTGAAAGAAAATATGTATAGCTTGACTTTTTAACAAAATGCACACCATTATTCTATACCCTTCAGCTACTTAGATAAAATATTAGAATTTGTCTAACAGCACAGTGCAAAACTATGATTTTTATAACACCTTACCTGTAAAATCCTTTTCTTTGAAGTACATCACGGGACACAGCGCCATAGTAGTTGCTATGTGGGTTATAGCCCACCTTCAGGTGATGGACTCTGGCACGCCCTCAATTAAAAAGTTCACTCCCTATATAACCCCTCCCACTGGTGGGAGTACCTCAATTCTGTAGCAAAGCAATACACGTGTATACCAAGAAGGGAGGGACCTCTGTGTACCGTGATGTACTTCAAAGAAAAAAGGATTTTACAGCTAAGTTGTTATAAAAATCCTATTCTTATCGTACATCATGGGACACAGAGCCATAGTAGTTACTATGTGGGATGTCTCATAGCAATGCCAACTGAAGGGAGGGAGACACAACAAAGTAGGGCACTAAGAGACTAGAGGACTCATACTGCAATCTGCAGTACACTGCGCCCAAAGGCAGTGTCCTCATGCCATTTACATCTACTTGATAGAATCTGGTAAATGTATGGACTAAAGACCAAGTTGCAGCCTTGCAGATTTAAGCCATAGAAGCTTGGTGATGCACTGCTCAAGAAGCACTAACAACCCTGGTGGAGTGCGCTTCAATATGAAAAGGAGGAATTTTCCTCTTAAAACCATAAGTTTGAACAATCACTTGACAAATCCATTTAGAAATAGTAGATTTCAATGCTGCCTGTCCTCTTTTAGGACCATCTGGCAACACAAACAAAACATTTATTTACGAATCTGACCTTGACCTCTCTCACCACATCAAGAAAACGTAGTGACCTTTCTTTCACAGAAACGAAGTTCTGGCAAAAAATTAAGGCAGAACAATTTCCTGGTTTAAATGAAAACCTGATACTACCTTCGGTAAGAATTCAGGATGAGGCCGCAATACAGCCTCATCCTTATGAACAACCAATACAGCTCCTTACAAGAAAGAGCAGCCAACACTGATACTCTTCTTGCAGAAGATACGGCAACCAAGAAAAAATATTTCCCCCATCAAGAGGACCAAGGTAATATCACATACTGGCTCCAAAAAGAGGCTAAGCCGACAGGACTAAAATTAAGTCCCAAGGGTTCAGGGGTGACCAAACTGGAGGATTAATCCGCATTACCCCCTGAATAAAGTTATGAACCAGAGAGAGGGATGCAAGTGGTTGATGAAAAGAAAGACCAATAAGGCCGACATCTGGCCATTGATAGTACTCAAGGCCAGCTTCAATTCTTATATCTGTAGGAATTCAAGGATCCTACCTATGACATATTTCCTGGGGTGCTAACCCCTGGATTTACACCAGGAGACACATTCCTTCCAGATTCTTGACTCTGGAGGCCGGCTTCCTAGCATTTACCAAATTAGAACTACTGAGGCTAACCGCCCACGATCTTTCAGAATTTGGGTCTCAATAGCTAAACTGCGAAATTTAGCGTTTGTAAGGTAGGCTGGAATACCGGACCTGTCTGGCCATAGTGGTAGGGTCCAAGGGTCCCCCACCACCATCTTTATGATCTTGGCAAACCAAGATCTCCTGGGCCACAAGAATCACCACCTTCCTTTCTTGCTTGATCCTGCGAAGAAGGCGCAGAAGCAGCAGAACAGGAAGGAACGCATAGATCAGTAAAAAAACGATCCCATGGAAAAAATCAAGGCATCTGTTTTGTATGCCATCGGATCCCTTGTCCTTGACACAAAGTTCCACATCCGAAACTTCCCATCTTCTGGTATATCAACAGAAACAAGTCGGGGTGAGAGGACCATTCTCCCAGGAACAACTGTTGGCGACTCAAGTAGTCCGCCTGTCAATTCCTATTCCTGGAATGAAAATTGCTAATAGGCAAAGAATGCTGTTTTCTGCCAAGATATGAATATGAATATGATTCCCCTCTTTCTGGGCCGCACAACTTTTTATGCCCCCTAAGTGAATGATAAAAAGCCACAGCTGTGCCATCGTTGGATTGGATTCCGATAGGAGAATTCTGTAGATTGAGCGTCCAGGCCTCGAGGACCAGGTGTACTGCCCGAATCTCTAGAATATTGATGGACAAGGTCATCCCTTTCCTTAGGACAGATGCTTCTTCCAGGACTGCTCCTCAGCCCAGAAGGCTGGCGTCTGTTGTTACCACCTTCCAGGTAACTGGTAGAAAGGATTCCTCTTTTTGAAGATTTTTGGATATCAACCACCAATTGGGGCTCTGATGCACATTGGGGAATGAACGCATTAGGAAGCCCAGAGCTTGGGCCTTCTTGTTCCCAGTTGACAGGATACTGTTTTGCAGCAGTCTTAAATGCAACCGCGCATAAGGAACAGCCTCGAAAGAAGCCACCATCTTTCCCAACAAATTCATGCAAAGCCGAATAGAAGTATTTTTCTTTGAGTTGAGTAATTTAATCAGTTTCCTTATAGAACTGATCCTTACCTGGGGAAAAAACATCCTCTTTTGATAGATAAGGAGGATTTCTCTAGGTTGAGAATCCAACCTAGGTATTCCAAGTAGCTAACTGCAGTGACCAAAGTTTGGATTAAGCGGGTTACCGAATTGATCTATGAAGAGAAGATCTAAATAGGCTAGTATTGCTATACCTTGAACCATTACCCTGGCTAAAGAAGGAGTCAGGACCTTTGTAAACACTTGAGGTGGAGTAGCTAGACCAAAAGGCAGAGCTACAAACTGAAAAATAGGATTTTTGTACTCAACATAAAATCCTTTTCTCTGAGGTTCATTGATGGACACAGCTCCTTTAAATCTGTAGGGTTATCACGCCACCTTCAGGAAGGACTAGGCAGAGCATGTAATACATGTAAAAACAGCAGAACTGCATGGCTCCGCCCAGGGAGCGGTCTCTCTGGCTATAACCCCTCAGTCTGCTTCCTTCAGCTCAGTAAGTCAACAAGCAGTACATCAAAGTAGGAGGGGTGGGTGCTGTGTCCGTCAATGAACTTCAGAGAAAAGGATTTTACGGTGAGTACAAAAATCCTATTTTCTTTCAGTCATTGACGGACACAGCTCCTTTAAATCTTGACCGTAGGGCCATCCCCAAGCAGTGCCAAAAGAAGGGTGGAACAGCAAAAACATAATTTCAACCACAACCAGAAGCATGCCTCAATGGAGTAGTTACCATCTGAAATGGCCGCACCAGAACTTGCGGCCAGTGTATGCCTCAAAAATGCATTTACAACAAAATTGTAACTTACACACCTGGGTAACAGACGCTAGATGTCGGAACGCCCAGGAGGTCCCAATTGCCCTGGTGGAATGGGCCATGACAGCAAAGGGGGGCACCTGCCCCTTCAAGGCGTAAGCCTGGACCATGCTCTGTCTGATCCACCAGGAAATTGTAGTCGACGAGACCGCCAAACCTTTTTTCAGACCGGTCACTGAAACAAACAGAGTCTGACTTCTGCAAGGAAGACATATCAGACAGATATACCCTCCATGCCCGGACCACATCCAAGGAATGTAGGGCAACTTCTTTAGGACAACTTCTTTAGGATGTGTCGGCTTAGGACAAAGGGATGCTAATGCTAGAGCTGCCACGTCGCGTCGACGTAATCGACTACGAAAATACGTCTCATCTCGTGGGTTAATGGCGGCGGCGGCTGCTGCCGCTGCTCCTCCTCATGCTCCCGGGAATGGGGAAGTTCCAGTGCAGCACAAAAAGCCATACTATGACTTTCAAAGGTATGGGAATTCTTTAAACAGAGGCCAGATAAAATGGTCCTTTGTTCCCGCTGCAAAACCGAAATGGCGTACCACGGCAGCACTACTGGGATGCACGAGCACCGCAGAAAAAACATCCTGGCGCTCTACGACCTCAAACGGACGAGCCATCTTTGTAAGTAGTATTTGGGAAACAATGGGAGTAATTATTACAATTGTGTTGTGGTCAATTAATATATACTGCTAGTAAATAATTACGGATGATACGTCATTATTAGTGCATGCTCAGGGGTACCCATATTTGTTGCTGTGCTGTGCTTTGCTAATTGCTTTTTTGTAGTGGCCATCTCATGTTTTTTTTTATTTTTTCACAAGGCACTTTGCACTGCAGCCCTCAGTGTCTTGCTGATCTGGGGATCCCTCAGGGCATGGTTGACATTGACAACTAACTGCAATGTATGACCAGCACACCTGAGAGAAGAGATGCCATGCTTTTCTTCCAAAATACGCAGAGCAGAAACAATATAATATTAATTTATTGCAGAGATTTACTACCCTACCTGTACCCTCTTTGAAATACACAGTACAAGTACATTATTAGCATTGAAGATTCATAGATTGATTTTATGTTGGTTAAACTTGGTTCAGGTTCCTAAATGTTAATTATTATTGTGTGTGTTTTTTTGTTTTGTTTTCTCAGGAAGAGGCAAAGCTGTGTACAGGAGTTCTTTCATAAAAAGGATGTCACTGTTTGCACACCCCAAATGTTCGTTGCATAGCATACTCAACATGATTGTAAAAGATATGAGACCCCTTTCTATTGTAGACAGTCAAGGATTTTGTGAGATGATCAACATGTTTTAACCAGGATACACACTTCCCTCCAGGTCCCATTTCACTAAGCTGATGGAGAAGAAATGAGGAGAATTTTGAAAGATTGAAAGCGTCACTAAAAGACGTGAAATCAAAAATAGCTCTCACCACAGACGCATGGACCAGTATTGCCACAGAGGCATACTTGGGTGTCACATGCCACTTCATCAATGAAGACTGGAATCTTACATCGTACAGTCTGACCACTATGCCACTTGAAGATCAGCACACAGCTGAAAACAATGCTAACTGGGTGGAAAAAGCAGCTGAAAAGTTTGAGATACCCATGGCCAATGTAAATGTAGTTGTCCATGATAAGGCTGCAAATGTTGTCGCTGCTCTGCGTATTTTGGAAGAAAAGCATGGCATCTCTTCCCTCAGGTGTGCTTGTCATACATTGCAGTTAGTTGTCAACCATGCCCTGAGGGATGCCCAGATCAGCAAGACACTGAGGGCTGCATAGTGCCTTGTGGAACATTTAAAAAAAAGTGAGCTGGCCACTACAAAGCTTAAAGCAAAGCAGCAAAAAATGGGTAGCCCTGAGCATGCACTAATAAATGATGTATCCGTAAGATGGAACAGTACTTTATACATGATCAGTCGCCTGCTTGAACAGAGGTGGCCTGTGACTGCAACTCTTTCCAATCCTGATGTCACACCATGAGGGAAGCGCTTCCTGGATTTAAAACATGATCAGTGGAGCTTACTTGAGGAAGTGGAACAAGTCATGAAGCCTTTTGAGTGTGCTACTGTTTTCTTGAGTGGAGAGTCCTATGTGACTGCTTCCGCTCTACCTCCTCTGGTAAAGGGCCTCCAGAAATCCATACAGAGGACAATTTGCAAGACAGCAGCAGTCAAGGCTTTCCAAAGTGCTGCTGCACAGGAGATGACATCAAGATGGGAGCGGAAAACTAAATTCAGAGATGATGGTGGAGAAAATATATGTCTTATTGCAGCAGCCCTGGACCCCAGATTCCACAAACTAAAATTCCTGCCAGCAGAGGACAGTTTAAAAGTTCACCTCAAGGTCCAAGCTCTTGCTCTTGAAGTGAAAAGAAGATATGAGGAAGAGCAAACTCAACATTGATGTGAGGAACAGTAGTCAGCCAGTGCAGACATGAAATTTTCTAAAAAGAGGCAAGTGTCTCTGTTAGACACTTTGCTCGGTTCTTCAGATTCAGATGATCACCACAGTAATGGCGAGGATGACATGACTGGTCACATCCAAGATCAAGAAACCCACAGTGAAGTTGTGAGGAATGAGATACACATGTAATTCAGTGAGTAGGCTATTCCAAAGGAAGAAAATCCGCTGAAATGGTGGAAGGAAAATGAAAAGAGGTTTCCCATCTTGGCCATGCTGGTAAAGAGGTACTTGTCTGTGCCTGAAAGGCTTTTCTCAGTTGCTGGCAACATTGTGACAAAAAAAACAAAACAAGCCTAACTTCAGAGCATGTCGATATGCTAACCTTCCTCCATTGCAATGCTAGAGTAACACACAGGCCCCCAACCTTTTGCACTGATGCACTGTCCTTGTTGGGCTGCATTTATGTTGAGATGACTGCCTTCAGTGTATTGGCCATTATTTTTGCACAGTGTTGAGCAGTGCTTTTGTTGGGCTTGGTTCCTTCCTTCCTTGAAAACAGGTATGTTTTACATTACAAGTTACACACCACAAAAATACTGCTCAATCAACACTCTACAATAACACTATGTAATGATTACAATTACATAGTGTTATTGTATGTTGACCAGCATTTTTGCGGTGTTACTTAATAAACAACAACACTTTAGGTTAACAGGCATAATGCCATATAAATTCTGCCTAACACTTTGCAAAAGATGCATTCTGAAGGCATTATGTGGTTGAGTAGTAAGGTTACCACATAATGCCTTCTGAATGCATCTTTTGCCAAGTGTTAAGCAGAATTTATACGCCATTTTCATGCCTCATGCCCTAAAGTGTTACCTTTTATTTTTTGGCAGTTTTTGTTTTATTTTTGTATAGGTCTTTCATGTGTTTTTGTACACCCAGTGTTGAGCAGCAGCGCAGAGCAGCAGTGCTTTTGTTGCATTTTTATATGGCATTTTTTAATGCTTCAGGCTCTGAATTAATGGCAATGCCATTATTCGTGCCTGATGCTAAAGTGTTTACATTTTATTTTTGGCACTTTTTTATACTGTAAAAACTTTACTACATTGAAGTATTTTTTGGAAAAAATTTAATAAAAGTTTAAATATTATATTAGAAGTTGTACTTATTTTTTGTAAAGTTAACCAAAGGATTAATTATCTAATCACAAAAAGAGCACACTAGATTAAGTAAAAAATAAATAAATAATAATAATCGTATAGTTAATGACTAATCGAAAAAATAATCGATAGATTAGTCGACAGACAAACTAATCGTTAGTTGCAGCTATAGCTAAGACAATGCCCTCATTAAGATGAAAAGCCGAAACCACCCTTGGAAGAAACAAGGGTCGCGGACGTAGCACCCCCTCATCCTTGTGGATAACCAGATAGGGCGACTTGCAGGACAAGGCCGCCAACTCAAAAACCCTCCTGGCAGATGTAATAGCCACTAAAAAGACAACTTTCTGGGAAAAAGTCAACAAGGGAATTTCCCTGATGTTCACAAACGGCGGTTTATGAAGCGCCGATAGCACCAGGTTCAGATCCCACAGAGGTGGGGTGGTCGAACTGGAGGGACTACATGCCGAACCCCTTGCACAAAGGTGCTTACCAATGAGTGAGACACCAATGGGCTTTGGGAAAAAAAAAAAAAAAAAGACAGCCAAGGCTAATATCTGTCCCTTGATGGTGCTTAAGGCAAGTTTGTGATCCACACCTGGCTGTAAAAACAGTAGGCTCCTAGAAACCGAAGACATGCGTGGACGCCACCCCATTTCCTCACACATTTTTGCTCGCAGGCTTGTTTGGCCTGTGAAAGCAGGGACACTTTTGTCCTTCAATAGCCACCCTGTCGAACTGGGAGCGCGTACCTGTCGTTCCGGGTGGGCGAAAAAGCCGATTCCTAGCGGAAAAGGAGGGCCCTTGCTTACAGCGTGGCTCCTTACCCTTCCTGGACTGTGGGAGTAACATGCTCTTCCCACCTGTAACATTCTTAATAATGTCATCCAGCAAAGCTCCAAATAGCCTCTCACCAAGGAAGCCCAATCCACCAGAGCTTGTTTAGATGCCTGGTCCACAGACCGGCATTTCAGCCAAATCAGGCACTGTAGCACCACTGCTGATACCGATGCTCTAGAGAGCAGGGGGGACTGTATCCAGGGCCGCATCACCAACTGGTCTGCCAGTTCTACGCAGACTGGGGGAGACTGTTGCTTCTCCAATTCACAGTGCAATAACTTTGCCCACTTAGTAAGTGTCTGCAACACCAAGGCCGTGGCCACCACAGGCCGTAATGCTAACCCCACTACCATAAACATGGACTGGGCCATTGCCTCGGCTCTGTCGGTAGGGTTCTTGAATGCAGGAGTCCCTTCTACCGGAATTGTGGTTACTTTATTCAACCTGGATACCGGGGGGTCAGCAAACGGAGGAGCCATCCATTTTTTAAGGAGGCTCTCCTCAAAGGGGTAACGCACCGCTATTCTTCTTGGGACTGAAAAGGCCCTTTACGGGCTTCCCAATTCCTTGTAGATGAACTTATCAAATTAAGTCAAATACAGAAACACCTTAGGTGTACAGGTCGGTTTCCAGGACTCAAAAGGGGCCAACACCTCAGCAGGAGATCCTGCTGCATTCCTGTATTTTCACAGTATCCTGCACAGCGGTGATAAGTGTTCCAACTAGCGCTTTTTCCTGCACTGACCCGGACACGGAATCATCCTCACGGTCCCGGTCTGCATCCTCTGACACGTCAGAACAGGGGCCGCCAGACACAGCGGGCCCGAGTCTGAATCAGAGCTTTCCCCAGAGGACGGGGGAGGGGGCAGGGGACATTTTTTACTCCCCTTGCGCCCACACACTGCCTCCACCCTGGCAATTACAGGGATGTCTGGGGAAGAAGCGCCAGCTTCTGACGCCATGCTGACCCACCTCATCTGCCACACTTGGGGACTTAGGACAAGGTACACAATCCCACCCTCCTAGCTGATCACAGACTGAGGGGCACAACCGCAGGACTCACCACCCTGACCGATTTCCACGAATAAAAACACTCATGTAGTGCATGTAGCGGTGAGGGGGGATAGGAAAAACCTATACCCTGGATCTGCAGCCCAGGCGTATACAGCGTGCCGACTCTATTCCTCCTCTGCTCACTACCAAACACCTCGTCAGACGAGGCATTACATGAGTGTTTTTATTCGTGGAAATGTGAGTTGAATGTATAACATGTTTTAAAGGATTAAAGTTTTAAAGCAGTATTACACTATGGTATGCCTCATTGCTTTTTATATGTGACCCTGAGAAGGCTTGGTGGATATAATTAAGAGACAGCTGTGGAGTCTATGGTAGAAAGAAAGTCATAGTGAAAAGGATCCATGTGCAGCAGCCGGGGATAAGGAGAGATCCAGATCACTCACTGTTAACATTTCAGGCTTAAATCCAAAACCCTTAAGGTGAGGGTACATCTCATGGGGAGGAGAGCACTAATGCATGAAGGCACCTGTCACGTTATCCGTTTAAACTGAAATTTTTGTTGAATATATGGACACTTGACTCTATATATATATATATATATATATATATATATATATATATATATATATATATATATATATATTCTCTAAAGAGCAGGGCCCTCTGATTCCTCTTGTACCAAATTGTAATGTAACTGTAATGTCTGCCCTCAAGTTGTAAAGCGCTATATAAAACCTGTATAATATATATATATACACACACACACAGACACACACACACACACACACACACACACACACACACACACATTTTTATTACTTTGAATTTCACGGATGCACAAGCACTTTTTAGGAGTTGTATATGTGTGCATGTATATGGATTTTGCACATATATATTATGTATTTTATTTCTTTTAAAGTGAATCACAATTAAGAGATCGCAAGTAATTTGCGATTAATAGCGCAACACTCTATACATATGTGTACACACACAGGTGTATAATACATCCAACTTTTCCCCATTAGAAATTCTTTGGATATACTTATCCAGATTGTCTCTAAATAACCGTTCACCATAAAAAAGGAAACTGGCAAAGAGCTTTTTGCATGGCGCTTCAGCTGACCATCTTTCAACCATAGGATTCTATGCACATGTACCAGCCTTAGCATGAGCCGTGAGGCCTGGAGAACGGAATCTTTCATAGTGTCAACTGTAAAAAAGAACACTTCTGATATGCTGTTCAAACCCTGGGCCTGCTGATCAGGAATAACTTTGAGTACCTCTATAAACTGGTCCTTTAAGGACTGAGATAGTCTGAATGACAGCGCAGGTTTGAATGACTGAACCTGCGACCGAAATATTGTTTTTTTTTAAAAAAAAAGGAACTCCAACATATCTGTTGGACCCTTTAGCATATGAGCATTGTCTACTGGACAAGTCAGGTTTTTGTTTACAGAGGATATAGCAGCGTTAATTGCAGGAACTCCCCATAAAATCCTTCCTCCATAGAATAAAGTATTGAGAACTTTTTCAGAGGAAAGCAACTGTTTATCTGGGTGCTTTCACTCAGAATACATAAGCTTTCTTAGCCATGAATGAATAGGAAAAAAGAGAGAAAGAGAAATTCGCCATCTCTCGCTCCTTGTTCCTCAGTATGAGGGTCCTGAGCAATGGACGGGGACCTGCTATGCTTAGTCCCACTCTGGGATGCGATTAAAGCATCAAACTTTTACTTAAAATGGTTGAAGAAAAAAAACCTCCTTAGTAATATACACAGGGCCTGCAGTGTTTAAGAGCTACAACACTTGCCCCTCCTGACGGCTCACCGTGACCAGCCATATTACTGTCAGGGGAGGATGCCATCTTACTGGGATGGATCTAGGCTATCGTGTGACTAAATAAGTCTTTCTAGAGCCCTTTATGTTTTTACTCCCCTTCTGCCATAGCCCGATGCACAAAGCAGAGGTACTACTAGAAAGAATGTATATACTGCTTGAGCTATAGTCCAACACAGTTGCTGCTATTAATGTCCAGCCTGATGCAGCAGTAAAAATGTCTCAAAGGCAATGCCTGTGTCACCAAACCTCTTAACGCCACCTTTTGCTCTTGTGTCCCTCCACAGCCTGCAGCAACACAAAAGGTGCTTTTAAAAACTTGCATCCTTGTGTTGGGCATTGGAGGACGCTGATGCTGCTAAGCCCCCCCCCCCCCCCCGCATTGCCTACAGCTCTTCCCTTTTTCCTGAATGAATGAATGAATGAATGAATGAATAACTTGTATAGCGCTACATATGCAAACTAAATCGCCCCAGGGCTATTTTTGCTGCCAGTGTCCGTCTGGGTTTTCAGAGATGGGTCTTGAGCTTCTTCCTGAAGGCCAGATAGTTTTCCTCCGAGCGGATGTCCGCGGGTAGAGCATTCCAGAGCCTTGGTCCTTGTACTGCGAACCTTTGTTCGCCTTTTAATTTTTAACGGGTCTTGGGGATGTGGAGGAGGTTCTAGTAAGTTGACCAGAGAGTGCGACCTGGGGTGTAGTGCTTTATTTTGTCGCAGAGGTATTGCGGGGCTTTTCCTTGTGCACATTTGTTAGTGAGGCAGAGGGTCTGGAATGTAACTCGATCCTTCACGGCTAGCCAATGGAGGGTCCTCAGGGATGGGGTGATTGATTCCCATGTTTTTTTTCCAGTTACCAGTCTGACTGCTGTGTTCTGGACGGTTTGTAGACGTGAAATTTGGTATATTGGAAGTCCTAGGTAGAGAGAATTTGCATAGTCGAGTCAGGAATTGATGATTGTTCCAACTACTGCTTCAGGGATGAAGGGGATGAGTCTACGCAGTAGGCGAAGATGGTAGCGGGATCAGCTGACTACTGATCCTATTTGTGCATCCATCATCATGTTTGAGTCAAAGAGTCACTTGGCTTTTGGCTTTAGTGCTGGGGGTGATGGGTTGTCCGAGGATGGTGAGCTATGTGGACATCGTGCCAGGGTTTTTGCTTCGGTTTGCGTGAAGGAAGAGGATTTCTATTTTGGATCCCTTGAGTTTAAGGGAGCTCTCCGTCATCCTATCGTCGATCAATGAGAGACCGTTTTCTAGTGCCTGGTATTGGTCTTTTTTTGTTGGAAGGTAGAGTTGGATGTCATCCGCATAAGAGTGATAAAGTAGATCCTGGTTGCTGATGATTTTGAGGAGTGGGCGGAGATAGATGTTAAAGAGCATGGGTGACAGGGGTGATCCTTGAGGGACTCCGCATGTAATTTTTCGTGCTTCCTAAGTGGACGTTCCTAGTTTCACTTTCTGAGATCAGTTTTCTAGAAAGGATGCGAACCTGCGTAAGTCTCAGTCTGCAACTCCCGCTACTTCTGTGAGACGAGTGAGCAGGGTTTTGTGGTCTACTGTGTCGAAACGCTGCACTGAGGTCCAGCAGCACTAGGAGACACGATTCTGCTTCATCTGCTTCGAGGGTGTCATCCCAGATTTTGAGCAGTGCAGTTTCTGTCCCGTGGCCAGGGCGGATACCTGATTGTAGTGGGTCCAAGAGTTTATGGGTGTCCAGATGGAGTTGTAGCTGTTGCACTACTGATTTCTCAATAATTTTGAAGAAGACATTGAGGCTTGTGACAGGTCTGCGGTCGTGTGGGTCTTTAGGATCAAGGTTAGGCTTCTTTAGGAGGGGTTTGATTGTGCCTTGCTTGTGGGAGGTCGGGCCGATTCCTTCTTTAAATGACTGGTTTACGAGGTATGTTTTGATAGGTGCCAGGATGTTGGTACATTCTTTCAGAAGTTTTGTGGGAATGATGTTGTTTGCCCTGTCTCTGAGGTTTCTGATGATGTTTTTTGTGGTGTCAATGGTGATTTTGATCACAGTAAATCTAGGTGGTTGTAGAAACTTTGTGTGTTTTTTTTCCTTCTTGTTCTGGCCGAGTGGGGTTATTTGCCATGTTCTGCTGAATTATTTCCCGAATGGTTGCGATTTTGCCAATTAAAAAAAAAAAAAAATCAGATAACTCATAGCAGAATTCTTGTGTTTGGTTTGCTGGAGACTCTAAACAGGTGAGGTTCATAGTCTGAGTGGCTAGTTTGAAGAGTGCTCGAGGGAGGTTTATGGCTTTTGAGATGGTTTTGGAGAAATGTTCTTTTTTTTTGCTATGAAGATGGCTTTGTGGTATCTTGTTACATAGCTATATAGTTAGTCAGGTTAAAAAAAAGACACAAGTCCCTCTAGTTCAACCACAAAAAAAAAAAGTGATTTGTAATTTGTGTGGTTTTCCATTGTTTGGTTCCTGCTCCATGCTCTTTCAGCTCTTCTGCGTTCTTGTTTCAGTGATGTAAGAGAGTCATTGAACCAGCCCGAATTGTTTTTGCGGGTGGCTGCTCTGCGTATTGGTGCAACTATGTCTGCTGTCTATAATAATACTGTGTTAAGGGAGTTGAGTGTGTCTTCAGTTGAGTAGTTTTGGGTTAAAACCCCTATTTTGTTGGATAGTGTAGTTTTGAAGAGTTGTGAGTATAGTTTCTTCTGTGATCTTGTCCAGTGTATTGTCGTTGAGTGTGTTGGTATTTGGTAAGTAATGTTTATTTTGAATTTGATCACGTGGTGGTCAGTCCAAGGCAATGGCATGTTATCAAGTGTGTTAATATCCATGTTTTGTTTGAAGATGAGGTTGAGGGTATGGCCCGAAGCATGCGTGGGAGCAATTATTAGTTGCTGCAGGCCTAGTGCTTCCAGTTGGTTGATGCAAGGGGTAGCGATAGAGTCCTGGGAAGAGTTTGCCCAGAGATTAAAGTCCCCAAGTGTCTGGAGATATTTGGTTTTCCAGATGTATGTAGAGATGAATTCGATAAAAGGTGCAAGGAAGTGTCTTTGGTCCCGGTGGTCTGTAGCAAAGTAGTATGTGAAAGGTGTCCTGGGGTGTTGTTTGACATTGAAGTGTGAGTATTTCCATGAATGGCAGTGACCTCTGTAAAGTTGGTTTGTGAACATGAGGTGCGATTTGTAGATCACTGCTAAGCCACCTCCTTTTTGACCGACTCTGTGCTCAGTTAGGATGCAGTAGTTCTCACGCACTAAATCTGCTAGAATGGTGTTATAGTCCAAGGTGTTAGCCAGCTTTCCATGATGAAGAGACAGTCTGTGTTGTGTTGAGTGATAAAATCATGAATTTCGTGTTTGTGCTTGACTGCTGATCTAGTGTCGATCAGGGTGCTTGATAGGTGTTGTCCTGGACGTGGTGTATTCCTGTTTTAGATGGTTGGTTTCAAATTTGCTCTTAAAAGTTGTTCTTTTTGTAGTATTGTTAGGGTGGTGGTCGGTAATGTTGTAGCATTATTCCTTAGGCTGCAGAGGGTGTCAAATGAATAATTGATGGCGCACCTAATGGGAGAGTGCTCTGGGTTGTGTTATGAAGTAGGTGTTATGAAGCGAGTAGCTTGAGGTGCCATGGTGCCGCTCGGGCTCTGTCCTGGAGCAGAGTTGGCGTGGTGGTGATCGGTTGTGTGGTGGTGGAGGGGGTAGCAACGGTGGGTGGTGCAGGCTGGGGCAACCCGGGTAACGTCAGGAGGAGATTTCCCTTGAAAAACTGAAGAGTAATGCCTCGTACACACAAACGGAATTTCGGCCAGCAAAAGACAGATGAGAGCTTTTCATCAGAAAATGCGACCGTGTGTATGCTCCATCGGAATTTAGCTGGCCGAATTGCCGCCAGCAAAAACTGAATAGCGTGTTCTTAATTTTCCAGATGGAAAAGCTTTCTATCAGAAATTACGATCGTGTGTATGCAATTCCGACGCCGAAAAAAACTCACGCATGCTCAGATTCAACTACAAGATGGAAGCTATTGGCTACTAGGTATTGAACTTACTTTTTCTATTCCTGTCGTATGTGTTGTACGTCACCGCGTTCTTGACGGTCGGAATTTGGTGTTACCATGTGTAGGCAAGAAAGTTTGAACGGAATTCCATCGGAATGCCAACTGGAAAACCATCAGAGCTTTTTCAAACGAGAATTCCAATCGTGTGTACGTGGCATTAAAATAAAAAAAGTTTAGACTAAAGTTTGAAAGTCTTAAGGTTAGTAGAATTCTGTGTCTTTTTTTCTGTCTGGGGTGTAGCAAGATGGCCGCCGTCACTTCTATGTCCTTTTGGCTTGTCTGGGTGTAGCAAGATGGCCATCGTCAGCACAGGAGGCTGCAAGATAGCAAACAGCCAGATTTATCCAGAAATCACTCAGGCAGACTCAAAAACACAGGGCAGGACCAGAGCAGGGGATGCTGATGTACCATCTGTGTAAGCATGAATGCTCTCCGGGCCAGCAGGTGTAAAGGTGGTGCTAGATTGAGGCACAGGAGGCCAGCAGACCACTATTGAGTGGGGCTGATGGTAGCTAGGTAATCCAGCCGGCAGGCTGAAAAATATAGGTAATGACCTGAGTAGGAGATGTAGATGTACAGTCTGTGCAAGTAAGAACACTCCCCAAGCCAGCAGGAGTGAGGATGGTGCTGGATTGAGGCCTGAAATATGAGGGGGTCGCAATTGGGGGTAGTCTTTTACTTTTTACCACGCGAGTAAGTCCTCTGGTACCTACGGGAAGGAGCAACATGGCGCGGGGGGGGGGGGTCTGTAAGCTGCAGAGCGACATGCTGACCGCGATAGTTTTCTTTGCTCTTTTTTTTTTTCAAAAGAAAAACTTAGAGCGCTTCTTCTCCCATGAAGAGGGGGAGACTGTCAGCACGGGGGGGCGATAGGTGGGGAGAAGAACCCCCCCCTCAAGCTTACCGGAGATCCTGCTGTCTGCCTGGAGGAAGAAACATCTCAGCTCCCTGACACAGTGTGTTCTCTCAACATGAGGTGGTGAGTGCTCAATACATGTGGTGACACATAGGCATGGCAACATTTACTGATCTTAAAGGCCTTTTTTTATGGCCTTACTACCAAAAAATACTGGATCCCGGGTTCCAGCTCTCTAAAAAGAGAAGCATTTACAGGCAAAACCTTGTTTCTTCGGATACCCGGGTACCATTCAATGTGGCCAAAAGACACTTTCAATGTATCCGGTCAGCATGGCTAGCCCCAGCAAGGATTGCTCCAAAGGAGCTCAGCACAGCACATCTTTACTCGTTAACCAAAACCTTAGACACTTGTGAAAAAATGGAGGTACTCCCACCAGTGGGAGGGGTTATATAGGGAGTGCAATTTTTAATTTTGGGCATGCCAGTGTCCATCATCTGAAGGTGGCCTATAACCCACATAGTAATTACTATGGTTCTTTGTCCCGTGATGTACGATAAGAATAAAAATGGTGTGCATCAATCCATACATTAGTCTTGGTGTGTACAAGATAGGCAAAAGTTTGTAAATGATTTGTTTGCTATGCCTTCCAGTACTAGTTTCTACAAATGCACTATGATGTGCTATGCAGGATGAGGTGGACCTAGTATTTACCGGATCAGCCCCTATTTGAGCTCGGGGCCAGGAGACTCTGAAAAGTGCTTTCAAAGCCCGCAAACAGGCAGTAATTCTCTCCATAGGTGCATCCACAGGGGGGCAACAAAGAAATTCCACACATATTCCTATAGAAAAAAAAATTCAGACTATATAAATATAATGTAGTTAAACATCCACACCTTTATTAATTTCGCCCATATAGAATACTCAACTCACAGTAAAAGCTTATATATTAACAATGAACTAAAGTAGAAGCAATTTATTATGTTCATATAGCAGGTCTCTTAGAACTAGTGTGTGCAACGCCTCCTGCCACCCAGCATGCAAAGAATTCTGCTTGCATGAGTCCTTGGAGGTCAGTATAAACAGAAATAAATGATGTGATCCAATCCATCGCTGTCTATTTGCCAAGTACAGTTTTGCCCTTGGTAAATTGTGTGTGGCTGTTTAACTGGTGACTTAAGTGGAAACCATAATGGTTATGAATCACAATCTCAGTAGGTGCCCAATATTAATAGAAGTTCCTGGAAATGTCCTACCTTCTATGGATTCATGACACACTGCACAACTGATAGCAAAGGCTCCGTCTACCACCCACCCCCCCCCCCCCCCCCCCCTTTAACTTTTAAAATGAATGCTGTCCATCCAAATGTTCTTTAATGTTTACCCCAAGACCCAGTACTGCTTTTTTTCTTCAAATTTTACTACCAAGCTGTAAGTTGTCATTTCTATGCTGCCTCCTGGAAGAACATTAACACCAATATGTCAGGTGGGCACCTCCTAATTTTCATATTCTACAGCGGAGGATAACAAGGGGGCAAAAACGTTAAGCCATGCACAATAAATTTGTCTTTGAGCGCTTGCTAATGCATTTTAATTACAAGCCTACCTTGGCGTTCTCCTTTAAGACATCTGAACAACAGTTATAAATTAGCTGTATTAAATTCTAAATTGCCTAACGTCTGTGCTCTTAAGTGGCAACACATAAGTCCTAAAAAAAAAAAAATATATATATATATATATATATATATATATATATATATTTATATATACACACATACCAAGAATTAGGTGAAACTTCTCGGAGTTGATATCGTCTGGTGACTTAACAGGCATCCTTGTACTCTGCTCTTGCCCCATAGTGTTTGGAGTCACTGGTCGAGAGAGCCGGCTGCCAGCTTCCTCTTGATCAGAATGGATAAAACCAGAGCTGCTAAGCCACAATGAGGTAGCATGTAAAATAGGAGCCCACGAAGAAAGATAATGTGGCCTAGCTGCATCACTGGTTTCAGCAACGTAAAAAGCACCACCTAAAAATGCAGACAAAACAAGAAATGGGATCAAACACTAGAGAGCAGAAGTTTGAAGGGTAACCACTTTTTTTTTTTTTTTTTAACATGGCCCTGGCTGTGTAGCAATGCAAAAATGTTTTAAACAATAATGCATTGCTAAACAGCCAGGAGGCATGTTGGAACGTGTAGTTCATGTCGTTCAGGTATGCAGTTCCACTACAACCAGTGAGCCACAGTTTTCAAAGGACTACTGAGCAAACATCTTTCATGTTGCTCCAAACTTAGTGTTTAGGCAGAAGCAGAAAGGTTGAAGGGGTGTAAATTAGAAGAGTTGGATTTGACAAGAACTTCACTGTTAAAGCTCAACTCCAGTTTTACTGTGACTTTAAATAGTTTTGCAAGTTTGATCCAAACAAACATCTTCCTTCACAGATGCACCCTCTGGAATGCTGTATAAACTGTATATACCATCAGCTACACACAGTAAACAAAGCTGTGTACCGGCAGCAGGACAGAGACTTCCGAGTCAAGCTGAGTGCTAATCAGCCATTCATAGGAAGCCTTGTATTCTAGGATCATAACATCAGACACTGGCCTCTCCACCTCAGCAAATCAGAGGAAATCTTGTATTAATTCATAAATTATGAATGGCTGAGCTTCCTATAAAATAACGGTTTCACTGCCGAAACACCACTTTGCATCCACTTCAGCACCAGTGACGTACCGGCACATCACTGGACTTTGGTTATAATCGAGCTGATGCCTGCATAGCTCTAGGCATCAACCCGGCATTTATTTATTTTTTTATTTTTTTAGAGCCGATGGCCAGATTTCTTGTAAAAGAAACCCTAGTGGTCCAAACGTCCTCAGATCTCTCTCAAAAAAAAAAAAAAAAAGTACAGGCAGTCCCCGGGTTACAAACAAGATAGGGACTGTAGGTTTGTTCTTAAGTTGAATTTTTTTGTAAGTCGGAACATGTACATTTTTTTTTAAGTGTAGCTCCAGTGAAAAAAAATAATTTTTAAGCTTTTTGGATAACATAGGAAAGGGTTAACACCCCATGGAATGTTTGTTTTGCTGTCTGTGACCCTGTTCAGAAGATTTCACCTCACTTTCTGTCCCAATGACAATTGGATTTTAAAAATTTTGGGTTGTTGTGGAAACAAGCCTTGGTGATAAAGCATGAGTGGAGACACCTATTTGCTATGATCACTCTTAAAGGAGTGAATTTGCCTTCCTATGGGTAGATTTCTTCTTATTTCCTGGTGTTTCCCTCCGTTTGTAAGTAGGAATCGTTTTTAAGTCAGATGTTTGTAACTAGGGGACCGCCTGTACCAGTCACTGCCTATTGCTGTTACAGGGGGTGTTTATATTTATATTGATATCAATAAAAGAGATAAAAATTTTTTTTTTTAAAGCGACAGTGTAAAAATAATAATACTAAAAAAAAAAAAAAAAAAAAGTTTAAAAACGCACTCCTGTTCCCCCGGCGAACACATGCGTTTGTCCGGCACACATGCATGCAAACAGCGATCACCCCATACATGTGAGGTATGACCATGAACATCAGATCATGGGCAGTAATTCTTAGCACCAGACATCCTGTGTAAATCTAAAGTGCTAACCTGCATAGTGTAGCCTATGGATAGTAAAATTTAAGCTGCTCATTTCCCCTGTACAGCCACTTTAACCCACTTGTCTCCCTTGAAAGAGCAAGACATGGCTGCCAGAAGCTGGAGAGCTTTGGAGATGTTTTGAGTTTGGACTTTGACCAAAGAACCATGAACGACATTACATCTTGAACCCTAAGTTGAGTACCTGTTTAGTTTACTTAATGCGTACATATTGTACATGCTTATATTTTGCTGGGAAGAATAATTGTCTTGTGCATGTTGTAGGCATATTTTTGTAAGCTATTAGTTTTGTTGAATTGTGTAGCCTACAATTGTATGTGCAGCTTTTCTGTTTAGTAAAGCATTGATACACTACAGAAGTCTAAGCTTCCTTGGTTTTACCACAAGAACCTCAATAGATAGACTAAACCCTTCCATTGATTCGGATGTTCATACCCTCAAATTAAACTTGTGAGTGTGCACTTTCAGCCCATATCAATTCTATAACTAAAGCTTAAATATGTTTTGGTAAATACCTGAAAAAAACTAAAAATTGTGCCTGTGTCCAAACGTATATGGACCTAACTGTATAGCTAAATTTAGTCCAGATATTTTGTTTTACCAGTAATACAAGATTTCACCCATTCATACGTCTGACAAGAAGTAGTAACAGGCACCAATTAAAATCTAGAACAGCTTTTGTTGCAGTATTCACTTTTAATCCAGAGCTCTTCCCTGCAGTACTTATTTTCCAACACTCAATGCTCTCAGTCTGATATCAAGCATCATTTAACCCACTTCCGCTGAACTTAGGTCATCATTGTGGACCCATCTCAGCCTGTGAATGGCAATGAAAGGAAAAGCAGCACAGCGATGAGCTCATTAACTCAGACCACTTTCTCCTCGATCAGCATTCTCTTTGTCAATATATGAGCTTCTTGGCTTCCCCCTATAAAGTATATCCCCCTCATAGAGGGGTCACAGCTTTAATCTACCATATCATTTTCTACAGGAAACATTTAACTTTATATCACTATTTTCAAATGGTGTGCATGGTTGCAGACTGTAAAATGTTGTAAGTGATGTATTAGAAGTGAAGCTATAGTGGCTTACCTTGTGTAGGGAGCTGGTGGCTGCACTCTGCAGGTAAAGTAAGTAGTGCATGATCTTGCAGAGCAGACAACCATAGCTTACTCAAAGTGGAAATATCAGCTTGCACCAAGGAAAGGAGACTGTCGGTAGGATTCCCTTCAGACACTCCTGATGTCTTCCTCTCCATGGCAGCGATATAGATCTGTTAAAGAATGTACTGCTTATTTTGCTTGAAAGGCAACAACTATTATGTTTATTTATTGACTGTTTTTAGCAATATATTAACATTTCTTAAAGGAAAAGTTTTAATCTTAATCCACTCAATTCAAAACTTAATATAAAATGGATCTGTACTTTACACCATGACAGTAAAGCCTTACATGGCAGCAATAACAGGATTTTTGTACTCACCGTAAAATCCTTTTCTCTGAAGTTCATTGACGGACACAGCAGCTCTTCCTGACGTTAGGGTTATATCACCCCTTTAGGAAAGGACTAGGCAGAACATGTTAAAAACAGCAAAACTGCACAGTACCGCCCAGGGGGCAGTCCTACTGGCTATAACCCCACACTGCATCCAGCAGCTCAGTTTGTCAAAAGCAGCACAAACAGAAAAAAGCAGGGGTGGCTGCTGTGTCCGTCAACAAACTTCAGGGAAAAGGAGTACAAAAATCCTATTTTCTCTATTGTTCATTGGCGGACACAGCAGTTCTTCTTGACCTTAGTGATGTCCCCAAGCAGTGTCAAAAAACGAGGGGTGGGAACAGCAAACAACAATAACTCCACCCATAACAACCAGAGCTCCTCAACAGAGGAGTTGCAACCTTAAACAGCCGCCTGCAAAGCCTTGCTGTCGAAACAAGCATCCGAAGATGTGCTCACATCAACCTTGTAAAATTTTGTGAAAGTGTGAACGGACGACCAGGTTGCCACCTTACAAACCTGAGAAACAGACGCTAGATGTCAGAAAGCCCAAGAGGCACCAATTGCCCTGGTAGAATGCACCATGATAGGAAAGGGAGGTGCCCATACCATTATGGCATAAGGCTGAACTACAGTCTGTCTGATCCACGAGAGATGGTGGCCGATGAGACCGCCAGTCCCTTTTTTGGACCAGCCACAGATACAAACAGCAAGTCAGACCTCCGAAAAGGAGCCAAAGCAGACAGATACACCTGCAGAGCCCGGACCAGGTCCAGGGAATGCAAAGCCACCTATTTAGGGTGTGACGGCTGAGGACATAAGGATGGAAGCACAATGTCCTCATTTAAATGAAAGTCCGAAACAACTTTTGGAAGAAATGAAAGCTGCGGACGCAGCACCGCCTTATCCTTGTGGAGGATCAAGTAGGGAGACTTGCAAGACAAGGCCGCCAACTCAGAAAACCCTCCTGGCAAATGTAATGGCCACTAGAAAGACCACCTTCTGAGAGAGTGTCAATAAGGGAATCTCCCTAATGTTTTATAAACTGCGGTTTCTGAAGCACCGAGAGCACCTGATTCAAATCCCATGGAGGTAGTGGTGGCCGAATCGTAGGGGCCACATGTCGAACCCCCTGAACAAACACTCACCAATGAATTAACCACCAAGGGTCGCTGAAAAAAAGACAGCCAAAGCTGATATCTGCCCCTTAAGGGTTTCTGATCCACTCCTCGCTGCAAAAAACAGCAGGATCCTGGAAAGTGTCTATGTACGCGGACGCCACCCCATCTCCTCACACATGGAGATGAAGGCCTTCCACGTACGATGATAAATCTTCAGAGAAGATGACTTCCGTGCCCTCAACATAGTGGATATAACCGAATCTGACAGACCTCGGTCCCTTAGCACCTGGCTTTCAACAGCCACGCCATTAAAGAGGAAGTAAACCCTAATGGGTTTACTTCCTCTTTCATTCCCTGCAAAGGCAAAGCATAATGGACTACTATGCATCGCATAGTAGTCCATTATGTGTCACTTACCTGACACAGGAGCCAGCGAAGTCACCGCTGTCCCCTGTAGTCTGGCGCATCCATCTTCTCGGTGGGGTCTCGCAACCCCGCCGCTGTCATTCGGCGAAGCCGCGATTACGTCACTCCCGCGCATGCGCACAGGAGCCGACACGCGTGGCAGCTCCGTCGTTGAAGATGCCGCGCTCAGTGCGCCTGCGCGCCGCTGTCTACGGCGCATGCGCCGTAGACAGCGGTGGCTGTCTTCGGGCAAATATCTCCTAAACCGTATAGGTTTAGGAGATATTTCTTGGACCTACAGCTAAGCCTTAATCTAGGCTTACCTGTAAATCAAACTGTGTTGTAAGGGTTTACAACCACTTTAAAGCCAGTGACGGTAAAGCAGGATGAAATATTGGACCTTGCGACGGAAGGTCCTCTCGCATCGGCAGTTGCCAAGTAACATCCGCCACCATTTGTACTATGTCGGCATTCCATGGACGCCGAGACCAATCCGGGGCAATCAGAATCACCTCGGCCACCACTCTGCGAAGCAGAAGTGGTAGAAGTTTGAGTGGGGGGGAAGGCATAAATCAGCCGGTAATGCCCCCATGGAGCCACCAACGCATCTGCCCAGGGATCCTTTGACCTGGCCACAAACCTCTGTACCTTCCGATTGAGTCGAGAAGCCAGGAGATCAACATCTGGCGTGCCCCACCTTAGGCAAAGGAGCCGAAATACATCTGGATGTAACGACCATTCCTCTTGATCCAGCAAGACTTGGGTAGTCCCCTTGCCAGTTTTCTATGCGCCGGTCTGCCCACCGCAGGATGTGAGCAACCTCCAGTGCTGCAGCCGAGCTCCTTGTTCCTCCTTAATGGTTGACATACGCCACCACGTGGCATTGTCCGACTGGATCCTGGCCGGATGCCCCTGCAGCCTCTGTGACCATGTGGAGAGGCATCGTCTGATTCCCCGAAGCTCCAGAACATTGATCAGCAGGCGGGATTCTTCCTGGGTCCACAGACACTGGGCTGACTGCAGGCCCCAAACTCCCCCCCAACCGGTCAGGCTGGCGTCTGTTGTGATCACCGTCCAATGAAGAGGAAGGAACGACTTCCCAGACCGAAGAGCCGGCAACCTCAGCCACCAGAGCAGGGAATCCCTGACTAGCCGGCTCACCCAAAATTGACAATCCAGGGACAACTGAGATTTTCCCCATTTGGAAATATCTCCTTTTGCAAGACTCGAGTGTAGAATTGAGCATAAGGTACCGCCTCGAAAGTGGCTACCACTTGACGACCACCTGTGGGACACCAACTTTAACGCAGCTTGAAGAGTCTGCAACTTGTCTGAAGGGAGAAAGACTCTCGCCTCTAAGGAGTCCAGAAGCAAGCCCAGGTACTCCAGGCGTTGAGTTGGTACCAACACTGACTTCTGTAGGCTCAGTACCCAACCAAACTCCTGAAGAGTTCGCATGGCGATTGCCAAATCCTCCCTTAATTCTGAGGCGGAAGCTGCCCTCAGAAGGAGGTCGTTCAGGTAACCCACGATTGTGATACCTCGCTGCATTAAAAAAAAATTGGGGCTAGCACCTTGGTAAAGACTCTCAGTGCTGACGCCAGGCCAAAAGGGAGAGCTACAAATTGGTAGTGCTCATCCCTGACCGCAAATCACAGAAACCTCTAATGCTCAATGCATATGCGTCCTTGATGTCCAGGGATGCCAGAAAATCTCCCTGATGGAGAGTAGCGACCACTGAGTGAACTGATTCCATCTTGAACCTTTGTACTTTCACAAAGCTGTTGAGGGCCTTGCGGTCCAGGGCTGGACGGACCCCTTCCTTCTTTGGGACTACAAATAGATTGGAATAGAACCCCTGAAACCTTTCCGGTGTCGGTACAGGTACCATCGCCCTACTCAGCAGCAGGTCCTGTACTGCCCCAAACAGGGCCTCCCGACGAGCTGGAAGAAGATGAAAGTTGGAGGGAAAAAGTCTGTTTGGCAGACAAGAAATAAACTATCTTGTACCCTGAGGAAACCAGTTCGCAGACCCACTGGTCGGAAAGCAGGGAGGTCCACCGAGCTGCAAACTCCCGAAGGCGACCCCCCTTCATGCTGTAACAGATTTGTTTGCAGGCTTGTTTGGCTTGCGAAACCATGGATGCTTTTGTCCCTCATCAGGCACCTTGTCAGACTGGGAACGCTTACCTGCCGACCCAGGCGGATGAAAAATCTGCTTCTGAGCAGAAAAGGAGGGCCCTTGCCAACAGCGTGGCTCCTTACCTTTCCTGGACTGTGGGAGCAACATACTCTTACCACCAGTAACTTTCTTAATAATGTCATCCAGGGAGACGCTAAATAGCCTCTCTCCCTGGAAGGGAAAGTCCACCAGTGCTTTCTTAGATGCCTGGTCTGCAGACCAACATTTCAGCCAAATCAGGCAACGTAGCACCACAGCTGATACTGAGGCTCTAGAGAGCAAGGGGGTCGTATCTAAGGCCACATCACAGACATACTTAAGGCTCTGTGCCAACTGGTCTGCTAGCTCCACGCAGACTAGGGAAGCATGTTGCTTCTCCAATTCATGATGCAACAATTTAGCCCATTCAATCAGCATCTGCGATACCACGGCTGTGGCTAACACTGGCCGCAATGCTGACCCCACCACAGTAAACATAGACTGGGTAGCCGCCTCAGCCCTTCTGTCCGCAGGGTCCTTGAAAGCAGGAGTCTCTTCCACCAGAATCGTGGCTACCTTATTTAAACCGGATACCGGAGGTCAACAATCAGAGATGTCCCTTTCTTCAAGAAACTCTCCTCAAAAGGGGTAACGCACCGCCATGCATTTCAGGACTGAAAAGGCCCACTGCGCTTTTCCCCATTCCTTGTAAATAAACTTATCAAAATAAGTTAGGTAAGGAAAAACCTTAGGAGTGCGGGCTGGCTTGTGGAACCCCGAAAGTGACCGACACCTCTGTAGATGCCCCTAGCGAATCCTCCATTTTTAGGGTATCCCACATAGCTGTAATAAGTGCTCCTACAAGCTCCTTTTCCTGTGCCGACCCAGACATGGAGTCTTCCTCACTGTCCGAATGGTCCTGGTCCGCATCCTCTGCGGTCACAGCGGGGCCCGAGTCTGAATCAGAGCTTTCCCCAGAAGACTGTGGGGGAACAGGACATTTTTTTTTTTTTTTTTTAACTCCCTTGCGCCCGCAAGCCACTTCCACCCTGGCAACAAAGGCCTCCAGGACCGCCGACAGAGCGTCCATAGGCACCGCAGGTGCAGGGGAACCAGTTGCAATCACAGGGATGTCTGGGGAAGAAGCCCCAGCTTCCGACACCATGCTGACCCTCACTCGCCTCTCACCACTTAGGGACCTAAGGCAAGTCACACAAAAGTTCACCCTCCTAACTGCACAGACTGAGGGGCAACCCACAGGACTCACCACCCTGACCCAGGTACTATGATGTACTGCTGCCGTCCGCTCTCCCCTGTGCCATCCACGAGGTGTCTGTGTGGAAGCGTGCTGTTCTAGAAGGAAACAAGTGCCCAAGTGCTAGAGGCAAAAACCACCCGAGGCTACTAGAAAATGACCGCCGGATGCCTCAGCAAAACACATCCGAGAGCGCAAAGTGAGTGGCTGGCGAACTACTAGAAAATTGCTGAAGGCAAAAAAACTAGCTGTGGCTACCACAAAATGGCCACGGCCCCAGGAAAATGGTGGCGGCGGCCTCCCCACATGGCTCAAACAGCACAGACACCCACTGTGGCCCAGAAAAAAGGGAAGAGGATGAGCAGACCCCCAACACCCAGCACAGCCCCTGCCAGGACCCAGAGCGCCCCCCCCCCCAGGACCCCCGGACAGATATGTGTACCGCACCCCCATGTGCCCAGTCAAACAGCGGCCCATAGCATGGGGAGGAGGGAAAGGACAGGGAGAGAAGAAAGGGAGAGTGAGAGACCCCCTAGTCGACCTCCCAGGGAATGCCCAGCTACTCCATCCTGCCGAGACAGGTGGAACCATACTTACCCCTCCTGCAGGAACCACTGGAGGCATTCCAAAGAAAGAACCATCGCCCGAGCAGTACGGGGAGGCTGTCGACCACGGCACACTGTGACACAGACAACAGTAGCCCGGTCATATGTGTGCCCTGGAGCATATAGCTCACCGGCCACCCCTGGAATAGATGGGGCATGTCGTGTCATAGCTAGGGCCTGCTCACGCTCAATGGCCAGGCTGGGGAAGACTACAAGGATCTATATTATCCAGCCTGTCACCCAGCATGGCTGTTGATTGAAGATCACGGATCACAGGAATCAAAAATGCAGAAAAAATAAATTCCCAGGACCAATGGTCCCATTGGGAGCTAGGTCCTTCTCCTACACTAGGCAGAAAAAACTGCTGGATGCAGTGCGAGAGGTTATAGCCAGTAGGACCGCCCCCTGGTCGGTACTGTGCAAGTGATGCTGTTTTTAACACTTTTCTGCCTTGTCCTCTCCTAAAGGGGAGATATAATCCTAAGGAGAGCTGCTGTGTCCGTCAATGAACAATAGAGAAAATGATTTGTCTTATTATTAATCTGCATTTTTGGTCTCTGAAGTTGTCAATTCAGGGGAAGGCTCTCTTGTCACAAGGAGCAAGCATTGTGGCACATGTGCTTTCTTAAGTCCAGGTGACAGACTTTGTGGCTTTGCACTATTCTGATCATTTGCAGTATTCTAAGAATCATGCCTTACTCCTTTCCTCTCCCCCTATTTGTGACAAAGATGTCAACAACTGGATTGGGTTTTTACAGCCAATCAAAATGGTTTTCTAGTCAAGGGAATTCAGCGAGCAGGATGTCTACCAAGAACCCCCCCCCCCCCCAAGCATAAGCATGCGTATTCATCTGATGCAAACTTGCACGTATGTAGCATAATTTCTTATAAGAAAGTTCCTGCAGTGCTCTTAGGCCGCTTTCACACATGCATTCAGTTTGTTTCATCAGTTCAGTCATGTTTTTTCAAAGAAAAAAAACAGATCATTTAACATCAGTTTTTACATCAGTTCTTTACATTAGTTCTTTACATGCACTTAAAGCAGAGTTCCACTCAAAAGTGGAACTTCCGTTTTAAACACTCTTCGGACCCTTACATGCCACATTTGGGGGTTTTGACAGGTAATTCCTGTCCCACTTCCTTCTTCTGGCAACCTGGGCGATTCCTCCACTCCCCATCTTCTGGGACACGTCACAGTTCCCAGATTGCCTGGCCACTAGGAGAGCGCAGCAAGACTCGCACCCGGCTGTGAAGCAGCAAGCGGTCACAGCCAGGTGTCCACAGTTGCAATGACGGCAGAGAGGAGGGGATGGAGCGCGAGGCTTCAGGTGGCTGCATCGAAAGACCGTGGGACAGGTAAGTGTATTTATTAAAAGTCAACAGCTACACTTTTTGTAGCTGGTGAATTTTAATAAACTGAACTGGAACTCTGCTTTAAACACTTGAGTGAATTTTTTTGTTTATTTTAAAGCTGCACGATTCTGGATAAAATGAGAATCGTGATTTTTTTTTGGAATTTCTCTTGAAATTGGGCTAACTTTACTGTTTACTTTTTTTTTAATTCATGGAAGTGTATTTTTACACACATATGTAAAGTGGTTGTAAACCATTACAAACCACTTTGACCTACAGGTAAGCCTAGACTAAGGCTTACCTGTATTTCCAAGAAATATCTCCTAAACCTATACGGTTTAGGAGATATTTACAAAAGGACAGCCACCACTGTCTAAGCGGCGTGCAGGCGCACTGGGCAGCCGGCAGATCGCGGCGATATGCCGCGAGTGTCGGCACCCGTGCGCATGCGCGGGAGTGACGGCATTGCTGCTCCGGCGAATCACAGCGCCGGAGCAGTGAGACCCAGAAGTCACTCCGGGATCCATGGCAGCGGCGGACATGAAGACTGAGGACCGCTTCGGGGGCTTCGTTCTCAGGTAAGTTATTCATAATGAGCTAGTATGGTATGCATACTAGCTCATTATGCCTTTGCCTTGCAGTTTCCGTTTTTTATTTTATTTTTTCAACTGCCTTTACTTCCTCTTTAAAAGCTAAACATGACAGTTAGCACCAGCAAGTGAGGGAGCCTGTCTGTATAGACTGCCCCCTCGCTGTATATACTGCTCTCCTGCCTTTCTCTGCCACAACGCCCCCCCCCCCCCCCATCGATTTTTCATCCGATTTGTTTTTTTGGACAGATGAAGGCTAGGGCTTTTATCAGTTAAAAAAAAAATGGATGTTGACAGAAGCGGATGAAAACAGATGAAAATAGATAGATCGTCTGTTATCATCCATTTTTGCATTGATACAAACCGTCAACTGTCATCCGTCAACAGATGAAAAACGGACTAACGGTCCGTATGTGTGAAAGGGACCTTATCTGTGCACAAAACAAAAATGTCCGTAGGCAAGTCTAAGGCTGGATTCACATGGTGTTTTTTTGTTCAGTTTAGAAACTTTTTTTTTTGTAAAAAAAACGGACAAGGATGGCAATTTTTACTTGCAGTTTCATATCTGCTAGTGTCCGTTTTTTTTTTTTTTTTGTTAAAGTAACTTCAAACACTACATATAGTTGGTTGCTAAGGAGGGGGTGGGAAGCCAGTTGCTGTATCCTTACCAACCGATGCATTATCAGCTGTTAGCGGGGTTCTGTGCTGATAGCTTAACGGCATGCCCCCCCAGATCCATACCAGACATTCAGGTCTAGTGTGGATTCAGAGGGGACCCCCCCTTATGGCAAAAAAAATAAAAATCCCCCCAAAATCCATACCAGACCCTTATCATAGCATTTAGCCCGGCAGGACAGGAAAGGGAGGGGACGAGTGAGCACTCCCACCCCTCCTGAACCATACCAGGCCTTATACCCACAACTGACGGGGACAGGGCCTTTTAGCAACCAGCCCCCTCCTTAGAAACCAGCTATAAATGTGTGTTTAATGAGGGGGGAAAAAGGGGGGGTTTAAAAACGGTTGTCAGCAGATTGGATCTAAGCGGATCGTCCCCGCACATCTGTTTTTCACTTTTTCCAGGTTTTTTTTTCTTCCGTTATATAAAACGGAGCTTGGCGGAGACGCATGCTAGCGGATGTCAGTGGGTGGATGATCTTCTGCTAACATCCGCTATCTCAGAGATACATGTATGTCCATTTTTCATCCGTCAACGGATGGATGAAAAACAGATATAAAGGACACCCATGTGAAAGGGTCCTAAAAAAGTTTTATCTCCTGCCCAAGCCCAATGCTGACAGCAGATGCAGGAAGGCAGATGTCATAAAATTGTTAAATAACAAAGTCTTATTTATTTTCCTGGAAATCTGACTGATAGTATTGCATAAGCAACCTTCAAAAAAAGTGTCTGTTACTAGTGGCCTAAGAGCTTGTGAGGGTTTATAGTCAGCCTTCTGAGAAACCTGTACCAATTTAAGGGTGGAAATTTGGATTTTTACTAATTCATTCTTTGTGACTAGTTTCCTTTGACCAGTTCATGATGTGCTCCATTTACCTCTGCCCAGGCTTTCAGCACAGTCAAAGTCTCCATAGTAGTAGTGCTCTCGCTGTATACACTGGAGGTTTCTTTTGTCACCTGCACTCTACTCAGAGAAGACAAGAGGAGCTGTTGAACTCTGTGTAGGTCTGATGGCTCCTTCACAACTCCACTGGCCAGCCATGTACTGCACACCTGTATCAGAAATGACCAAGACAAGTACTTTATCAATGGCAAAACACATTTTAAACAAGTGAGCCTAACTTATATTACCACAAAACAGAACGTCTGTTGGAGAAGGATAGTCATCCAACACAATACGAAGGGAAGTTACTAAGCAAAGTAGCAACACAGCTAGACAAAAATGCACGTCTCACAGTTGAGAGGCGGCTGCAGTGCATTCCCATTCACTAAAATCTGATGCATTTGGCAGGCGGCAGTGCCTGACCAATGCAACAAGGGGTAGTATTCCTTGACGAAATGCAAATCATAGCAGCACGTGCACACCCTCAGATGCTGCCTTTGCAACTTAAGGGGGAGGGGTTGTGTTTTTACCGCCCCTCAACTGCAAGTGTAACCTAGCACTTAGGTGGAAAAAGAGATGGCAAGCGTCACCTGGCAGGCTCTGGCAGTAACATCAGGTGGAGTATCCATGTTAAATGCTGGTCTAACAGCTGCTAACACCTGTGGGAACAAATACAAATCAGAACCATTAAAGCAGGAGCTCCTTTATCCAAGGTGTAGTATACACAAAGCATTTGATATTTGTTTAGCAGTTGTGTTAAAGGACTGCAGATGAGGACTAGTGAGGCTATCGGCTACCAGGTCCATGCTTAGGGTAATACTAAAGCCCCCCCTTTTTTCATAAAAAAAAACAAACAAACTTGTTATACTTTCCTGCTATGTGCAGTGGCTTTGCACAGAGCAGCTCGGATCCTCCTCTTCTCAGGTCCTTCGCCGGCAAACCTGGCCCTTCCCTCCTGCTGACTGTCCCCACAGCAAGCAGCTTGCTATGGGGGCACATGAGCCACCGCTCTGTGTGTCCATTCAGACATGGAGATGCGGCTCAGCCCTGCCCCCTCTCTCTTCACTGGCTCACTGACAGCAGTAGGAGCCAATAGTGCCATACTGCTGTCTCGGCCAATGATGAGGGAGAGTCCCGGGCAGCTGAGCCTCTCCTGCAACATTGCTGGATCGAGATGGGCTCAGGTAAGTATTAGGGTGGCTGCTGCACACAGAAGGTTTTTTTATCTTCATGCATAAAATGCATTAAGATAGCAAAACCTTCTGATTTTACACCCACTTTAATGCTAGTAGGAAATTTGTTTATTACACCAGACAAAATGTGCAGTGAAAGCACTAGATTTGCTCAAATTGGCAGTATGGCAAGATGTCCCTATATTAAGCACTGAGATAATCCAGTGACAAAATCCACTGTCTAAAAATCATGGAAAATCTCCCCTTGCAGTCTCACTTTTATTACAGGGGAAAGACTATTAGTTCGGCTTAACCACTTATCCACACAGCTCTATGCCTTCTGACAACTTACATTGGCTTGGTACTGCTCCAGTATAACATGTCCAGGGAATTCCGGCTCTGGCACAGCAGAAAACTGATGTATAACTTGCAACAAGGCCTGCAGCCCCACCAAACGCAGCTCTTCACTGTGATCTGTGGCAGCCATGAAGGACATGCGAATCAGATCTTGAAGATGAAGCACCAGGAAATCTCCTGAGAAATACAAATACAGAACAGAAAAAAGGTCTGTCTATGTGATAAAAACTTGCAATATTACAGAAAGAGCTAGCAACCTGGGAACAAATTTTTTATTTTTCTGCAGTGTCATGAATCAACTTTTGGCAAGGTGCTACTATAAGGAATTTATTTTTAATGTATGTATGCAAAGTGAGGTGACCAGTCTATTATAAATAAGCTCATCAATAGGTTTTAAAAACGTATTTGTGTGTATAACCTATTTAAAAAATGGGCAGCCACATTATATATGTAGACTGCGCCTTTTGCTCAACAGTGATTTACAATGCTTGTGTCCTACTAGGCTGTCCATGTATGTACATTCCATGACCAAGACTGAGAGGAGGAGAGATATTTTCCCATCACTGAAGAAATCATCTAAGCACTAGGATCTGCCATTATAATTGCCAATTGATGATGATGCCTGCATGCCATTTTGATTTGATCCTCTCTGCTCCAGTACAAAGTGGAATTTCAGCACAAAATATAAATATAGCTAGAAAAAGAATGTTAATATTTATCATTGTAGTCCTAATCCTGTAGTGCGCTGTACAGTGAGCTGCAGAGAATGGGAAAGAAGGGTGAAGTGTTGATTATGCTTTATGCTAGAATGTTTTATGATAAAATGAAAGTATGATATTGCCTTCCAAATTCAACACTGCATAATATCCCCAGGACTCTCAAGCCACAGCTTACGATCAGGTTCTTTGTGCTTCAGCTCCTGAGCCTGCTCCATGCTGAAGTGGGCCTCAGCCTCATTTTCACATTGTGACATCAACAAGCATACACATTCCATAGAAAACACTCTTGTGTGCCAGCGAGGGCTAACCGCGAGGGCAGAGGTCTCCTCCTTTTGAGATGTGAGGACTGCATCTGAGCAGTGTTCACCATCATCTTCCTGGGTGGTATCAACTGAGGCCACTGCTGCAAAATCTGGAAAAAAACAAAAGAACAGGAAAACTAAAATAAGGTACAACTACAAATTTCTGGAAATGAACTATTCATTTTAGCTTGTGAGCAGATTCATAACTATTCAAACATAACAGTGACCTCTTGTATACCTACCCGCAGAGGCAGAAAGAATGTCTTTATGTAGGCGCAGCCAAAACGGTAGCCGGCTCAGGCCTGTACAGCTCTGCATGTGTAACAAGGTTTCCTTTACATCTCGCAGCAGCTGCCGATCACTCTCCTTGTCCAGGAGACTCAGCAAAACTCCTTCCAAGCCAAGTTCCCGCATGTTTACATCTGGTCATGGGAAGAATGTCAGAAAGTCAAATGCAGTAGTTATTAAAAAACATACCAATATATAATTGAAATTGTTCTGTTATATTTATTCATTTAGTGCAATCATGTCTGAAATTCATAGCTGTTCTTTTGTTATCTTAGGAAAGAATATTAGTCCACATAGGTCTCAACTTGAACTAGTTAAAAACTGCATTTTTGGCAGAACAATTTTTGCCCTGTCATTAAAGCTGAGCTTCAACCTTTAAGCAACATATACACGATCAGAATATAGTACAAAATACTGCTTTCAAAACGATCGTAAGAACAGACGATCATTCGTCCGATAATCTCATGGTCTCATTGCGTGTACTAGGCTTTAATCTTTTGTCTGAACTGCTTAGCCAGTATGAATTACAGGGAATCTAACTGGTCAACACCCTCACATGGACAGATCTGACTAATCAGAAGCCATCTAGCCAATACTGTCAGCACGGTGAGAAGAGGAGAGAAAGCCGCCGGGATTGCAATTGTTTTTGGCGTCTGACAACGGGGAATGGCAGCTATCTGGTACGGCAGGACCGGGGGGATGGGGAGGGGGTTCAGTGTAAGGTCACCTTACAGATTTTCTTTGTCATCATTGAGCCAACTACTTTAATTTGAAAACCTGTAAAAGCTCTGCTATTTTAATGGAATTCCAAAGCAATTAAACAAATGGTTGAAAACGATTGTCGATCTGACCCTACTAATCATTAGAAAATCAAACAAATAAAATTTTCTTTACTATTGTACAAATGTGGAAGTTTGTTCCCCCTTTATGAGATGTCCTCTGACTTCTCCATGCTTTCGCTGCCTCTGCATCTTGGGGACTGGTTAGGTGCCCAAAAAATAGCACAGTATTGTTTTTATAATTAATTAAAAGAAACAGGTGTGCTAATCTATAAGACTATTCACAGTGCAAAAATACATGACAAAAAAATAAAACAAATTTGATAAAATAACTCATAAAGTGAAAAATATACTTTTCAATTCATAAAAAGTGCATAAAAAATGTCCAACTGGCCAACCCTTATACAAAAAGAAACTGAGTGAACCAAGTATGTGAAAACTTCTGTGCGCTTCAAGAAAATTGGGTGAACCAAATATAAGGGAACGTCCGTGCTCTTCAAAACACAAAGACTTCAACATCCCATCACCACATAGATTCACTTCTTACCAGATAAGAGTAGTTTCAAGCATTGAATAATAATCCCATCATGCTCCAACAGACTGGGCTGTAAAAACTAACCAAATTCCAGATAGCAGCGTTATCAGACACTGGACAGTGATCCCATCAGGCTCCAACTCCTTAAAGCGGAGGTCCACCCTAAAGTGGACCTTCCGCTCATCGGAACCCTCCCCCCCTCCGGTGCCACAATCGGCACCTTTCAGGGGGGAGGGGGGTGCAGTTACCTGGATAATCCAGGTAACTGCACCCACTTCCGGGATAGCTCTCTGCGGAAAGGGGCGTAACTTACGCCCCTTTCCGCAAGTGCCCGCCCCTTCCCGCAAGTGCCCCGCTGCCTGCTGGGAAACACACAGATCCCAGAGGCAGCGGGGAGCGTCCTTATTGCGCATGCGCAGTAGGGAACCGGGAAATGAAGCCGAAAGGCTCCATTTCCTGATTCCCATACCCAAGATGGCGGCGGCAGGACCCGACAGACGACCTAGAGATCGGCTTCGGGTGCCGACATCGCGGGCGCGCTGGACAGGTAAGTGTCATTATTTTAAAAGTCAGCAGCTGCAGTATTTGTAGCTGCTGGCTTTTAAAAAAAAAAAAAAAAACGCGGAGTCCCGGTGGACTCCCGCTTTAAGCCAGGGATCTCAAACTGGTGGCCCTCCAGCTGTTGCAAAACTACAAGTCCCATGAGGCATTGCAAGGCTGACAGTTACCACAGGCAGAGGCATGATGGGACTTGTAGTTTTGCAACAGCTGGAGGGCCGCCAGTTTAAGACCCCTGCCTTAAGCTGTAAAAGTGAACCAGGTTTTTCAATGGACACAGGCATCACAGTATATTTGGAAAAGCTGATAGCCAATCTGGCAGCTCAGTAATAAATCCCAGAGCATAAAGGGAAGAAGATAGCCTTGTAGTGCAATATGTTTCAACAAAAGGGTTTATTAAAACAGAACACTACAAGCTTACATCAAGGCAGCCAAACATCAGCAAAATTAAATGCACATAAATAACAGATCAGTGGTTTGGACCAGCCAGTTCAACCGGTTAGACGTCTCACAATAGGCTTCAGCTGGGAAAGGAGACTCCTCACTTCCCAGCTGAAGCCTATTACAAAGAAACTAGTCAGGTGGAGCCCATTGTGAGACCGTTTGAGCTGGCTGGTGCAAACCACCGCTCTGTTTTTTATGTGCATTTATTTTTACTAGCTCTGTCTGTTGGAGCATGGTGGGATCATCCAATGCTTGAAACTACTGCTATCTGGTAAGAAATTAATCTATGTGGTGATGGGATATTAACCACTTCCCGACCAGCGCACGACGATGTACGTCGACAGAATGGCACGGGCAGGCATATTGGCGTACAGGTACGTCCAATATTCAATGCCGCCCTGCCATCGGGAGCGCACCGGCGGCGCGCGCTCCCGCACTGGTCGGGACCCCCGTGAGTCCGGTCGCGGGACCCGCGGACTCGATCCCCGCGGGCATCCCCGCGATCGTCTCACGGAGCGGGCGAATGGAGGAAATGCTGTGTAAACAACATTTCTCCATTCTGCCTAGCAACTAGTGACGCTGATCTCTGCTCCATGTGATTGGAGCAGAGATCAGTGTTCATTAAATGAAAGCCCAACACCCCCACAGTTAGTAACACACCCCTAGGAACACTTAACCCCTACACTGCCACCCACTGGTTAACCCTTTCAGTGCCAGTGTCATTTACACAGGAATCACTGCATTTATATAGCAGTGATTACTGAATAAATTACAATGGTCCCAAAAATGTGTCAAAAATGTCTGTTGGGTCCCCCACAATGTCGCAGTCACAATAAAAATCGCTGATCGCCGCCATTACTAGTAAAAAAAAAAAAAATAATTATTAATAAAAATGCTATAAAACTATCCCTATTTTGTAAACGCTATAACTTTTGCGCAAACCAATCAATAATCTCTTATTGCGATTTTTTTTACCAAAAATATGTAGAAGAATACGTATCGGCCTAAACTGAGGGAAAAAAATGTTTTTTTATATATTTTTGGGGGATGTTTATTATAACAAAAAGTAAAAAATAATGCGTTTTTTTCAAAAATGTCGCTCTATTTTTGTTTATAGCGCAAAAAATAAAAACCGCAGGGGTGATCAAATACCACCAAAAGAAAGCTCTATTTGTGGGAAAAAAAGGACGTCAATTTTGTTTGGGAGCCACGTCGCATGACCGCGCAATTGTCAGTTAAAGTGACGCAGTGCCGAATCGCAAAAAGTGGTCTGGTCTTTGACCAGCAAAATGGTCCGGTCTGCAAGTGGTTAAAGTCTTTGCATTTTGAAGAGCACTGAAGTTCCCTTATATATGGTTCACCCAATTTCCTTGAAGAGCACAGAAGTTTTCACATACTTGGTTCACTCAGTTCTCTTTTGTAAAGGCACTTTTTATGAACTGAATCATATATTTTTCACTTTATGATTTATTTTATCAACTTTTTTTTTATTACACTTGTTTTTGTAGGAGTGGACTTTATTTTTTTTTTTTTTTTTTTTTTTAACATGAGTTCTTTTTATTGAAAAAAGAGTTATGGCACATACAGAAAAAACAAATGTTGTCCACATCAAAACTTATGGTAGTCTCAGGTTCACTCATCATACACAATGTATATACATGCCTCGCATAGATATTCAAGTCAGTACATAATTTTGGAATTATTACTGGATCCATACAATCCCCTCCAGAAAATCCAAATGGCATTGCTACACAACTCTTTGCTCCAGCCATCCGCACTTCCCCTCTCCTGTTCTCTGCTTACATACAACTCTTCTAGCCTATTAAACATATTGTAGAAGTTGAGACATCACTAGTTCTCTTGGGCTTAAACCTGGTGTGTCTAACCATCTTGACCAAATGCGTTCAAACCTGCCCGGGCACCCCCTGTGTTGGTATATATATTTTTCCATAATAAGGGTTTTACCCATATGTGTTATCCAAGACGTGGTGGTAGGTGGCAGTGTGGATTTCCAGCCCATTAGAATAAGTTTTCTTGCCTGAAATAGTGCTCTGCAGACTGCAACCCTGATCAGCTCTTCAGGAATCCCATCCTCCAGGACCCCTAGAATGCAGCAAATAGGGTCCGTAGGTAGCGTAGTTTGAAACACTCCATTGGGTGTATCAACTACCTAGTTCCAGTACCGATGGAGCTTTGAGCAGCGCCACAGGAAGCGTCTGAGGTAGGCGTGGGCTTTATGACCTTACATTTTTTGTCATGTGTATTTTTGCACTGTGAATATTTTTATAGATTAGCGCACCTGTTTATTTTAATTATCTATGCTTATGGTAGGGGTTTGGACCTTTTTAGGTTGCAGCTTTGCTTTATCTACAGTGCCTTGCAAAACGATTCACCCCCAGTGGCTTTTTACCTATTTTGTTACATTACAGCCTTTAGTTCGTTTTTTTAATCTGAATTATATGTGATGGATCAGAACACAATAGTATAAATTGGTGAAGTAAAATTATAAAAACATATACATAAAACTGTTTTTCAGAAATAAACTGAAGGCATGTGTGTATGTATTTACACCCTTTGTTAGGAAGCCCATAAAAAGCTATGGTGCAACCAATTACCTTCAGAAGTCACATAATTAGTGAAATGATGTCCACCTGTGTGCAATCTAAGTGTCACATGATCTGTCATTACATATACAGACACACCTTTTTAAAAAGGCCCCAGAGGCGGCAACACCTAAGCAAAAAGCATCACCAACCAAACACTGCCATGATGACCAAGGAACTCTCCAAACAAGTAAGGGACAATGTTATTGAGAAGTACAAGTCAGGGTTAGGTTATAAAAAAAATATCCAAATCTTTGATGATCCCTATGAGCACCATCAAATCTATCATAACCAAATGGAAAGAATATGGCACAACGGCAAACCTGCCAAGAGATGGCCGCAAACCAAAACTCACGGACCGGGCAAGGGGGGCATTAATCAGAGAGGCAGCACAGAGACCTAAGATAACCCTGCAGGAGCCACAGAGTTCCACAGCAGAGACTGGAGTATCTGTACATAGGACGACAATAAGCCGTACGCTCCATAGATTTGAGCTTTATGGCAAAGTGACAAGAAGAAAGCCATTAGTTTCAGCAAAAAACAAAATGGCATGTTTTGAGTTTGCAAAAAGGCATGTGGAAGACTCCCAAAATGTATGGAGGAAGGTGCTCTGGTCTGCTGAGACTAAAATTGAACTAAGAAAAGAAAAAGCTATGTCTGGCGCAAAGCCACACATCACACCATCCCCACAGTGAAACAAGGTGGCAACATCATGCTGTAGGGATGTTTTTCAGCAGTCGGGACAGGGAAACTGGTTAGGGTTGAGGGAAAGATGGATGGTGATAAATAAAGGGATATTCTTGAGCAAATCCTGTACCACTCTGTATGTGATTTGAAGCTAGGACTGAGGTTTTCCTTCCAGCACTACATTGACCCCAAACACACTGCTAAAGCAACACTTGAATGGTTTAAGGGGAAATATGTAAATGTGTTGAAACGGTCTAGTTAAAGTCCAGACCTCAATTCAACAGAAAAACTGTGGTCAGACTTAGATTGGTGTTCACAAGTGAAAACCATTCAACTTGAAGGAACTAGAGCAGTTCTGCAAGGAGGAATGGGCAAAAATCCCAGTGGCAAGTTCATAGAGACTTATCCAAAGCGACTTGGAGCTGTGATAGCCTCAAAAGGTGGCTCTACAAAGTATTGACTTTAGGGGGGGGTGAATAGTTATGCACATTGACCTTTTCGGTTAATTTGACCTATTTGTTGTTTGCTTCACAATAAAAAAAACTGCAAATCCTCAAACAATCCATGTTAATTCCAGGTTGTGAGGCAACAAAACAAGAAAAATGCTGGGGGGGGGGGTGAATACTTTTGCAAGGCACTGTATATATTTTTATTCATTTATCTATGTGTTTGATTTCTCCATTTCAATAGTCACACTTCCTTTCACCAGGAGAGTAGGATAAGTGCAGGATTTTAACCCCTTTTTAGTTTATAATTGCAAAGTACCATTCCAGGTATAGAATACCCTGTTAACTTTTGATGCAATTTTCAGCTATATTATGGATATACTGTAACTTGTTTGTTCTTGTAGATCCAATGCTAATATTCTCCTGAAGAAGAGAACATTGTTCACGAAACATGTTGAGAAAGAGTTTTGGGTCTTGAAAACATTTACATATACAATGATGGTATAAAACATTAAATGAAATGGAGTGTGAATCTTTTTTTTATATGGTTATTACTCATCAATGTGAATGGAATTATCAGAAAAAGTAATCTCTTTTCACCAACTGCTTGCATGTGAAATGGCATGTTGATTTTTAGCCAAGCTCTCAATTCCAGCATTCCCATAGAGGATATTCTAGTGGGTGCAGGACAAAAAAATGCAGCAGAATCTTAACATTAGTGGATTCTTCACAAAAAGATATGGAGAAGAGTTCTCCAACACAGTACTGTAAAGTGCAAGGTCTGGCTGGAGGATCAATGCTTTTTTCCCTCTCTACCCAAAATTAAATAATTGTTTTGCGTATGGTTCTCTGAGTGTGACAATGAAACTTTATGCAAAGATAATAATGTGATATAATCAAAAGTAGGCTCACCCATTTTAAGACACTCTTGCCCATCTTTGGCCATTGTCATCGCATGTTCCGATACTTCTGCTGCTTCTCGTTGTGCAAGTTGCCTTAAACATGCCAAGACTGCTCGACGTAGGATCAAGTGAGGGCTGCACAGGTGAACCTAAGGGATATTGTACATATGACAGGTGGAACACACGATATTGAACAGTAACATGAAGCCATAACATATCCAGGAACCAGAAACCTTCAAAACATCCCTAGCAAAGTCAGCTAAGCATATATAAATATTGATAGATAAATCAGATATTATTCATGTGTTCAATTTTTTTGGGAGAATACTTATTAAAAATCAGCATTTAAAGAAAAAAATACCTAGTGTGCTAAGTCAAAGACAAAAATATTGAGAGCTATTGGCCAAAAGATCTATAAAATGCAGTAACATGTAAACCGTTTGCTTCTCCTCTGTGTTAGCTTATCCTCCCAGCTGTGAGCTCATTCCTAATGTTCACTAACAATTGCATTACTTTACAGATGGTTACCAATTTGTAATGCTGTAAAGCTAATTGTTCTACACTGGTTAGTAAAAAATAACCTACAAAAAAGGTACATTTTAGGATTTGGTCTTTGGTTACTGAACAGCTCTGAAGTAAAGCATGTTTTAAGCTAGTGAGGTCCTAGGCTATGTATGGGTTGAAACAAAAATTGCCTGACGCCTCTCTGACTTTAACCATAGGCGGACATTAAACAGCACAAGAAATAGTAACCTCAACCATATATGTGGCCACCCAGTGAGCTAGTCTGTAAGAGCCCATGGTTTTCTTCAAAAGCTGAACAGATGGATCTTTCAGAATATGCAATATACCTCAGTTATGGCCCAATCAAAAATTTTTTAGCTAATCATTGGTTTAAATGTTGCTTATGTACTACTAGCCTGAAGGTTTTTAATTATTGCTCATGGGCAGATTAAAACAATCCTTAGCCACAAATTAGAGAGAAAATAAAGTAATGGGTTAGAAAACCTTGCCCAATTGTTGTCAATTTCTACATGACAAGCTACCTCCAGGAATGTCTGAGGCATGTCAAAAGCACCCTCAGTTGCATAGCTTAACTATGAATGATTGCAGGACCCAGGTATTCTTTTTTGAGCCAAACACATTGCAAGACAGATTGCGCTTTCATATCTGTCCCTCCTCTAAGTATATGGCCAATTTTACCATTTTAAAACAATATGCAATGAGGCTGATGCAGAAAATATCAAGCAGCAATTCATTCCTTGTACTAAACTGTTGTGAACGTACTTTCCTGGGATACAATAGTAATTTACAATAAAGTGGACCAGAGGAGATGCAAATGAAGAAGTAAAATGCAAAAAAGAAGACATCTACAAATTTAATTTCCAATATTTAAGGCTGCATTCACACCTGAGCATATAGTTTTCAGGCAGAAAGTCGCACAATTTTTGCTGTGATTATGTACAGGTCAAAAAGGTCACCGATGTAAAAAGCAGAAAAATGCATGTAATCTGCCAAAAAAGAAGCTCCTGTACTTTGAGCGACAAGCGTTTTGCTGCAGGTGACAGAATGCTCAGATGTGAACAGGGGCTATTGAAATGAATGGGATTTGTCTTGTTGGGCATTTTTAGAGATGAGGCTTACAGCAGAAAAAATGCCAAAACACCTAGGTGTGAACAGGGCCTAAAGAAAAACTTTCAAGCAACAGGAATTATATGTTAAACAGCAATTATTATATAAAAAATATACTGGTTATTCCTTTTCTGGCTCATCTTCCCTAATAAAACCCTTAACTTGAAATGTGATCCTATTTATTTCAAGAGACAGGAAGTGGGATGTGAAACAGCACTACCACAACGCTTCCCTAACATCAATAAGTCAAATTTGTTCTTTTCAATGCAGTTTTCTAATGACACCCATTACCAGAGTGGATGCCAAAAAGCAAACTGAGCGGAGACCAAATCCCTGCTAAGATGTAAGCAGCAAGAGAACATGTTAATAATCGAAGTAATTATACAGGAAATTCTTTTTATCCTATTTTTACATTAGACCTGCCATTCTCAGCCAGGGTTCCTTCGAACCCTTTGGTTCAGAGGTTGCTAGGGCTTGAGCTGTGGCTGACCTCCTACTTGATGATGCCTGCATAGTTCTGGAGCCAACGCCATTTGGAAAAGCCAGCTGTGAGATATATTTTCAGCTGTTTGTAAGGGTGGCCTTCTGATCACCACTGTAAGGGAGAGCATTCTTTCCACTGGTCACCATTGCGAACAGTGTCTTTCCCACTGACCACCGAAGAACTGATTTTAGTAAGGGTACCCTGAGATCTAGAAATTTTTTCAACCCCCTTAAAAAGGTTGAAAAAGACTGCCTTCGACAGCTCTTAAACTGTAATATCAAAATACTGTCGCACATTTTCAGATGGTCCAAGTCTTTGAGGCCCAGTCTGCCTCCAATCTCCCAAAAAGAAGCTCATACTTATTTGAGCGACCAGTGTTTTGCATCAGGCAACAGAATGCTCAGATGTGAGAAGGGGCCATTGAAATGAATGGGATTTAGCTTGTTGAGCTTCAAGCTTAAGGCTTGGTTCCCACTGGAACCAGCTGTGGATCGAACAGGAGCGCTGTGGGTCCCGATTCCCTATTTCAGGGATGAATCTAGGACGAATCAGCGCCAAATCTATGCCTGAATTTGGCCCTGAAATTGAGCCAAAGACACACATTTCTGTGAACTGCACTCCGCAGCCGTAACGGAGATTCTGTGAACCGGTTCCATAGGGATCCAGTCACATTCTCCTGCTACACAAATTGGATGCAGGGAAACCCATATCTAATTAGCATAGGTCTGAACCCGGCTTAAAACAGAAATATGGTCAGGTGTGAACGGGGCTGAAAACTCAGATGCCTTCATTCTTGTTCAATGGCTTTCCAATTCTCTGACATGGAAGAAGTAGGTTTTTCAGGTGTTTGGACTTCACATATGCATACTTGTTGCATGTAATTACAGTAGATATAAGAAGTCCATGCACCCCTGTTAAAATGTCTATTAAAAAGGTTTCTGTGATGTAAAAAAAAAAAACGATTTAACCACTTCCCGCTTGCCGGCTGTCATACAACGTCCTTGACTTTGTGCGGGGATATCTGAATGATGCCTGCAGCTACAGGCATCATGCAGATATCAGCTTTTTCAGCCAGCGATTACCTTTACCATAAGATTACCTTTACCATAAGATCATAGCGGCTGTTCCACTGCTTGATCGTTTTTATGGGAGGCAAGAGGGGACCAACCTACCTGCTTCTACCGACTCACCGCTACGATCGAAGCCATGATTGTCTCTTTTTTTATTTCAGGCTTCCCAGAGGTGAGATGTGGAGTCTTATTGACCCCATATCTCACTGTAAAGAGGACCTGTCATGCCATATTCCTATTACAAGGGATGTTTACAATCTTGTAATAGGAATAAAAGTGATCAAAAATGGGGAATAAAGTGTCAAACTAAAATAAAGTAAAATGAATAAAAAATATATTTTTTTTTAAAGCGCCCCTGTCCCCGTGCTCGCACGCAGAAGCGAACGCATACGTAGGCCCCGCCCACATATGAAAACGGTGTTGAAATCACACGTGAGGTATCGCTGTGAACGTTGGAGTGAGAGCAATAATTTTGCTCCTAGACCTCCTCTGTAACTCAAAACATGTAACCAGTAAAACATTTTAAAGCGTCGCCTATGGTGATTTTTAAGTTGCAGTATAAATGTTGGCCAAAATTTATGAAGAAAAATTACTAATTTGCTAAATTTTATAACAAAAACTGTCTATTTTTCTTTTATAGAGCAAAAAATAAAAAACAATGGTGATTAAATACCACCAAAAGAAAGCTCTATTTGTGTGAAAAAAATGACAAACATTTCATATAGGTACAGTGTTGTATGACTGAGTAATTGTCATTCAAAATGTGAGAGAGCACTGAAAGCTGAAAATTGGTCTGGTTAGGAAGGGGGTTTAAGTGCCCAGTGGTCAAGTGGTTAATGTGACCTATAAACTGTACAACTCAATTGAACAACAAACTGAAATATTTTAGGTGGAGGGAAGTAAAAATAAAAAAACAAAATAGTATGGTTGCATAAGTGTGCACATCCTTGAACTGATACTTTGTTGAAGCACCTTTTGATTTTATTACAGCACTCAGTCTTTTTGGGTAGGAGTATCAGCATGGCACATCTTGACTTGGCAATATTTGCAACTCTTCTTTACAAAAACATTCCAAATCTGTCAGATTGCAAGGGCATCTCCTGTGCACATTGAATTCAACTTTAATCTTCTGTTGGAGCCATTACTTTGTTGATTTGGATGTATGCTTTGGGTCGTTGTCATGCTGAAAGATGACATTCCTCTTCATGTTCAGTTTTATAGCAAAAGCCTGAAGGTTTTGTGACAATATTGACTGGCATTTGGAACTGTTCATAATTCCTCTCTACCTTGACTAAGACCCTTCCAGCTGAAGAAAAACAGCCCCAAAGCATGATTCTGCCACCACCATGCTTCATTGTGGGTATGATGTTCTTTTGGTGATGTGCAATGTTGGTTTTGCTCCAAACATATCTTGGAATTATAGCCAAAAAGTTTAACCTTGGTTTCATCAGACCATAAAACATTTTCCCACATGCTTTTGTGAGACTTCAGATATGTTTTTGTAAAATTTAGTCGGGCTTGGATGTTTTTCTTCGTAAGAAAAGGCTTCAGTCTTGCCACTCTACTCCATAGCCCAGACATGAAGAATATGGGAGATTGTTGTCACATGTACTACACAGCTAGTACTTGCCAGATATTCCTGCAAATCCTTTAATATTGCTGTAGGCCTCTTGGCAGCCTCCGTGACCAGTTTATTTCTGGTCTTTTCATAAATTGTTGAAGGATTTTGAGTTCTTGGCTGTTGTGCCATATTTTCTCTACTTGATGATTATGGTTTTTACTGTGTTCCATGGTATATCTAATGCATTGGAAATTCTTTTGTACCCTTCTCCTGACTGTTCCCTTTTAACAATGAGATCCCTCTGATGCTTTGGAATCTCTCTGCGGACCATGGCTTTTGCTGTAGAATGCGACTCACAGAAAATGTCAGGAAAGACATACTGGAACAGTTGAGACTTTATTTGGGGTTAATCGGAGGCACTTTAACCACTTGCTTACCGGGCATTTAAACCCCCCCTCCTGTCCAGACCAACTGTCGCACATTGAATGACAATTGTCGCGGTCATACAACACTGTAACCAAATGAAATGTTTATCATTTTTTTCCCCACAAACACAGCTTTCTTTTGGTGGCATTTGATCACCTCTGCGGTTTTTACTTTTTGATAAAAAAAACTTAAAAAGACCGAATTTAAAAAAAATATATATATATTTTATATTTTGTTATGAAATTTTAAAACAGGTAATTTTTTTCTCCTTCATTGATGTACGCGGATGGGGCGGCACTGATGGGCACCGATAGGTGGCAGTGATGGGTGGCAATAATGGGCACTGATTAGTTACACTGATAGGCAGCACGGCTAGGTGGCACTGATTGGCACCACTGGTGGGCATTGATAGATGGCACTGGCAGGTGGCAATGGTGTGCAAAGATGAGGCATAATTGCCTCTTCCAGACCCATGTCCCTTGCAGATGAGCCGGTGATCGGCTTTTTTTCGTGAGAATTTTTTATTTATTTCTTATCAAGCTTTTGTTTACATCATGTGATGAGCTGTCATTGGCAAACAGCTGATCACATGGTAAGGGGCCAGGACGGGCCCCTTACTCAGATCGGTGATCACCCAAGTCTCAGTGACTCGGTGATCACAGTGCGCGCAGGGAGCGTGCACAGGGGAGGCCATATGACGGCCTCCTGGAAATTCAGGTCCGTGCTGTGGCCATCAATTGGCTATAGTGTGGATGTCAAGGGGTTAAATGATGGCAGGTGTGTACTGACTCCTATTTAACATGAGTTTGAATGCAATTTGCTTAATTCTAAACATCGCTACATCCCTAGCTATGAGAGGGTGTGCACACTTATGCAACCACTTTATTTTCATTTTTTTATTTTTACTCTCCCACTAAAATATTTCAGTTTGTTTTAGATTTACAGTTTATAGGTCACATTAAAAAGGTGGAAAAAGTTCTTAAATTATTTACAACACAGAAAACTGACTTTTTAACAGGGGTGTGTAGACTTTATACACACTGTAAATCAGAAAGCATTGACATTCAGGCAACAAGCAAAGGCAATGGAAGTTAACATTTTTACTTCAGATTTTCTTCAAATTATTGTTGAGCCATTTAAAACAATGAAAAACAACGAAAATCAGTGAAACTGAAAAACATGGATAACAACAAAAGTATTCCAAAATTGTACAACTCATATAAAATAGCTACACAATGTGTTGTGGTGTTCATTTACTATCAAATTGATAAAGATTGTTAGTTGTGTATTGCAACAAACTGACCTGTCTATAGCAATTATTAGATTTTGTGAGCCAACGTGTCAAATCTAGAAGAAAACAAGCTCTTTAAAGAGGAAGTAAACTCTCCCACTCTGATGCTTCTTTTCATTTAGTCCATTATAATAAGTAATTATCAGACTATATCCACTGTAATCCAGCCCAAATCGCATATTACTTACTGTTTAAAGAAACTTTAAAAAACTTGTTTCCAGGGGTTAGGCAGCGCCATCTTAAGTATTGTTTTCTGAGTCCACAGTGGAGTGTATTTTCGCCCTTACATTGAGCACTTCCTGTACTGTTAACCAAGCCTCCTTCTCAATCCAATGTTTCTATGGCAACCCTGCTTCCCTGTTCATAGCATTTACTTGTGCCAATGTCTAACGTTTGCCTTTGTCAGACTTATCAGCTTCAGCTGATAAGACTGCAGTATTGGCAAAGTTTAGACTGTATGTGAGGTCACATGGTGTGTAGGAGGAAGCTCTGAGTAATTAGCAAAGTTAAGTGGTGTGTCGTAGGAAGTCCTGATAACAGATAGATAAGCACATAGAGAGTGTGCTGTAAATCAGGGGAGATCTGGGCATGCTCAGTGACTTCATTCTACAGAACAACAAGGATTACAACAATACTAAGCAAGTAAGGAGATATCTACAAGCAGTGTTCATTTAGGGCTTTTTTTATGCCGATTTACATGGGACAAAGTTGTGGGGGAGGGTTTACAACCACTTTAAGTAACTGTATATTTTTTTACTCTCAGAGAAAATTCATAAAAGCCTTACTACAGCTCTTATGAATGGAAAGTGGTTTATGAATGGAGGGTGGACAGACGATTGAAAGTACACCTGAAGCATCAGTCTACTTACTGGAAAGCTGGATCTGCAACAGCACCTGGCTGTATTTAAAAAAAAAAATCTAACTTGGACATATATAAGTTACACTATTCCACGCTCTCCAGCACCTTGCTTCAATCTCTGGACACAACTCTGTATGCTTTGAGAAAAGTTGTGGGGAGAATATAAGTATGAAACTAAAGGCAGGATAACAAAAGCTGATGACATAGTTATCAGCACCTACCACTTATATTTATATATGTCTCGGCTGACCCTCAACTACCGCTGCAATGGGTTTCCGCTTTAAAATATCTAGGGGTCCGGGTAACAGCGGAAGTAAAGGATTATGTAACCCTTAACCAGTTGCCGACCGCCGCACGACGATGTACGTCGACAGCATGGCACGGGCAGGCATATGGGCGTACCTGTACGTCCCTGCCTTCCCGCGGGTCGGGGGCCCGATCGGGCCCCCGCCCGGTGCCTGCGGCGGTCGGTTTTCGTCCGGGAGCGATCCGGGACGAGGGGGCGGCCATTCATTCATGGCCACCCCCTCGCGATCGCTCCCGACGAATAGAAATCCCCCGTGACATCACTTCCTCTCCTGTAATGTAAACACAGGAGAGGAAGTGATGTATTCTCTCCTCCGTGTCTGTATTTTTCGTTCCGACACGGAGGAGAGCGGATCGGTGAGTTGCACCAACACTCTACACACACAGTAGAACATGCCAGGCACACTCACACCCCCCCGATCACCCCCCCAATTACCCCTGCCCCCCAGTCACAGTGACACCAATGTCATTTTTTTTTTTTTTTGCATTGGTGTCATTTGTGACTGTAATAACTGTTAGGGCAGTTAGGGTTAGCCCCCTTTAGTTCTAATGTACCCCCCTAACCCCCCCAATAAAGGTTTAACCCCGTGATCACCCCCCGTCGCCAGTGTCACTAAGGCTGGGTTCACATTGCAGCGGTTTATGAGAACGAATGTGATTCGCACCGCACTGCAGTGCAAATCACATCCGATCTCTGTGCGATTCGAGTTCAGCCATTCGCCGCACCCGCCGCAAATTCGCACGGGACCCTTTTTTTGGCCCGCAGCAGAATCGGATCGCATGGGTGTTCACACCATGCGATCCGAGTTTGCAGATCGCACTGCGATATGCGAACTGATCTGGGGGTGTCAGTAACATTTCACTGACACTCCCAGCAGTTCGCATAGGGCAGTGTGAACTGCCGCCGGGAGGCATGCGATGCGGGAACCCGCCGCGGATTCGTGGCGTTTCCGCATCGCTCCAGTGTGAACCCAGCCTAATAAGCGATCATTTTTCTGATCGCCGTATTAGTGTCACAGGTGACGCTAGTTAGGCAGGTAGGTATTTAGGTTCGCCGCAGCTTTTTATAGCGCCAGGGACCCCCATATACTACCGCATAAAGCCCCCTGATTGCCCCCTAGTTAACCCTTTCACCAGTGATCACCATATAACTGTTACAGGTGACGCTGGTTGGTTAGTTATTTTTTTATAGTTTCAGGGCACCCGCCATTTATTACCTAATAAAGGTTTAACCCCCTGATCACCGGCGGGTGTCATTTGTGACTAATAACTGTTAGGGCAGTTAGGGTTAGCCCCCTTTAGTTCTAAGGTACCCCCTAACCCCCCCAATAAAGGTTTAACCCCGTGATCACCCCCCGTCGCCAGTGTCACTAAGGCTGGGTTCACATTGCAGCGGTTTATGAGAACGGATGTGATTCGCACCGCACTGCAGTGCAAATCACATCCGATCTCTGTGCGATTCGAGTTCAGCTATACAGATAGTATGGCTGAATTCGTGTCGCACCCGCCGCAAACTCGCACGGGACCCTTTTTTTGGTCCGCAGCAGAATTGGATCGCATGGGTGTTCACACCATGCGATCCAAGTTTGCAGATCGCACTGCGATATGCGAACTGATCTGGGGGTGTCATTAACATTTCACTGACACTCCCAGCAGTTCGCATAGGGCAGTGTGAACTGCCGCCGGGAGGCATGCGATGCGGGAACCCGCCGCGCATTCGTGGCGTTCCCGCATCGCTCCAGTGTGAACCCAGCCTAATAAGCGATCGTTTTTCTGATCGCTGTATTAGTGTCACAGGTGACGCTAGTTAGGCAGGTAGGTATTTAGGTTCGCCGCAGCTTTTTATAGCGCCAGGGACCCCCATATACTACCGCATAAAGCCCCCTGATTGCCCCCTAGTTAACCCTTTCACCAGTGATCACCATATAACTGTTACAGGTGACGCTGGTTGGTTAGTTATTTTTTTATAGTTTCAGGGCACCCGCCATTTATTACCTAGTCTCACTAGTGTACCCCTAAATTTAGGGGTGTCTACTTTCCAAAATGGGGTCATTTGGGGGGGGTTTGTGCCATCTTGGCATTTTATGGCCTTCAAAACTGTAACGCCCTTAGAAAGCCTGAAGGCGGTGCTTGGTTTTCGGGGCCCCGTACGCGGCTAGGCTCCCAAAAAGTCCCACATATGTGGTATCCCCGTACTCAGGAGAAGCAGCAGAATTTATTTTGGGGTGTTATTTCACATATGCCCATGGCATGCGTGAGCAATATATCATTTAGTGACAACTTTGTGAAAAAAAAAAAAAAAGTTTGTAATTTTCCCGCAACTTGTGGCAAAATATAAAATATTCCATGGACTCAACATGCCTCTCAGCAAATAGCTTGGGGTGTCTACTTTCTAAAATGGGGTCATTTGTGGGGGTTTTGTGCCATCTTGGCATTTTATGGCCTTCAAAACTGTAATAGGTAGTGAGAAGTGAACTCAAAAATTTACGCCCTTAGAAAGCCTGAAGGCGGTGCTTGGTTTTCGGGGCCCCGTACGCGGCTAGGCTCCCAAAAAGTCCCACATATGTGGTATCCCCGTACTCAGGAGAAGCAGCAGAATTTATTTTGGGGTGTCATTTCACATATGCCCATGGCATGCATGAGCAATATATCATTTAGTGACAACTTTGTGAAAAAAAAAAAAAAAAAGTTTGTAATTTTCCCGCAACTTGTGGCAAAATATAAAATATTCCATGAACTCAACTTGCCTCTCAGCAAATAGCTTGGGGTGTCTACTTTCTAAAATGGGGTCATTTGTGGGGGTTTTGTGCCATCTTGGCATTTTATGGCCTTCAAAACTGTAATAGGTAGTGAGAAGTGAACTCAAAAATTTACGCCCTTAGAAAGCCTGAAGGCGGTGCTTGGTTTTCGGGGCCCCGTACGCGGCTAGGCTCCCAAAAAGTCCCACATATGTGGTATCCCCGTACTCAGGAGAAGCAGCAGAATTTATTTTGGGGTGTCATTTCACATATGCCCATAGCATGTGTGAGCAATATATCATTTAGTGACAACTTTGTGTAAAAAAAAAAAAAAAATTTTTTTTTTGTCATTATTCAATCGCTTGAGGCAAAAAAATAAAATATTCAATGGGCACAACATGCCTCTTATCAATTTCCTTAGGGGGTCTACTTTCCAAAATGGGGTCATTTGGGGGGGTTTTGTACTGCCCTGCCAATTTAGCACCTCAAGAAATGAGATAGGCAGTCGTAAACTAAAAGCTGCGTAAATTCCAGAAAACGTACCTTAGTTTGTAGATGTGACAACTTTTGCGCAAACCAATAAATATACAATTATTGACTTTTTTTTTTACCAAAGACATGTGGCTGAATACATTTTGGCCTAAATGTATGACTAAAATTGAGTTTATTGGATTTTTCTAATAACAAAAAGTAGAAAATATCATTTTTTTTCAAAATTTGCGGTCTTTTTACGTTTATATCGCAAAAAATAAAAATCGCAGAGGCAATCAAATACCATCAAAAGAAAGCTCTATTTGTGGGAAGAAAAGGACGCAAATTTTGTTTGGGTACAACATTGCATGACCGCGCAATTACCAGTTAAAGCAGCGCAGTGCCAAAGTGTAAAAAGACCTCTGGTCATTTACCAGCAAAATGGTCCGGTCTGAAGGTGGTTAACTTACTCCCGTTGGTACTGTTATTGAAACAAAAAGCACAAACATGGTCGAAGCTACCACTATCCTTAATGGGTAGAATTAGCTTATTAAAAATGAAATTCCTCCCAGTGGTATTGTATTTCCTGCGACATGCGCATGTCTGGGTACCGAAAGCCTTTTTTAAGCAACTTGACAGTGTGGTCTCCTCTTTTCTGTGGACGCCCAGGCCCCCTAGGATTGGGCTTCAGGTGCTGAAGGAGCCGAGTGATAGGGGGGGGCTTGGCGCTACCGGACTGGCAAAAATATTACTTAGCCGGGCAATTGGTCTTCGCCCGCAGATGGTTAATTGCAGATGACGGGGACGCAGCCACGGTCCTAGAGGCCGCGCATCTGGGGTCGTATGACAGTCTCCGGTTTGCGCTATTTAGAGGACCCCCATATGGATGAACCCGACTCTGCCCCACTTTTATAATTTACCTGACCCTGTGCTATGGACGTTGAAGGGAATTAAGACACTAGGGGACATAACATCCTGGGGCGAGTTACAGTCTTTTTCACAGCTGCAATCCCGACATGATCTTCCCAATAGTTACTTATTTAGGTTTCTGCAGCTGAGACACGCTTTTCAGGTGCAGTTTCGCGAGTGGAGGGTGGAATCCCTACCCTCGGCCCTCAAGACCTTGCTGTCTGGTGATGACTTGGTGAAACCTTTGTCGGCGACCTACAAAGAACTGTTTAAGCTAACTCCTAAGGCTATTGTCGTGTGTAGGGAGCGATGGGTACGGGAAGTTCCGGAGGTGCAGGGGGAGGACTGGGACGACCTATGGACTCGACCTTTCAAACACCTAGTATCCACGAGAGACAGGTTGATTCAATTTAAATTTCTGCATAGGATTTACTACACTCCGGCTAGACTGGGCAGGATTTTCCCCTTGGCCTCGAAGGAGTGCTGGCGATGTCGCCATGCTCCTGCCGATGACGGGCACATTTTCTGGCATTGTCCTCACATACAGAGATTTTGGACTGATGTAGTTACATGTGTTTCGGAGCGGATTTCAGTTCCGGTACCGATGACCATCAAAGTGTGCCTTTTGGGACTAGTGGATGACGTAGCACCTACACGGGCCATGCGTACGATGCTGACTATCCTTTGTTTCTATGGGAGGAAAGCTATTCTGCTGGCCTGGAAGAAGTCGGAGGCTCCGAGCGTTACAGCCTGGAAGGGTCTGGTGAATTCAAGGTTACCTTACTACAAAGCTACTTATGAGAGTAGAGGCTGTGGGAAAAAGTTTGATAAAGTATGGCACTCCTGGTGTAACTCCAGGGATACGGTGGGGTGAGGGGGGGGGTCTTGAAGGTACAAGACACGGAGTTCTGATTGTATCACATTGCCATACTTATGAATCGCATCACCTGAGGCAATTTGGGATTATCAGCGATGCATGAGGCTCTGGGTAATGGATTTGGAAACATGTGACTCCGAATATGACAGGTTGGGATGACTCCCATAACGAGATATGACTGACAGGGGTGGGTGGGTAGGGGGGGAGGGAAGGGAGGGGATGTTGTAGTTAGATGGTCTTTGTTAGATAGACTGGTTGTGGACAGTGTTCTGGACGGACACATCCACTGTTGTATGTTTTTGTTTCTGGAAAATTAATAAAAAGATTTAAAAAAAAAAATATTTATATTTGTCTCTTCAGTGCTATGTAACCTTAACCACTTACCGACCAGCGCACGCTGATGTACGTCGACAGAATGGCACGGGCAGGCAAATGGGCGTACATGTACGTCCCTTTAAATTTGCCGCCCTGCCATCGGGAGCGCGCCGGCGGCGGCGCACTCCCGCGCTGGTCGGGACCCCCATGAGTCCGGTCGCGGGACCCGCGGACTCGATAGCCGCGGGCATACCACGATCGCCTCACGGAGCGGCCAAATGAAGAAATGCCGTTGTAAACAGCATTTCTCCATTCTGCCTAGCAACTAGTGACGCTGATCTCTGCTCCATGTGATTGGAGCAGAGATCAGTGTTCACTAAATGAAAGCCCAACCCCCCCACAGTTAGTAACACACCCCTAGGAACACTTAACCCCTACACTGCCACCCACTGGTTAACCCCTTCACTGCCAGTGTCATTTACACAGGAATCACTGCATTTATATAGCAGTGATTACTGTATAAATGACAATGGTCCCAAAAATGTGTCAAAAATGTCCGATGGGTCCCCCACAATGTCGCAGTCACAATAAAAATCGCTGATCGCAGCCATTACTAGTAAAAAAAAAATAATAAAAAATTATTAATAAAAATGCTATAAAACTATCCCTATTTTGTAAACGCTATAACTTTTGCGCAAACCAATCAATAATCGCTCGGCCTAAACTGAGGGAAAAAAATGTTTTTTTATATATTTTTGGGGGATATTTATTATAACAAAAAGTAAAAAATAATGTTTTTTTTTCAAAATTGTTGCTCTATTTTTGTTTATAGCGCAAAAAATAAAAACCGCAGGGGTGATCAAATACCACCAAAAGAAAGCTCTATTTATGGGAAAAAAAAAGGACGTCAATTTTGTTTGGGGGCCACGTCGCACGACCGCGCAATTGTCAGTTAAAGCGACGCAGTGCCGAATCGCAAAAAGTGGTCTGGTCTTTGACCAGTAAATTGGTCCGGTCTGAAAGTGGTTAAAGAGACACGTCTGTCACCCCAGTTTATTTTACAGACCCCTTACCTGTTAAATAAATGGATTGAAGACAACTGTCAGGCCGATCCAGCGTTGTCTTGCTGTGATGTGCTGCTCAGGTATCACAGCCCAGGTCCTGTGCCCTTATCTTGGTCCTCCTTGGCTGGCTGGCCGCTTCTGGAATTACAACCATCAGCTCCACCCACTAGAAATTCCTACTCCTGCAATCACCTGGGATATGTGATGAGGAAATGGGAACTCATCACTCTCACCTAGGCAAGAATGGCATTTAGGGATAGGGGGTGTTGGGTTGTGCAGAAAAATCAAGCTACTCAGGTGAGTAAAGGTCCCATTGAAGCACCCCAGAGGTCTCTTCTACTCAGCATCCTCCAGTAAGGCCTACCTCTGATTGCAAAGGTTTTGTCAGGAAAAAAAGAGGCCTCTACCACTAGGCGTGTAGTAATCCTGCTGCATCAATTACATGGATTCAACAAAGAACCAACTTTCTTGCCACCTGCCCCATGAAACAGGGAAACACTCTGAAACTTCTTGTTTCTCTAAATTGGAGGACTTGGCCAGGGGGATCATTGCTCAGATTAACAATGTCATCAGAAAATTGAGCTAGAAAACAAGTTATTATACAGCGAAGATCAGAACTGCACAGCAAGAACATTACAAATAAACAAAACAGATGCAACCAACATGAACAAATGCATATATCAAAATGAGTCAAGCAACAGGCAGTGTAAACACTCCAGAAAATGTTATGTCACATGCACAAAAGCAGGAAACAGCTGTGGCTATGATCCAGAACCTCCAACTTCAACACAATTGAAGCAGGATTGGTTCCTGGTTACACAGAGCATGAACAAAGCACTGGCAGGGTGGGTGTAACACAGGTTACATACTGCAATTATTCAACTACACACAAAATGCAAATGAAAAAAGACAAGACAAGACTAGTAAAAAAGAATGTGTTTTTTCATACAAAAGCAGGCTCTTAAAAAAGCATGTTTAAAACATCTGGAAGAGTATAAATGTTTCCATGGTAAGGGTTTATTAGTTTTTAAAGAGGTTCTCTACCTTCAAATTACTTAAATCTCTAGGCCCATATATGTTGTACTGTATTTGTGACACCTTTGCTTCATATAGAATGCAAAAGGGGTTTTGGAACTTTATATGAGGTGCATGCTATCATGCATCTCCATCTCTAAATCAGAAAAAGGAAAGGGGTTTTTGGGACTCATTTCAATTGAACAATTATATAATTGTTTAACTGGCATATAAACAAAGCATATCTCATAAACATATGATACATGGTTGAGCATGAGTATTTTTATCTATATACACAAGATGAAAAGAAGAATTTATATTATAAACACACACACATATACATGCATCTAAAATTGCATAGAATCCCATGGAAGTAATTAGTATAAAAAGCCAAACGCTTTTTGAGTAATGGATACAAATGGGCTATAAGATACAAATGAATCACAGTTGAGGTCAAACTATGTGTTGGGAACATGATGACATTGATAGGTTTAATGCGTTTCGTAGCTAGTCACCACTCATCAGGAGCAAACGCATAGCATAACTGAAAAAAAATGAAAAAAAGGTACCAAATGGGGTCTAATGTTTTGCCCAGATAGTAAGAAACAAGGTAGGGGCAAGGGGAAACGAGGTTTGTATCTCCCTGGAATACTTATGTATAAATTGTTCTAGATAAGCAGTGTTGCAAGTCAGGATATGCGAGGCAAGTCTATCCTGGGAGCTGAGGGAATGAACCCAAGGAAGAAGCAAGCACACCGAAACACATTTGCTTCTTTCTTGGGTTCATTCCCTCATTGTCTTGTATATAGATAAAAATACTCATGCTCAACCATGTATCATATGTTTACGAGATATGCTTTGTTTATATGCCAATTAAACAATTTTATAATTTTTCCTTCCACGTGTGCCTCACTCAAAAGTCCCAAAAACCTCTTTCTTATTTCTTTTGCTTCATATGTCATTTCTCCAGGAGGCTCAAACATTTAATTTTTTTTTAGAGTGACAGTCTGCAATTAAGCACAATTGTTTGTTAGGTGATGATACCCAATACCATATAAAACTGTACATCACACCTGGTTTAGTAGCAGTTAATGTATGGAAAGGGAAATCAGCTCATTTCAAAAATATCTTTATCAGCGATATATATCCCTGATGAAGAGATTTTTAAAATGCATTGGATCTCCCTTTCCATACATTAACTGTTACTAAACCCAGTGGGATGTACAGTTTTATATGGTATTAGGTAGCGCCACCTAACAAGTGTGCTTAATGTCAGACTGTCATTCTAAAAAATGTTATGAAACGTTTGAGCCTCATGGAGGTTTTTTTTAATTGTGAATAATAAAATGTATACTTTTAAATCACCTATTTGGTAGTATATGATGGTTGCCGTGATAAAGTCCTAATAAGAGGAACAATTTGATGTTATATTACTAGAAGGATGATGGTAACCTTTGCACTTTTTCTCATATGCCATTTCTTTCTCTAGATGTGCTTTTGACAAATTTTAAACAGTACTATCACTAAAACAAACCTACCATTCTGATAAAATATAAAGTTAAAAATATTAACCCTCTGCTGCAAAAAATAAAATAAAAATACAGTCAGCTGCAAAGGCCTAGCGACTGACCTCCAGACAGTGCTAAATAGTCTGAGATTTGATTTTCCCCTGAAGCTGACAAGACCAAATGCATAGACATGTGGATACGTGACATGGGAGCAGGGGTGGACAAAAAGGTAGGTTGTTGTAAGTAAGACTCTGCCTTAAGCAAAGACTCCATTATCTGGACACACTAGAATTCTATACATTATACATTCTATAAAGCACAGCCGAACAGAATTAAGTAGAGGTAACCCAAATCTATACATTTGCTGCCACAAATATACAAAAAGGATCACAAAGAAGGGAACAGCAATTGGCAAGAATTACACAATGGCCTTTACAATAACTTAAAGGTAGGGAACCCATTTGATTTCATCTTACACGTGGGATCAGTTACATCCTACAACACTGTGTATTTACCTCAATATCTAGCCCCAAGACTATAAGCAGATAAGCACCTTTTGACTATTTATCCTCCAAAATCTACTAAATGCTCTGAAAGCTGGAAGGGCGCATATGTATGCAGTACAAAGAAGAGGGATGCAAGAAGGCACAGCATAAACACGGGGTAAGGAGGTGACATACCAAAATAGAATTATCCAGCAAGACCTCCTGCAGGAGATAAAAATGACAGATCTGTGAGGAAGGGACAACTAGATTTAATAACAGCACATCAGGGCCTACTTCAAGTTCCCCCTTCTATTAGGTTACTCTTTATGTTACCAGCCTGGTATATAACACAAATCTGGCCCAAAGAATCTTCTATGCTATTTAGAAGGATTATAAGACGACTCCAAATTGCAGCTTTAGATTTTGTAAAAGTTCAAGCTGGAAACACATCCATGTATTTAAGGCGTGTGTTTATAACTGAAAGCAATAGAAAAGCATGAAGATGCACATAAATGTCCAAAAGCCCATCTGTGTGCAAGACAAAGCTTGGGTGTTTTCATGTATTTCCATTTATTTCAAGTGAAAACCTATGCGCCTAAAACATGTGGTGTGTTCCTAGAGAACGAAAATATAATATTCTCTTAAACCTTTTTTTGGTTCTATTTTCACAAGTTTTAATGCCAATTCAAATAAGAAATAAAGCAGTGCTCAATTACAAATTCTATGCACTGTACAAGATGTTTAAGCAAACTCAGCAGCTGCACTGAAACTTTATTTGTCACACTGATTGATATAGTCAAATCAACAGTAAAGGCTTATCAAATCTCAATTGTGTTCCCTAATGCCACTAAGCTACCCATCCTAAGATACTATTATTTAGAAAAAATTCACATTTCAAAAAGGGTGACCCATCAGAGCTTTAAAATAAAGGGAAAGGAGAAAAGTTAATGTATATTAATCAGTACTAATTGGTCTCTACATGAGAACACTTACACACAAAGTTGGCACCAAGCTGGACAGGTTAACATGCTTAGGGGCAAACATATGCAGCTGTTGTAAGCAGGAGATGCCCTGGGCCTGAACCAAGCAGTCTGGATTCTCTTGCATCATTGAGCAAGCCAACAAGCAGTAGTTCCTTTGTGATGCCACCAATTCCCCATTCCCTATAGAAGTACACAAAAATAATAAAAGCATTTATAGACATAGTTCAAAGGGATAGAAGTACCTGTAATAAAATAATAAAAAATAAAAATATACAAGAAAAACGAGCAGCTAATTAATAAAGGCTAGAGAAAACAACAAAAGGCATACTTCCAGTCAAAATCAGGTAAAAATTTAAAACAAGAGTGGTGGTTCTAACAGTATATTTGTTACTGTAAAATAATTTTCTTCTTGTCCATTGAAGGACACAGGGATTCAGAAATTCAGTCTGGTTTTACTGGTGGCTACAGGAGTTTGGGACAATGGCGAACAGAAACAATGTAAGCTAGCCTCTGAGTAACTCCTCCTCTACCCAGCATACTTCAGTGTTTTAAGAAAGCGCTAAACAGGGAAAACAAAAACAGAGGGGTGGACTCAATTTTTTATTTTATTTTTTTAAGTACGAAAAATAGGAATTTTTTACTCACCGTGAAATCCTTTTTGCTGAAGTTCATTGACAGACAGCACTTTTAATCTTGACCTTAGGGTTATATCGCCACCTTGAGGAGAGGACTAAGCAGAACATGTAAAAAACAGCAAAACTGCACAGTACCGCCCAGGGAGCGGTCCTACTGGCTATAACCCCTCTGCTTCCAGCAGCTCAGTTCGTCAAGAAGCGGTACAAACATAAATAGGAGGGGTGGGTGCTGTGTCCGTCAATGAACTTCAGAGAAAAGGATTTTACATTGAGTACAAAAATCCTATTTTCTTTCGTTCATTGATGGACACAGCACCTTTAATCTTGACGTTAGGGACGCCCCCAAGCAGTGTCATAAACGAGAGGTGGGAACAGAAAGAAAATAAATTCCACCCATAACAACAAGAACTCCTCAACAGAGGAGTTGCAACCTTAAACGGCCACCTGCAAAACTTTGCGGCCGAAGCATGTATCCGAAGATGCGTTTACATCAACCTTGTAATATTTTGTGAAAGTGTGAACTGATGACCAGGTTGCTGCCTTACACACCTGGGAAATGGACGCTTGATGTTGGAAAGCCCAGAGAGGTACCAATTGCCCTGGTAGAATGTGCCGTGACAGGAAAGGAGGTCGCGCGACCCCCTTATTGCATAAGCCTGAACCACAATCTGTTTGACCCACCTAGAAATGGTGGCTGATGAGACCGCCAGGCCCTTCTTCGGACCAGCCACCGATACAGAGTCTGACCTCCAAAAAGGAGCTGTAGCAGACAGATACACCCGCAGAGCCCGGACCACATCCAAAGAATGCAAAGCAACCTCTAAGGGATGTGACGGCCGAGGACATAAGGATGGAAGCACAATGTCCTCACTTAGATGAAAGGCCGAAACAACCTTCGGGAGAAACGAAGGCTGTGGGCGCAGCACCGCCTTATCCTTGTGGAAGACCAAGTAGGGAGACTTGCATGACAAGTCTGCCAACTCAGAAACCCTTCTCGCATATGTAATAGCCACTAGAAAGTCTACTTTCTGAGAGAACGTCAATAAGGGGATCTCCCTAATGTTTTCAAAAGGCGGTTTCTGAAGCAATGAGAGCACCGGATTTAAATCCCACGTAGGCAGCGGTGGTCGTACCGGAGGGGCCACATGTCGAACCCCCTGAACAAACATACTCACCAATGAATGAGTCGCCAAAGGTCGCTGAAAAAAAGACAGACAAAGCTGATATCTGCCCTTTAATGGTTCTTAATACAAGTTTCTGATCCATTCCTCACTGCAAAAACAGCAGGATGCTGAAAACTGAATATGTATGCGGGCGCCACCCCATCTCCTCACATATGGAGACGTAGGCCTTCCACGTATATTGATAAATCTTCCGAGAAGACTTCCGTGCCCTCGGCATAGTGGAGATTACCGAATCCAACAGTCCTCGGTCCCTTAGCACCTGGCTTTCAACAGCCATGCCATTAAAACCAGAGACGGTAAAGCAGGATGAAGTACTGAAGGATTCCCGCATCGGCCTCCACCACCATTCTGACTATGTCGGCGTACCAAGGACGTCAAGGCCAAACTGGTGCAATCAGAATCACCGGAATCCCTTCGGCCTCCACTCTGCGGAAGCAGACGGGGTAGGAGCCTGAGAGGGGGGAAGGCATAAATCAGCCGATAATGCCCCCGTGGAGCCACCAACACAGCTGCATGTCCGCCCAGGAGTCTCTTGACCTGGCTACAAACTTCCGTACCTTCCGATTGAGCCGAGAGGCCAAGAGATCCACATCTGGTGTGCCTCACCTTAGGCAAATGAGCCGAAATACATGCGGATGCAGCGACCAATCCCCCTGGTCCAACAGCTGGCGAATTAGGTAGTCCTCCTGCCAGCTTTCTATGCCCAGAAAGTATACAGCTGACAGAGCCGGCACGTGCCATTATGCCCACTGTGGAACGTGAGCGACCTCCAGAGCTGAAGCCAAGCTCCTTGTCCCTCCTTGATGGTTGACATACACCACCACCGTGGCGTTTTCCGACTGGACGCCTTTGGCCCCTGCAGCCTCTGTGACCATGTGGAGAGGCACCGCCTGATCTCCCAAAGCTCCAGTACAATGATCGGCAGGCGGGATTCTTCTTGCGTCCAGAGACCCTGGGCCGACTGTATGCCCAAACTCTCCCCCAGCCAGTCAGGCTGGAGTCCGTTGTGATCACCGTCCAATGAAGAGGAAGGAACGACTTCCTGGACCGAAGAGCTGGAGGCCTCATCCACCAGAGAAGGGAATCCCTTACTAGCTGGCTCACCTGAATTTGACAATCCAGGGATGTCGGAGAAATGTCCCATTTGGACAGGATCTCTTTCTGCAAGACACGAGTGTGGAATTGAGCATACGGTACCGCCTAAAAAGTGGCTACCAAGAGAACCAGGACTCGCATGCAAAAACGTAGCAATGACCACCTGTGGGACACCAATAACTTCACCGCAGCTTGAAGAGTCTGCAGCTTGTCTTAAGGTAAAAGACTCTCCCCTCTGAGGAGTCCAGAGCCAAGCCCAGGTACTCCAGGCGTCGAGTCGGAACCAACACTGACTTCTGGGAGGTTCAATACCCAACCAAACTCCCGGAAAGTTTGTATGGTGATCGCCACATAATCCCTTCATTCTGAGGTGGAGCTCTCAGTAGGAGGTCATTCAAGTAAACCACAATTGCGATTCCTCGTTGTCTTAGCAATGCCAGAATTGGGGTTAGCACCTTGGTGAAGACCCTTGATGCCGACGCCAGGCCAAAAGAGCTAGAAATTGGTAGTGCTCGTCCCCAACCACAAATCACAGAAACCTCTGATGCTTGACGCATATACATGCAAGTATGCTGTCCAGGGATGCCAGGAAATCCCCCTGATGGAGTGCAGAGACCACGGGGCAAACTGATTCCATCCTGAACCTGCGTACTTTCACAAAGCTGTTGAGGGCCTTGAGATGCAGGACCGGATGGACCCCTTCCTTCTTCGGGACTACAAACAGATTGGAGTAGAATCCCTGAAACCTTTCCAGCGGCGTCACAGGCACCATCACCCCACGCAGCAGAAGGTCCTGTACTGCCCCGAACAGGGCTTCCAGACAAGACGGAAGAAGATGAAGGTTGGAGGGAAAAAATCTGTTTGGTGGACAAGAAAGAAACTCTCTTGTATCCTGATGAAACCAGTTTGCAGATCCACTGGTAGGAAAGTAGGGAGGGCCACCGAGCTGCAAACTCCCAAAGGCGACCCCCAACTCGAGAATCGGGCGGGGGCAAAACTTCATGCGGCAACAGATTTGACTGGGAACGCCTACCTCCTGACCCGTGCGGACGAAAAATCTATTTCTGAGCGGAAAAGGAGGGCCCCTGTCTACAGCCTGGCTCCTTACCCTACCAGCACTAGACGCCTTCAAGGCCCTATCAAGTTGAATCTTGTAGATGTAAGGGCCCTCAGAAGAGTTTTGTCTGCAAAAGTCCCAAAAGCTCGCCCCCATTAAAGGGAGCGAGAACCACAGCAGGACTGTCCTCTGTGTACATTTGTGAAAGAATGTTGCACTGCATAGAAGTTATCAACTAAACCCAACATGAAATGAGGTCTCATGTATAGTAATCACAAAAACAGGGAGCTGGTGCTGATGAGGATGTCAGGTGGCCAGAAGTAACCAAATCACTGCAGATGAGCAATGAAAACAAACTGAAAACCCTTTGTGGTGCTTCAGAAGCAGTGGCAGCAGCAGAATGGTGTTTGCTTTAGAATAAATGGCAGGAAAAAGAGCACTAAAACACACACATGAAGCACGTCCAGTTCAGCAGGGTCCAGGTACGACCTCCAAAGCGATTACTGAGAAAATGCAATGCAATGCAATGCAGAGACCAGCTCAACCAGTGGCGTAAAAAGGAAAGTTGACTGAAGTCACGGAGAAAAAAATACCAGCAGTGTAGCAAAAAATCTTGTTTGAAGATCCCAGAGGAAAAGTACGACTAGGCAAAAAACTTAGGAGGTTGGGTGCCTTTTCTGTAGTGCTCAAAGAAAAGGCACCCAACCTAATATAGTAGCAAAAAACTGAGGCATACTGGATAAGAGAAGGGGTCAAACAGGGGATGGATTTCAACTGTTCTATTTGCCAGTGTCCCAAACTCCTGTAGGCATCAGTATAACCCAAGAGTTTGTGAATTCCTGTGTCCCTGATGGGCAATGGAAATGTATGTACTTTAGCACTTTGAACTATAACATTCATATTCACTGAACAGACAAATCAATAATTATTTGTTGATGGGAGTGAAAACTGTTTTTCTAAAGCCACAACCCTGTCAGGTTTTGGTGTGGTTTGTATTCCTGCTGGAGAGCTTTACCATCTATATTTGTCCAGGTGATCATAGAACTGAAGGTGAGAGAGCATTTGTTCAATTAAGAAAAATGTGCTTGCTTTAAATAAAAACCTTGTGGGCCGGGGGGGGTTCCAGAAGCCTGGCCAAATAAAAACTTCCATCCATCAAGACAGATCCGCTGTGTTCTGCACCAGTAGCTAAGGCATGCCCCCCTAGCATCTATGGAACAAGTGCTCTACCTCTATAAACACAACCATGCAGTATGCTGTCCCCCCCTTGTCCTTAGATGCTGGGAACAAGCCCAGTTATTCTCATGTCCTAGACTCTGAACAAGATATTTATGATCTGTCTGCGCAAGTTTTCTGGCCAGGCTTTGGGGAAGCCACCCTTGGCCTGCTGGAGTCTTATTTAAAGGCAGCTAGGATAAACCATGTTTTATAAAATACTGGGGTCATTTTAAATGTAAAAACAATGGTTAAATAACCCTTTAACTATTAACTTCTCTGTATAAAAAAAAGATTACTTTAGATATAGTTAGTAGCTAAATGAAAAACTTTAAAAACACTATGTAGTTCCATAAACAATAGCGTAAGCTGGCTACCTTCATAACCTCCCCATCCTACTTGACAGACTACAGAAAATATTCTCCAGCTTGCAGCTACACCCCATACCCCATAGAGCAGAACACTGTAAATGACTAGAAACAGAGATCAGTTGCTGGAGTTTTTGGAGAGGAATGCTGTCCTATTTTTGCCTGATATAGGTATCTAACTGCTCAACAGTATTGATATTTTCAATTGGTGTAAAGTCTGGAAAGCAGGCAGGCCAATTAAAGGGGAGGGCCAGCTAAATTAATTTTTTTTAAATGTCAGCAGCTTCAAACACTGTAGCTGCTGACTTTTAATAAGCGCACTTGCCTGTCCAGGGTGCCCGCAATGAAGGCCGCCCGAGGCCAACCCGTCCCTCACCAAAGCTAATAAAGGGTCTGGAGGATATTAGTTCTGAGGAAAGGTTGTAAGCACTGAACTTAAACGCTTGAGAGGGGATATGATTTCAATTTACACATAGCATACTGGTGACCCCACAATAGGGCTAAAACTTTTTCACGAAAGGGAGTTTAACAAGACTCTTGGCCACTCATTAAAATGAGAAGAAAAGCGGTTTAACCTTAAACTACGTAGAGGGTTCCTTACTGTAAAAGCATATAGAATTCCCTTCCACGGGCGGTGGTCTCAGTGGGGAGCATCGATAGTTTCAAGAAATTATTAGATAATTTGGAGATTTTAAATGAGCACATGAATTTTTTGCTGAAGATTATATTATATATAAATAATAGTCTGATCATACTAGCAGTGATGAGATATAGCAGCTGAGGGGAGAGCATGGGTGAAAGTATAGGAATTTTCACATGAAAATTACCTTGGAGTTCTGGTCCCAGGATGTTCAGAAGAGCACTCAGACAGCGTCCAAGACTTCGATGTACCTCTGCATGTGATGGCGATGTTGTTAACAGCGCAGTTAAGAGAAGGGTAAGTGTGGGCTCTATGTGAACATAGTACAGTGGTCCTGAGGAATCAATGATGATAGACAAAGAATGCAGGGCCCAGGTCTGTAAAGGAATACATTAATTGATATTTACAAGAAAACAGTAATGTTTTAGTTTTTTTTTTTGCATGCATTTACCCATAGTGATGGTTAAGACCCCTTTCACACTGAGCTGCCCCAGGCATCAGCAGTAAAGCGGTGCTATTTTTAGCGCCACTTTACCAACATTTTAGCAGCGCTATTTGGCTGCTAGTGGGGGCGGTTTTACCCCCCCCCCCCGCTACTGGCCGAAAAGGGGTTAAATCTGCCCGCAAAATGCTGCTGCAGCGGCGCTTTGCCGGCGTTATGCAGCACTGCCCAATTGTTTTCAATGGGCAGGAGCAGTGGAAGAGTGGCGGAAGAGTTGTGTATTCACTGCTCCTCCACCGCTGCAATTTGCGACTTTTTGTGACGCCTTGCCAGCACAAGTGCTTTCACACTGGGTTTGCAGCTGAGGCTTTTTTCAGGGGCTATTTTTAGCACTGTAGCACCTGAAAAACGCCTCCAGTGTGAAAGGGGTCTAACAAATCATGTTCAACATCCATGCAGTATCATTCAACATTACAGTATTGCTCTATTTCCTCTGAAAATTCCTTCTGAGCTACAGAAATCTTTCCTAATACTTATGTTATGTGACAGGAAATCGCATACTGTCCATCCAGCTATTACATTCCATAAATCCTTTGTTAATTGTCTATGTGCAAACTTCTGTTATTGCTTATTACAATGTAACCACCCCCAACTGCCTAGTTTACTTGTATTCTGCCAGTTCAGGAGTTGTGTTTCCATTAAAAGAATCAGAATTTGTTCCAAAAAGGAAATCAAATCACAAGTGTTCCAATCTGTTTGCAAACCTCTAACTGCTAAGCATCACAAAGGAGTACCCTACTGTATGCAAAGATAGCTGATTAACATAGGCTTCTGCAGTACATTGTTTTTTGAAAATGTAAAGGAGAAAATAGAGATATTGTAAGAAAAAAATCTGACTAACGTATGTTGGCAGTTCAAAGCAGAACTACAAGTTGCCCACGCGGGGCAAATAGCAGGTTTCTCTTTTTGGCTGTTCCAACCAGCTGCACAAAATCATCTTCATTCTGATCTCTCAAATTGGTCTGCTTATCTAGGAAAAGGGACATAACCTGAACTTCCTGGTATGGGGAAAAATGTAAAGCACACCCCTTTCTTCCACATAAATTGTGGGTGTGATAAAATTGCACAGTGAGGGAGGCTTACAACCTACATACAGAGTGCAGAGATCAGAAGTATGTAATGTACAGAAATGGATAGCACATAGGGGTTCATTAATTGAACAAACTGAAGTTAGAAGCAGATTGGCTACCATGCACAGCTGTACCAGATTTTTTCACGCTCCAGTTTTAGCACATCTCCTCCGAAGAGTGCAGGGGGTCAGGTGTATATAATGTACACAGTGCAGGGGTTACAAGTTTTGATTAGAAAAAGTGCGGCTCAGTGTAACCCAAGTAAAGTATATTTTGTCCTCCAGAACATGCCTTACTGTGAGCCCTAACACAAGCCCCTCACAGCAGTCCGAGAACAGTAACTCTATTTTGCTTCAAGACTGTTGTATTGCACAATAACAAGTGACTGCAGAGTAGGCAAACCTAAATGTCTGCCAACCTATCATCTGCCAAACATCTTACCGTAGTTTCTATTGGTCACTGTGCCATGCTTACAGTCTTGTCTGGATAATAGTTTTAAAGCAGGCAGCAGGCGAAGGGGAGGAGATCACTAGCAGCACACGGATTGGCAAGCCTGGAATACTGTGGCAGCACTGCGATGTGAAAGAACTGGGCAAAGGGAGGTGTAGGCAACCAAAGCCAGGTCCCAGTACTGACCCAATGGAGCCCAGGCCTGGTATAGGAGGACAGCCTGTCCTATCTGCTGCCTTGCCCAGCATTGTCATATGGGGACAGAGAAAGACTTCTCTTCTGTGTAAGCTCAGTGTTGGGAACAGAACAGAGAGGTGGTAAAGGAAAGAGAAGAATAAAAGGCTGCTGGCGCATCATCAAACCCTTCCAAAGCTATAACTTGGAGTTTAGCAGAATGGTGCACCTTAAACCCTATCCTCAGTATTTTTTTCTGAGGTTTTGAGTTCCTGAGATTTGAAATCCAACCTGACAAAATATTAGGATTTTTTTCTACAGCTTACCTGTAAAATCCTTTTCTTGGATTAAATCACAGGACACAGAGCAGCCATAATAACTAACTGGGTCATACGCCACCTATAGATGAATGGACACTAGCAAACCAAAAAGACAGGAAGTCATCATCACCTATATAAACCCTCCTACACAGGAAGTACCCCAGTTTTGTAGCAAGCAATTAACTTCCCAGACAAGAAGGGTATGGATCTCTGTGTCCCGTGATGTAATACAAGAAAAGGATTTTACAGGCAAGCTGTAGAAAAAATCCTAACTTCTTTATCGTACATCACAGGACACAGATGTCAGAGGTGGGCTCAGCCCTTCCTTTTCTGAGCTGGCCGCTCAGCTGTCGGCTAATTGCCAGCTCCTATCCATCCACAGCTACTCACCTGTTGATGATATCCTGCTTGTCAGTCTTGCCTACTTAAGCCGTCCAACCCAGAGGATCTCTGCCTCACCTTGGTCAACATCACTGAGACTGTCTCCTGCGTTTCTGTTAAAGACTTGCTTGGTTGACTTTACTTCTGGCTCTAGATCCCGCTTGCTGTCCTACTATGCCCATCTCCGACTCGCTGACATTTTGCTTGTCTGACTATCCATTCCGGTTCCTGAACTGGCTGTTTTGACTAGATTTATTCTGTTTACCTTTTTTTCTTTTTTTTTTTTTTTAAATTAAACTAGTGTGATGTAAATGTACTTCTGTCTCAGTCTGATTCATGGTTTCTGACAACAGAGCAGCCATAACTAACTGGGACGTCCCTAAGCAATGCTTTTGAGGGTAGGGAACCAATTATGAAAAAGGAACACCATCTGAACCACAGAATCTATGTTGCTGCCTGCAATACATTGTGTCCAAATACAACATCCTCCTCAGTCCTAACATTAACTTGATAAACCCTAGTGAATGTATGCACAGCAGATCGGGTAGCAGCCTTACAAATCTGAGCCATTGATGCTTGATTATGAACTGCCCATGAGGCACTTAGTCTCCTGGTAGAGTGTGTCTTTACTGGATAAGGCGGGACCTTACCCCTTAATCCATACGCCTGAACAATCACTTAGTGGATCCATCGGGAAATAGTCGACTTAGATGCTGCCTGTCCCATCTTGGGACCTTCTTGCAATACAAACAGAACATCTGTCTTCTGTATCTGAACCAACATTTTCAGATAGACCCCCGATAGCTCATACTACATCAAGAGAATGAAATAATTTCTCCTCTGTAGACTGGATTCGGAAAAAATGGAAGGCAGAATGACATCTAGATTAAGATGAAAACTGGACACTACCTTAGGCAAAAATTCTGGTTATGGCTGCAAAACAACCCTATCCTGGTGCAAGATCAAATAAGGTTCTCAACAGGACAGAGCCACCAACTGAACCCCCCTGGCCTACATCACTACCACCAAAAAAACTAATTTTCTTGTTAAGAGGACCAGAGGAATCTGCCGAATAGGCTCAAAAGGCTACTTCTGTAAAACCCCCAGGACTAAATTTAAATCTCAGGGCACAGAGGCTGCCTGACCACTGGAAGCACACAAATCATCCTCTGCACAAACGTTCACACTAAGGAGTGAGAAGCAACAAGCCTCTGAAAGAAAATTGTTAAGGCTGAAATTTGACCCTTAACTTGTACTTAAGGCCAGATTCATATCAACTCCTTTTTGAAGAAAAGCTAGAATCCTCCCAATGACATATCTTTGGGGGTGCCACCTCCTGGCCTCACACCAGGCAATATAGGATTTCCAGACTCTAAAGTAGATACTCCTAGAGACTGGCTTTCTAGCATTCAACATGGTAGACAATACTGGCCCAGAAATACCCCGGTCTTTTAAAATCCTGGTTTCAACAGCCAAACCGTTACATTTAGGGACCGTAAAGCAGGATGGAATATTGGACCCAGCGAGAGCAGATCCGAACGGAGTGGAAGAACCCATGGGTTTCCCACCACCAATCTTACAATCTGTGCGTACCAAGTCCTTTTGGGCTAGGCTGGAGCTACTAGAATCACTGTCTTTCTCTCTTCCTGGATCCTGTGCAGTAGCCTTGGCAACAACCGGATTGGAGGGAAGGCATACATTAGGGGTGCAACAGATCAAAAAACTCATGGATCGGAACGTTCCTCGGATCAGAGTCACGGATCGGATCAGCAAATAATAATTGAATTTGCAAAAACCTGTGAAAATTCAACCACCATATAGTCCCCACTGTAATATCCACAAACTCCCCACTGTAATATACATCTCCCCCACTGTAATATCCTCGTCATCTCCCCCACTGTAATATTGGCTGAGCATGGCTGGGTATCGCCGAGTATGGCTGGGTATGGCAGGGTATTGGCAGGGTATTGGCAGGGTATTGAGGGATGGCTGTGACTGCAATTGTCACAGAGCAGCGCTGTGGGCACTACAGATGCAGCCCACAGTGCTGCTGCCATCCGATCTCTCCCCTTCACTGTACAGATCTGTACACAGAGGGGAGAGAGGAACTGGCGTCATCAGGACGCCGGTTTGTTTACAAGTGATCTCTCCATCATTTGACGGAGCGATCACATTGTAAACGGCCGACGGGTGCACCAAGATGGTCGCCGCTCCGGAACTAGGCCAAAGCCGCGGTCTTTCCTAAGGTCAAGACCGCTGAGAGCTCCGCAGATGGCAGCGTGTGCTGATCCTCACGGGGATGACCCGCTCAGATCACAGATCGGTGACGATCCGTTGCACCCCTAGCATACATCAGGAAAAATGATCCCACGGAATTACCAAGGTATCTGCCCCTAATGCAAGCGGGTCCCTGGTTCTGGACACAAAACTGTTTAATTTCCTGCTGAACCTGGACATCAGGAGGTCTACATCCAGAACCCCCCATCGGCGGCAGATCGATGCAAAGATATCAGGATTTAGGGATCACTCCCCTGGAAACGTCTCCTGGCGACTCTGAAAGTCGGCCTACCAATTCTCCGATCCCAAACAAACACCGCTGATAAGAATGGAACAAATCTTTCTGCCCAGGTCAGCATGCAATCCACCTCCTTCTGGGCTGTCTGACTCCTGGTGCCTCCCTGGTGATTTATACATGCTACAGTTATGGCATTGCCCGACTGGACCCTCACAGGACATCCCAGTAATCTGGAAGTCCAGAAGCTTAGGGCCAAGCGAGCTGTCAGAATCTCCAAAGCGTTGATGGGTAAGCTCTTCTCTCTCCAGGAACACCCTCTCTGGATGGGGGGCAGTCTTAGAAGAGGCCACTGTCCACCATCACCACCCTCCAGACCACAGGTATAAAGGACTTTTCCAGATTCTTGGTTATCATCCACCAACTAAGACTCACGCACTTTCAGCCAAAGAGACATGTGCCAGTCCAGAGCCTGGACCGTCTTGTTCCAGACACAATGTTATTCTGTAGTGGAATTGTGCATAAGGGACTGCTTCAAATGAAGACACTATCTTCCTCAGTTGCCTCATACACAGACAAATGGAGGGATATCTTTTCCCTTTTATGTCCTGGACGAGGTTTTTCATGGCTCTGACCTTCCATGATGGCAAAAATACCTTTGCCTTTAAAACGTCTAATATTAGCCCCAGATACACTAGGCGTTGAACCCGCTGCAGGGTCGATTTTGACCAGTCCAGAACCTAACCCAGATGTTCCAAGAATTGAACCGCCCGGGTTACATTCTGCCTTAGGTCTGGAACTGTTTGATCAATAATAGATCATCCAGGTATCCTTCAACTGATATTCCCTGAGATCTTAGAACTGCCAATACTGGAGCCAGTACCTTTGTGAATACATGAAGTGCCGCGCCACAAACTGAAAATGTTGGTTGCCTACTGCGAATCGCAGAAATCTTTGATGGGATCTGAAGATTGGCACATGTAGGTAGGCGTCCTTGATGTCTATGGATGCCAAAAATTCCTTTCAGTGCAAGGAGGCTATGACTGAATAAATGGACTCCATCCGGAAAGAGGGAATGTCTAGAAACCAATTCAGAGCTTTGAGATCCAGAATAGTCCTTACATCTCCAATCGGCTTTGGTACAATGAAAAGATTTGAGTAAAAGTCCTCAAACCTCTCATTGGCTGGAACCTCTGAAATCACTCCCTGTGACCTTAGATGATCTATAGCCTGACGAAAATACTTTTTCCGGATCTATGGTGACGTTGGACCTTAAGAACTGGGGGGGGAGCCCCCCGGAATTCTATTTTGTACCCCTGAGACACCGCAGAAATAACCCTTGTCTCGGATCACTTCTTCCCAGGCGTTTGAGAACGATAATATCCGAGTGAGTGGGGGGCGCCCCTTTATAAGGAGGGCTTGGGACTGGATTTAGGAGGTCTCTGGGCCCAGGACTTTTTCTGCCCTTGACCTTGAGACTTTCCTCTAGACCTGGATGGCTGAGGCTGTTGAAACTGCCTGAAATTGGAAGTGCTGGGTACTGAAGCACTAGACACCTTAAAAGGAAGGTTGTCTATTCCTCTTCTTAACTGGTAGATGTTACCCCCTGAAATCTTCTGGATATATTTATCCAGATCCTTTCCGAATAGCCGCTACCCATGAAAAGGGGAAACCAGCTAATAAACTTTTGCAGGGTAATTCCGCAAACAGGTTTTTTTTAACCAAAGAATCCTGTGCATATGTACTGATTGCAGGGCCAACTGGGACATCTGTTGTATGGAATCCTTAAGAGCATCTACTGCGAAACATAAGGCATGAGGTAACTCTGCCAAGTCCTCAGCATATAACCCCTGATAGGGGACGTTCTTAGCTACCTGCTTCACCTGGTCCTTTAGAGACTGACAGATACCTACCTATAGCTGCCACAGCCGGTTGTGCAGCAGACCCAGCAATAGCAAATTAAGCTTTTAATAAAAACTCCAATTTCTTGCCTGCTGCATCTTTAAACACCTGGGCATTATCTACAGGACAGGTAAGATTCTTATTCACAGAAGAAATAGCAGCGTTATTATTTTTTTATTATTATTATTCAAGATTTATATAGCGCCAGCAATTTACGCAGCGCTTTACAATATAAAAGGGAGACAATACAGTTACAATACAATTAAATACAAGAGGATTAAGAGGACCCTGCTCAGAAGAGCTTACAATCTAAAAGGGTGGGGCAGGTGGTACAGAAGGTTATAACTGTTGGGAATGAGTCTATGGAAGTGGTAGGAGATTAGTTTGAGACGTGATAGGCTTCCCTGAATAGATGAGTTTTCAGGGATCGTCTGAAGGTAGCAAGAGTAGGGGATAGCCGGACCGGTGGAGGTAGCGAGTTCCAGAGGATTGGAGAGGCTCTGGAGAAATCCTGGAGACGAGTGTGGGAGGAGGAGACGAGAGAGCTTGAGAGTAGGAGGTCTTGAGAAGAGCGGACTGGACGGTTTGGGTGATATTTGGAGACAAGATTGGTGATGTAGCTCGGGGCAGAGTTGTGAATGGCTTTGTATGTGGTGGTTAGTATTTTGAATTTAATTCGCTGGGTGATTGGGAGCCAGTGTAGGGATTGGAGGAGAGGGTTGGCAGACACTGAGCGGTTGGTAAGGTGGATAAGTCTGGCAGCAGCATTCATGACAGACTGAAGAGGAGATAGCCTATGGAGAGGCAGGCCAATGAGAAGGGAGTTGCAATAGTCAAGGCGAGAGATAACAAGGGAGTGAATGAGGATCTTGGTAGTTTCATTTGTTAAAAAGGGGCGAATTTTAGAGATGTTACGGAGGTGAAATCTACAAACTTTTGACAACGATTGGACTTGGGGCTGAAATGACAAGTCAGAGTCTAGGGTTACACCGAGTACCCTGGCGTGAGGGGAGGGCCTGATGGTTGCATTGTTGATTTTGATGGAAAAGTCATGGAGGGGGGCATGTGCTGGGGGGATTATTAATAGCTCAGTTTTAGAGAGGTTTAGTTTAAGGAAATGGTGTGACATCTATGCTGATATGTCAGTAAGCAGGTTAGTAATGCGAGAGGATACTGAAGGAGTGAGGTGAGGAGTAGACAGATAGATTTGGGTGTCGTCGGCGTATAAGTGGTATTGGAAGCCGTGGGCGGTTATCAGGTGACCAAGGGAGGAGGTATAAATAGAGAAGAGAAGGGGTCCAAGAACAGAGCCTTGGGGGACCCCCACAGAAAGGGGCAATGGAGAGGAGGATACAAAGTTGTAGGTGACACTGAAGGAGCGCTGTGATAGATAGGCAGAGAACCAGGAAAGCGCAGAATCTCGGAGGCCAAGGGAATGTAGTTTATTGAGGAGGAGCGGGTGGTCAACAGTATCAAAGGCAGCAGAGAGGTCAAGTAGTAGGAGTATGGAGTACTGGCTGTTGGTTTTAGCAGTTAGTAGATCGTTAGTGAGTTTTAGTAAGGCAGTTTCCGTGGAGTGCTGAGAGCGAAAGCCAGACTGTAATGGGTCAAGAAGGTTATTTTCACAGAGGTAGGAGCTAAGGCGGTTGTAGACTAAGCGTTCTAGAAGTTTAGAGGTGAATGGGAGCAATGAGATAGGTCTTAAGTTGTTCAGGTTGGTGGGGTCCAGAGATGGTTTTTTAAGTATGGGGGTGATCTGCGCATGTTTTAGAGGGGAGCGTTCACCAAAGGCATACTCCATTCTGTGGCGGAACTAACCACGTGGGCGCCATGGGGCCCGCAGCCGAGTAGGGCCCGGTGAGTCAGCATATAAGTGAGTGGGCGGCGAGAGAGCCGCTGAGCCACCCAGCTGCGTCTGCTCACACAGTCAGTGTGACTGTACGAGCGCACAGGCAGCTCGGCGGCTCTCTAGCCGCCCACTCACTTATATGCTGTGGCTGGGGGCCCCATATCGGGACGGGAAGCTGCTAGCTGGGAGGCTCGGTGAGTGGACTGGCCAATCAGATGGTGGCGGAGCAGAAAGATTACATTTCTCACCACCCAGCGCCCGCCCTGCATCCTGGCAGTTCCGCCCTCACTCACTGTGCAGGCAGCAGAGAGAGGACATCATCTCTCTACTGCCTGACTCAGACTGGGACACAGGAAGGCACAATCCCCATTCCACGCCTTAGCAGGAAAGTGACAATCTACAACTTGTGGCAGGTGATGTGGCAATTGGACAATCAATCCGCAATGTGTGGCAGGTGACGTGGTAGGTGACGTGGCAGGTGACAATCCCCAATAGGTGGCAGGTGACGTGATGAGCGGACAATCCACAATGGGTGGCAGGTGACGTGGGAATTGGACAATTTGCAACGTGTGGCAGGTGACGTGGCAAGTGGACAATCAGCAACTTATGGCAAGTGACAATCCGCAATGGGTGGCAGATGACGTGGAAAGTGGACAATTTTCAACGTGTGACAGGTGACAAACTGCAACTTGTGGCAAGTGGACAACCCGCAATGTGTGGCACGTGACAGTGGACAATTTGCAGTGTGGCAGGTGACAATCCGCAATAGGTGGCAGGTGACATGGCAAGTGGACAAGCCACAATGGGTGGCAGGTGACGTGGCAAGTGAACAATTTGCAACGTGTGGCAGGTGACGTGGCAAGTGGACAATTTGCAACGTGTGGCAGGTGACGTGGCAAGTGGACAATCCGCAACTTGTGGCAGGTGACAGTGGACAATTTTTACTGGGCCGTTTACAGACCCCCATACAACATTTTACTTTGGGGCCCTGTGATTTCTAGTTATGCCCTGACTCCATTTCTTTATAAACTTTTCCTCCATAGGATACAAAAGTGCAAACCTTTTAGGAGGAATAAAAAGCTTATTAAGGTGATCCCAGTCAGCATACACAATTTGCTCTAGCAATGGAAGCAAGGGAAAAGCCTGTGAACTCTGTGGAGGCCGAAGAGAGCCTAGAGATGAAAAGGCAACCTCAGGGACCTCTACAGGCGGCAATTTAAATCCTGATCAGACCATCTCTGTGAGGAACTGGATTAACAGTCTCTGAGATTGAGAGGCTAAAAACGGTTGTTCAGAATCTGAATCCTCAGAAGTGCAGTCTGTGGCCTGACCTTCCTCCCGGTCATTTACTGCCACTACTTCCACATCTTCTGCCCAATCCTGTTCCAATGCAGGTGGGGGCTCAGGTGAAGGGGATCTATCCCATTTCCTTCCACCTTGGGAAACTGAAGCAATCATACCTGCTATCTTTCCCTCCAGCCCAGCTAGAGCTGATGCCAAGTTGTCCTTTGTAACATAGGTTGAGGCAGAAGCATTAGCTGTTGCTACAATGCCTGACAACCGTAATGGCTAAGACTGGCCAGTTGCCTCAGGCCTTTCAGGAGAGTTAAACACAGCAGATGTAAGGCTAGCATCCTCCAATACTGATGGTGGCACACTTGCGCTCCTTCCTGCTGTGCCTCCCCCACTCCTCTTCTGGGAAGACATGCCTGAGACAAAAAATTTGTGGTAACACAAACCAAACCAGGAACACCTCCTAAATATGCCACTTCCGCCCCTACTGCACATGTCCGGCGTGCACAATCTTACCATGTGCATGCTCGTAGAGTCCCGCACACCTCCCATGTGCGCTCTCTCTGCGCCGCGCGTGCGCATCTGCCATAGCGGCATAAACAGCAACAAAAATGGGCCTCCGAAGGAGCTGCCATGGAGACTATGTGTGCGGGTGGGGGGGGAACCAAGAGCCCCCTGCTGCTGGGTTTAACTAGGCTGGAGCTTCGCCATGAGAGAGCCTACACTGGTCGTGATGTCCCACTCAAAGTAAGATGCTGGGCTTTCTTTTTTTTTTTTTGCAAAAAGATCAAAGCTTAAAAAACACTTGACAATCTTGCCGCAGGACTCCACTTAAAAAAGCTAGACTCCAATCTTCCCCCATCACGGCAGGGTTCTGTCTCTTGGACCTTCAAGGACCGGGTCCCATTTAAGTTTGGGGCCACTCCCTTGGACCTGTAGAGCACCCTGCTGGATTTCCCTTCCAGTGCTTTTCTTGCCCAGCGTCCAGATCCCAGGGGCCAGTGCCCAAAGTATCACATTACAGGCAACACCTCGTAGTCTTCTTAATCGAGGTTCAGGTATCATCCACTTTAGTGTATCACCTTCCGGATGAATCCAATAATATAGTTGATAAATCCTTCAGGATCAGATTCCAGGTCCATTCTGTTAGCTAGATCATGGAAAGCTTCTCCAACCATGACCATCACCTTACAAGACACTGGCGAAAAAAAAATCAGGTACTTCCTGTGTAGGAAGGGTTATAATAGGGTAGGACTTCCTGTCTTTTTGGTTAGCCAGTGTCCATTCCCCTATAGGTGGCATATAACCCAGTTAGTTATTATGGCTGCTCTGTGTCCTGTGATGTAAGATAAATAAATTAACTTTAGTTGGATTTGAGTGCTGGCTCTATTACAGAAAAGCAGAGGTGACAAGTGAGGAAAGTTCAGCAGACATTGTCATACTCTGATAAGGACTGTCATCTGGTACTCCAAAAAGGAAAAGCAGCTGGCACATAGCTCACGTAGCTATGTCCCAAGAGCAAAGGCTGAAAATTGTGCATAACTGTCAAACTCTTTACTCCATAAGCTCTTTTGCTCTAGAAAAAAGCTAGGGAATGTACTATAAAGTCACCCTTGACTCAGACTAGAAACCCTCCTAAAAATGTTCCAAGTTTACATTGATCAGATCAGCACAAATCAACTTTTTGTGAGGTTAGGCCTACTTACCTGAACTTCAGGAGATGTGGTATCTTGAGACAATGAGTGTAGCACCGATACACAAGAGGCTAAGTGCTGGGAAGAGCTAAGCCCTCCAAGATATCTGTGCAAAGAACCCAGGGCTAAAGAATGACTGGTTCTGGCCACCACATCTCTAGCCACCTTCAGTCTGGAAAGCATAAAAAAGAAATATAAAGTAGATTCAAACTGATTGGAAGACTTTGATAGAGTACTGGGCATCAAACAATTACAAAAAAACAATTCCTGTCACATTTGTTATGCTTTTTTGTTGCATCCCAGTGCTGCTGATAACCTTCAATTGTCTATCTACATGCATCTGTAGAAACATTTGACATCCACACAGTTATTTTTCTTTTTAAAAAATATTAGCTCTTTCACTTTATTGCATAAAAGAAGCAGTACAGAATAATAAAGCTGCAATTTCAAACAGGAACATTTTCAGCCAAATCTAGTTCCTTGTCAAGTTAAAAGCAAACAGGCATCACAAACATCTACTATTTATACACCCCCTCATAAATTAACATTAGGAAAAGGAAAAGCAAGTGGACCCAGGACCCATTTCACACTGAAACGCTTTACAGGCACTACAGAGCTAAAAATAGCGACTGCATAGCGCCTGTAAAGCGCTGCTCCTTTCTCTCCAGTGTGAAAGCCTGAGTGCTTTCACACTGATGCGGTGCACTTGCAGGACGTTAAAAAAAAAAAAAAAAAAAACTCCTGCAAGCAGCATCTTTGGAGCGATGAAGGTGCGGTGTATACACTGTTCCTTCACAGCTCCTGCCCATTGAAAGTAATGGGCAGTGTGGCTATACCGCCAGCATATCGCTGCTGCAGCAGCGCTTTGCAGTGGTTTTAACTCTTTCTCAGCCAATAGTGGGGGTAAAAGTGCCCTCTAGCGGCCAAATAGTGCAGCGAAATTTACGGTAAAGCGCCGCTAAAAATAGTAGAGCTTTACTGCCGACGCACCCACTGCCCCAGTGTGAAAGGGGTCTAATGGATAACTTTCATATATGTAATAATGAACAATTGCCTCACACAGCCTAAAAAAATAAATAAAAAATCTATCAACCAAAAGGTGGACCCAAGGGGAACTATTTAATTTTCACCACCCCATAGCACAAAAATGGAGGGCAGACATGATGGGGAACCACCAATCTATCGCCCCTTAAGTTCTGCCTCTTATGCCACGTACATACTTTTTGTTGTCAGAAATTCTGACAGTGTGTAGATATTTTCTATCGGAATTTCCGACACACAAAATTTGAGATCTGGATCTAAATTTTTCCGACTACAAAATCCGTGGGTCGGAAATTCCGATCGTGTGTACACAATTGCAATGCACAAAGTTCTATGCATGCAATCAAGCAGAAGAGCCCCACTGGCTATTGAACTTCAATTTTCCCGGCTTGTCGTACGTCACAACGTTCTCGACGTTCCGAATTTCCAACAACATTGTGTGACCATGTGTATGCAAGTTTGAGCCAACATCCATCAGAAAATGTAAAAAATAAAAATTTGTTCTTCTTTGTTTCTGTTATAAAATTTTGCAAATAAGTAACTTATCTTCATAAATTTTGACCAAAATTTATACTGCTACATTTCTTCGGTAGAAATAACCAAAATCAGTCTGAAAATGGTCTGTGTAAAAGTTAGTGAGAGTCCACAAGCTAACTACCAACCATTGAAAATTGAACACAACTGATGTACTGACGGCGTCTCATTTCTTGAGGCTCTAATATGTCGAGAAAGAATTTTTTTTTCCCCCAAATTACCCCTTTTTGGGAAGTAGACAGTCCAATGTATTTTGTAAGAGGCATGACAAGTTTTTTGAAGTTGTATCTTTTTCACACAATTATTTGGGAAAATTAAATATACATTCTCTCCCCCCCCCCCCCAAAATGTCATATTAACAAGTTATTTCTCACACACGGCATAGGTACACTTGCAAATACACCTGAAACACATTCTGCTACTCGTCCAGAGTATGGAGATACCACATATATGATACTTTTTCACAGCCTGGCCACAGAGAAACGCAACATCCAAGTAGCACCTTATTCACTTTAAGAGCAGGCCTTCTTTTGACACTTTGTTTACAAGTAAAATTCTGTATTTTTGCTAGCAAATGACTTAGAACCCCTTTGGCAGAGGCCCTAGAGAACCAATTTTACACACTAATACATAAATACATTTTAATGAATTTCAAACCAATTTTACACACTAATACATAAATACATTTTAATGAATTTCAATGCACACAGAGACAAGATAATACTCACATTTTTGGCAAAATATTAAATATGGCGACAATCAAACATGTCACGCTTTAAAATTGCACACGCTTGTGAAATGTCGCCAAACTTCGGTATTTGAAAATCTTTATAGGTGATGCTTTATAAGCCTTTATTGGTTACCAGTTTAGAGTGACACAGGAGGTCTGGTGCTAGAATTATTGCACTCGCTCCGACATTCACGGCAATAACTCACGTGTGATGCAATTGGTGTTTGCATATGTGTACGAGACTACCATGTGAATTCGCCTTTGCATGCAAGCACAGGGAGACGGGGGTGCTTTTTCTATTACATCCCTTGTAATAGAAAAAAAAGCATTACCTCTTAAATATGAGATCTGGGGTAAAAAAAAACTCAGATCTCATATTTACACTAAAATGCAATAAAAAAAATAAAAAAATAATAAAAACGTTAAGAGCTATGGGTGGAAGTGACATTTTGACATCGCTTCCGCCCTGCAATGGTATGGAAACGGATGGGGGCCACCTTCCCCTCACTCATCTCCATACCCAGAGAAGGATCCGATCGTCTCCGCCACTGCTGATGGCACCGGTAAGCGGCGGAGGGAACCGGAGAGCGGCAACCCCTCTCCCGTGCGCCGATAAAAAGTGATCTCATACTGAATCCACCGCAGAGACCACTTTAAATCGGTAACTGGACCACTCACTGAAGAAGAGGATACCGGGGGTTATGGTAGCTAGCTGCTGCCATAACGATATCCCTCTTCAAAGTGCCGACATATATCGGCGTGAGCCGGTCCAGAAATGGTTAAAGCCAGCATTATCTTCCCCTTTCCCAGTATAGTGTATCAGAGCCTGTTTTAATACCCTTCCTGTTCAACAGCTATACTCAGAGACCTCCACCCACACATTCAATTAGGTTTATGGACACACTGGCCCCCCACCACGTAAATAATGAACGCTCACATTCATATATTTTTCCTGATGGCACTTGCTTCCTGAATTATCAGTTAAAAGGAGAGAAAATATCTAATGTATTTGTCTCTCCATAAGATGCACCTGACCATAAGACACACCTAGGTTTTAGAAGAGGAACATATGAAAAAAAAAAATTTAAAAAAGAATAATATTCTGAACAACATGGTGTACTAAAATTAATATAAAAATAAAATATAACAGAATAATATTTCTACACTGACAAACAATGTAAGGGGGAACCCTACACTGATCCCCAATGTAACCTTACACTGACCTCAACACAACAGGAGTATTTACATCAACCACCAATGTATTGAGACATTTACACTTACCAGTGATGTAACAGGTGTATTTACAGTAACCGCCCCCCACACCATCTCTCTACTAATCTCTGCATTCTTATCTCATTCTCAGTACAACTCTGCCACTCAAACTCATCATCTGCTAACCTCTGTCCCCCGAACCACTCATCTACCAACTTCTGCACTCCAACCCCTCCTTACCATTCAACTCTGCACACCTCCTCTGTACATCAACCCCCACCCCTTTGATTATCTCTAGATGCCCCCTATGCTCACCTGTATGCCGTTTACATCCTCTAGGTGGGCGGCATGCAGAGGAGAGGGGCATAATTTGCAAAGAATTGCAGCAGTCAGCCTCATTTACATAACAATGCCCGCACAATTTAGATGTGAATGCCGATCCGCTGGGGGTTGATTAACCCCCCTGGTGGTATTCCAGTCTGGCCCGGGGTGAAAATTTTGTACCATTAGCGGTAACCCTGAGCCGGACTCGGGACCGCATTGGTGAATCCAGGGAGAGGTTACTTACCTTGTCCCCTGGATCCAGCGATGTCCACGTATGTCCATGTATCATGGAGCCGAGCTCCATTTCCTGCGAGTGTTGCGACGCACGGGGACAGAGAATAGCATACACACACACACACACACACACACACACACACACACACACACACACACACACACACACACACACTGCATTTTTCAAAAGTTTGTATAACAAAAAAAAAATAAGGATGGAATATTTAAAATATCACATCATTGACTGGGAGCCACTTACTTTTCAAAGCTTGCTTGTGCTAATCCTGACGTGTAAGGAGGTTCAGCCACCACGTGGGAAAGCCTGGCCATGCATTCCACAGCCGCACACCTTAGTCCTGGACTGCTGCTGTCCAGAGCCCCTAGAATTAAGCCCAGACATGGTTTTCGAGCCTCTTCTGGTCCTAAATTGACATGATCTGAGGCCAGATGCTACAAGAGAGAGAAGGAATAGAACAGTAATAATTTCTTGGGTGTCCTTTAGAGGCCACAAAGGCAATTATTCAAAAGCAGTGTGCAAAACATGCATCCTTAAAGTAGATGTAAACCCAATTTATGAAATTTGAGCTGGGCACATATCTTATCTCTCGTTAAAGCACTAGATTGTGTTTCTTTCTCCTGCTCCGTTCTTCTGTTATAAGCATAAGTTCTGACAAGTTCTCTGTCAACTGTGAAAAACCAGCCTGAAAATTTGTGTCAGGACGGGCGCTATAAAGAGATTAGCAAAGAGCTGGTCCTTTTACAGCACAGCTCTGCAAGTCTCTGACTATGAGGAGAGGGGGTGTGTGCCTCTCCTCCAATCAACTGTCTCACAGAGTATGGCAAGACTCCCCCTCCCCCTGCTCTAAACGAGAAGAGAAAATTCTAACAGGACATACACTTTCTAAACAGTATATAAAGCTGACGACAGCAGATGCATGTAAAACTTATGTAGTGGAATTTAATCTCGGTGTATCATCTTAGGCTGTTCCCTTCACTGCTTATATGTGAGGGTTGACAATCACTATAAATTTAAAGTGACTGTCATAGGATAAGAATGGGGATGGTATTTCTGACGTCACCTTTGTGAATGTTAGTTTCCTGTTTTAATGCTTGGTCTTCACTGCTTCTGAGTCTCTAACCCGAGACTAGTAGTTATAGGGAAATCTGACACGTTCATTTACAAATGAAATTCAGCCTTACCTTCAGGCCCCTTTCACACTGAGTCGCGGAGGGCGTCGGCGGTAAAGCGGCATTATTTTTAGCGCCGCTTTACCGTTGTTTTAGCGGGGCAGTTTTAACCCCCCAGTGTGAAAGGATCTGCTTTTTTCAGGCGCTATTTTTAGCACTGTAGCGCCTAAAAAATGCTGGCAGTGTGAAAGGGGTCCCAGTCTTGCACAGTTGTATGGAAAATGCTTACTCTGATTTCTCAGCACAATGTGAGCTTCTCACAGTGATCATTAGAAGCTGCAAGTCAGAGCGAGCCCACCTAATTTTCTGGCTGGAGGACACCCAGCATATATCTAGCACTTTCCTCCCTAGCCCTACTGTCCCTGACCTGCCCCTTTCATTTATTGGATTTAATTTAATTTATGTAGGCTCAGAATCACATCACATGTGGGCTTTACCCAGGGCCAAATGCAAGCAAATGCAGTCGGCTACTAATCTCCACTCCTCCAGTCAGATACCCAGTCACCCACTAAAAGAGTTGCTTTAAAGTTTAGTTAGTAAGCTGTACTGTGTGAAAACAGGAAACTGTAGAGTTAAATGATATCCTCACCTAGTTAAGTAAATAGATCACAATTGCATGTTTCCAAAACAGCGAAGGTTTCTTCTTCTTTAGTACAGTATACTGTAATACACCAGAAGAGCCCTGACCCGTTTTTAAAGCTTGTAGTCATTAACTCCACAGCTAGTACCTGGTATCATTTAACATTTTTAATTGTAAGGCCATCATCTACAGTAACATTCTATAATGTCACAACTTGTGGTAATAAAGTTTATATGAACAGTGGACATTGAGGGGAAAAAGGTTTTTAACCCCCTGCTGATTTTGTACATTTGCCCGCTAACAAAAAAATTATCAGTCTATAATTTTAATGGTAGGTTTATTTTAACAGTGAGAGACAGAATAACAAAAAAATCCAGAAAATTTAAAGTAATTGTAGCGTATGCGCGGGATCCCGGACACAAACGTGCTCTGAAAGAGCTTTGCACGATCCTGCCCAAGACAGCAACATTCATGCAGCGTGAACACAGTCTCGGGAACAGCAAGGCCAGCCGAAACAGGGACAGCAAAAATTTTAAAAATCTAACGGAGGAACGGGTCCCTCCCCTGGACACAGCCCGCAACCCAAGATGGCACCGGGACGCCGGGACACACGAGGCTGCTCAGCCTCCAGAGCGGACACATCTCAGCGGGGGGGGGGGGATAGCAGGATCCCTCTGGAGCATCCCAGGGATCCGTTTTCCTCGCAATCTTCAGAGGACATGGAGGAGAATCAGCAGGGTGAGACCCTCTTGCAGCCTCCCTCCCCTGACACAGACAGAGACGCGCAGGAGACGTTAGACTCCCCTGTGTCTTCCATGGACAAAAACATGGCTTAACTTACTGAGGCTATATTCAGCCAGCCCAGGACTGCCATTATTTTACCCCAGCAGATGCACTACTCAGGTGACGCAGTGCTACTAGCCCGATTCTCCACCATGCTGCAGCAAGAGCTCTCTAAAGCCTGTACCATGATCACTACAGATCTTAAAAAAAGACATCCACAGCATAGGTGAGAGATTTGACCTCATGGAATCTAAGGTGGACGGCACTATTAAGAGGGTGAATCAAAACACCAATATGATTACAGACCTCCAAGATAGGCTTGAGGAAGCCCATACTAAAATAGAGGACTTAGAGAAGCGCTCTTGCGGATACAACGTGCGTATACGCGGCCTCCCCAAAACGCATTCTGACCTAGAAGGTGCCATGAAAGAGCTGATGAAAGAATTGATTCCAGACATCACCCCACACCAAATGGAGATTGACCGAATTCACCGAGCTCTGACAGCCCCAAGATCTGACGGACTACCTCGTGATGTCATAGTCAAACCACATTATTACCAAATAAAGGAGAAATTGATGCTTGCAGCCCGCAACAGACAGGAGATATCATTATTTGGGGCGCCAATGCGACTTTTAACTGACCTAGCCCCCTCTACAGTACAAAAGCAAAGGAATCTAAAACCTCTGCTACAACAGCTTATCAACAAGCAGATAAAATACAGATGGGCATTTCCCTTCAGGTTGTCCTCCACCTATAAAGGCAAATCCTACTCCTTTTTCACATTTCAAGAAGGTGAAGACCTGCTACTTGAATTGGGGATTATTACAAGGGACTCTCCAGTCCCCTCCCCTCCGCATCAAGCCCATCGCCCCCTCTCCCCACTGTGGATGGATTTTCAATTTTTTCAAAGCAGTTCCTTAGACGCTAGTCTAATGCTAAAAATTAACCTTTAACCTACAGTTTATTTTTCATTACCAAGATGGTGTGGTGCCGGCCCCCGGCATGGGGACGCCAAGGCAGGAGTAACCGATGGGAACCCGCCCGCCCTGGTGTCGCGGCCCTGAAGGTGGGGGGTGGGTGTTCACCGATAAAGTTAAGTCTAACGATTATAAGTTGTTGGATCTGTACCCTGCTGACCAGCTCTAAAGCCTAGGTTATTTGGGTCAGATCGGAAATCCATGCCACCCATTTGCAAGACTACTTTTCCTCTGAGGAGGAAAGTACCATTGCCTTTTCCGGACAGGATATTGTGTCCAGCAGGGGTTATTCCCCACAAAGTTGTACATTATCTACAGTTTATTAAGCATTTACATTTAGGCCTGTGGCCTTTATATTTAACACGGTTTAATCTTTTGTCTCTTTTCCTTTTCTTCCCTCCCCCTACCCTTTATTTTCCCCGAGCTGTGGTCCCGTGCCCCACCCATGTATATCAGTCTTGGAGAAGATGGAAGTGGGAGACCTGCGCTCTCGAGGTCCCATCTACCCACACAGTAACACAAGGTAAGAGTGCTCTGCGCTACCACGATGGCCAAGACATACTCTACTGACTTCTCAGTGATCACCCACAATGTACATGGATTTAATTCCCCGGCTAAAAGGACTAAAGCCTTTCAATACTACCATAGACAAAAAGCAGACAGACATTCTACTGCTTCAAGAAACCCACTTTTCAAAAAACGTCAGCCCCCAGATACCTCAATATCAAATACACGCAGTTTTATTTCGCCAACGGGCCTAATAAAAAGGAAGGGGTGGCGATCAGCTTCTCTAGACGGACCCCCATTTATGCCCATCACAATAGTTAAAGACAAGGGATGTAGATACATAGTGGCAGTGGGACGTATTCATGATAAGTTGGTTTCCTTTGCGTCATACTATGCCCCGAATACGGGACAGATGGAATTCTTGAGCAAAATGTTGAGAATACTGATGCCCAAGGTTCAGGGACAGGTGATCATGGGGGGAGATAGTAACATACCGCTGGATAGGATCATGGACAAATCTAACCCTGCTAAACCAACTCTCAAAAGACCTCCGACTGGAAGCAACAAGGTGGCTAAATTGTTCCACCTTTATGACCTGATAGACGCGTAGCGGGAATGTAATCCCACTGCCAGGGACTATACGCACTTTTCACAGGTACATCATACATATTCTAGGATAGACCATCTACTAGTACGTACCCCACTACTGCCGTATCTGACGTTGGTAAAAATACTGTCTACCCCCTGGTCAGATCACTCCCCAATTAAACTTTTAACGACAGGGCTTTGGTCCAAAGCCTCACCATCTCCATGGCATCTTAATGCTAGCCTATTGAATGACCCGATATTGTACACGGAAATTGAAAAATAAATACTGGCTTACTTTAGCATTAATAAGTCATCAGACACATCACCCATGATTAATTGGGCAGCCCACAAGGCCTAAATTCGGGGCAAGTTGATACAAATAGGGGCCAGAATGAAACGGACCCGATTACAAACTATTAAGCAAATAGAGACTAACTTAGACCGGTTAACGCAAGAACAACATGAAAACCCACAGCGTGACATTAGACATAAAATAGACAATGCTAGACTGGAGTTAAACCTAAGCTTGACTACCCTGGCAGAGAAACACATCAGCTGGTCTAAACCGACCATATACGCCTACTTTACCTAAACTGAAACTTTCCACAGGCCACCCCACTCAAAATCCTGAACAAATTCTAAAAGAATTTGATCGATTCTACTTCGGACTATACGGCCCACAGGCTAAATATGACCCATCTAAGGCGAAAGGTTTCTTCCGTAATACCCCATTGCCCAAGCTGATATGAGCCCACACTGAACTGATGGACAAAGACTTTACAGAACTTGAGATCAAAATGGCAATCAAGACCATACACCCTACCAAGGCCCTGGGACCTGATGGCTTTACGGGTCACTACTATAGGAAGTACCAGGACATATTGATTCCTCACCTGTACTCTTACTTTAACGATCTTAGACGAGGAAACAAGATACCTCATCACGAAAATGTAGCATACCTTAGTGTTATACCGAAACCGGAAAAAGATCATGGGGACTGCGCTATCGCCCGATCTCGTACGGTTTTGAAAATTTTAACCAAAGTTTTGGCCCTTAGATTGAACACTTTCCTCCCTGATTAGATCCATCCCGACCAGGCTGGCTTTGTCCCAAATCAACAAACATCCGATCAAACTCGTAGAATAATAAATCTCATTACAACAGTACAGTCAGACTGGGACAGCAAGGTCCCTAGAAGAGGCATGTTGCTTTCATTAGACATTCAAAAAGCGTTCGATTCACTCTCCTGGGAATATTTGTTAGATGTATTACATAGATATGGCTTCGGGGAACACTTTAACTCTTCTCAAGGCTCTGTATGACATCCCGTCGGCATCATTACTGCTTAGGGGATACTCCTCCCAGCCTTTTGCTATTAGAAGAGGAACTAGGCAGGGATGCCCATTGTCCCCGATTCTATTCGTTTTAGCAATGGAACCCCTAGCTATCAGGATCCGGGAATGCCAAGATGTTAGAGGGATTATTTGTGGAGACAGGGAACACAAATGCTTGCTCTTTGCTGATGGCCTATTGTTAACGCTGCCATCACCATTTACTTCCCTCCCTAACTTGCACGCGATATAGCAACCATTTTCTGAAAGCTCAGGGCTAAAAATTAATCATAGTAAATCCAGAGCACTAAATCTTTCACTACCAAACACCACTCAGCAAGCTTTAGAGCGGTCCTACAAATTTAAATGGGAAACTGAGGCCCTGCCATACCTTGGCTTACACTTAACCCCAACAATTCAGATGCTGTATAAAAAAAAATTACCCTGCACTTTTTAGGAGAATAACTGAAGATCTAGCGAAATGGCAAGTCCATCCCCCATCGTGGTTTGGCAGACTACACTCAATTAAATGAATGTGTTACCTAGAATACTATATTTGTTTCGCACCATACCCGTGACACTGGTGCGAAGGGACCTTCAAACACTCCAAAATAGAATTCTCCGGTTTGTTTGGGGAGGATAAGAGGCCTAGGGTGAACAGAAGTATGATATATACACTCCAAAATGAAAGAGGCCTGGGCCTGCCAGACCTTCAGAAATATTTTTATGCAACTCAGCTAGACCAACTCTCCAGGTTTCATTCCCACCAACCACATGCAATATGGATGACCATGGAATCTTATTCCATTCGTCCAGACTAGATCTCACAGATCATGTGGCTTCCAATGAAAGAAAGGCCACTTATACTGTGTCCCACCCTCTCCCTCTCATTGGGCATATGGGACAGGC